>NW_025335268.1:100995180-100996009 GCF_004798865.1 Varanus komodoensis | reverse complement strand
TTTCTTCTATTTCTTTGCACTGTTCATTTAAGAAGGCATTCTTATCTCTTCTAGCTATTTTCTGAAATTCTGCATTCAGTTGGGTGTATCTTTCCCTTTCCCCCTTGCCTTTCGCTTCCCTTCTTTCCTCAGCTATTTGTAAAGCTTTCTCAGACAGCCATTTTGCTTTCTTGCATTTCTTTTTCTTTGGGATGGTTTTAGTTGCTACCTCTTGTACAATGTTGCAAACCTCCTTCCATAGTTCTTCAGGCACTCTGTCTATCAGATCTAATTCCTTAATTCTATTTGTAACCTCTGCTGTATATTCATCGGGAATATTATTTTTGTCTCTTGACAAAATTCTACCAGCCTGTGCCCTGCTTCATTTTGTACTCCAAGGCCAAACTTGCCTGTTATTCCGGTTATCTTTTGGCTTCCTACTTTAGCATTCCAATCTCCCATGATGATAAGGACATCATTTTTTGGTGTTAATTCTAGAAGGTGTTGTAGGCCTTCATAGAACCAATTAACTTTAGCCTCTTCAGCACCAGTGGTTGGGGCATAGACTTGGACTACTGTGATGGTGAATGGTTTGCCCTGGATTCGAACTGAGATAATTCTGTCATTTTGGAGATTGTATCTCAGTACTGCTTTTCCTACTCTTTTATTGACTATGAAGGCTACTCCATTTCTTCTGAGGGATTCTTGCCCGCAGTAGTATACCTGATGGTCATCTGAATTAAATTCACCCATTCCTGTCCATTTTAGTTCCCTGATTCCTAAGATGTCGATGTTCAGTCTTGTCATCTCTTGTTTGACCACATCCAGCTTGCCTTGATTCATGGATCTT
>NW_025335268.1:100994500-100995080 GCF_004798865.1 Varanus komodoensis | reverse complement strand
GGCAAGAATCCCTCAGAAGAAATGGAGTAGCCTTCATTTCTTCTGAGGGATTCTTGCCCGCAGTAGTATACCTGATGGTCATCTGAATTAAATTCACCCATTCCTGTCCATTTTAGTTCCCTGATTCCTAAGATGTCGATGTTCAGTCTTGTCATCTCTTGTTTGACCACATCCAGCTTGCCTTGATTCATGGATCTTACATTCCAGGTTCCTATGGAGTATAGATCTTTACAGTATCGGATTCTCCTTTCACCACCAGATACACCCGCAACTGTGTGTCCATTCAACTTTGACCCAGTCGCTTCATTCTTTCTGGCGCTACTAGTACTAGCTCTCTGCTCTTCCTCAGTAGCATATTGGACACCTTCTGACCTGAGGGGCTCATCTTCCAGCGTCATATCTGTTTGCCTTCTGGTACTGTCCATGGGGTTTTCATGGCAAAGATACTGGAGTAGTTTGCCATCTCCTTCTCTAGTGGTTTTGTCAGAGCTCTCTGCTATGGCCTGTCTGTCTTGAGTGGCCCTACACGGCATAGCTCATAGCTTCATTGAGCTACGCAAGCCCCTTCGCCATGACAAGG
>NW_025335268.1:100973850-100994400 GCF_004798865.1 Varanus komodoensis | reverse complement strand
AGCTTCATTGAGCTACGCAAGCCCCTTCGCCATGACAAGGCAGTGATTCATGAAGGGGGGTATGTTGCATATTTTAGCTTAAAAGTTTTACTGCAAGTAACTAAGCCTTATGAGTGGGAATTCAGGAAGGCCATATTTCCTCACTTCAGGTCTAGACACTAGTGCAGAGCCCCCAGACTATCTGAGACCTGGTTTTCTGCTAAAATGTAGACAGTAAGGCTTTATATCTTACTGTCAGGTTTTGGGCAAATCCAGGGCTTTATTGGCAGGTCAAGAATCAGAGTGTCTACCCAGGATTGGCCCCAGGTCCTGCTGTAGCTCTCAGGCTCCTGATGAACCCCAGCTGGGAACCCTATGTAGGAGGAAGCTCTTCTGTGCAGAAGCTGTTTCTGCAATGCAGATTTCCTAATTGCTGGTCTGTTTCAGTGCCTCATTGCCTAGCTATCCTACCCCAAGATAGCTGCTCATTGCTCTATTATCATACTAGTTATTGACCTTTGGCTTGTTTGTGACCATGTCCTTGCCTTGTTCTGCTATGGGTGGTTCCTGGCCTTAGCCTATTCCTTGACTATTGCACTCTGGACTGTGTCTAGACTCTTTTTGCCTTGGTTCTGTTGCCTGGGTCCCAGTGCATCAGCTGTTGTTCCTGCTGACCATGCTTTGAGCCCTGCCACTTACATATCGTGGCAGTAAGAAGCACATGAACTTAGATATACCTGCTTCATTAGTAGAGGAACATGGACACACTCATACAGTAGATTGGTACTTAGAATGTACTTTTCCTTCTTTTTCGTCAAATAACAATATAATATACATTTGCATCATTGTTTCTTCTCTGTAGAACTGAAAAGTTGACCTTAAAAACAACAACAACAACTTGATAGATTTGCTAGTGAAGGTGTTTTGGTTTCATTTGAACAACCTGGCTTACATAATTCAGTAGGCAGGCAGGAGTTAGAGGTCAAACTCAAGTTAATGAAATGAGCACTGAAATGAGCATGGCAACACATTTGGCAGACTTCAGAGTGAGCTGGTCTGCTGGTGAAAAGCCGTGTGCATCTTCCAGTTGTTTTGCTGTCTTTGCAGAACTAGGATTGACTTGTACCTTACTTCTTGGTAAGTGATACAAGGGTATCTAGCAGTGGAGTTCATATTTGTTTCATTTATAAGTATCCATAAAACACAGTGTAAGAAAGATCCATAAACCTTCTGAAAAACAATGGCATGGGATCCAGCTAAGGATGCATGGATTTTGTTAAACCTATTCTGTCTTTCTTTTACAGATCATCAGGTGTTTTTCCTTCTATAATGCACTCAGTTAACCAAACTGAATTTTTATACTGGGATTTCATTCTACTTACACTGCTTCACATTATCATTAATATGCATTTGGGAAAATCCCACACCCTAAATATGTAACAGACATATTTAGATGACAGCTACATATATACAACAGCTGCATATATTCAAATATGCAAATACCTTATTCTTATTCTTGAATAATATGATCAGAAGGCTTATTTCTACTCACAATCTGCATTTAGTTCATTATATTCAGCTTAAAGGCATATCATTCTAAACCATTTATGGATCTTAACTGTCTGACTTTTGATTAACTGTATTAACTATCTATCACTTGAACCTATTATGTATGCATTTCTTAATTGCAACTGATCCTTTAAGAAAATAAATTTACAGAGAAATAAAAGTGTGTTGTCTTTCATAAACCAAGTCTTTGGCATTTGTCTATTACAGGCTAAACATTGCTTCACTGATCTACTATGGGATCCTATAAGTATCTACTCAAAGGTAAGCTCCACTGAGTTAAATGGCACCTAGAAATCTGCTCCTGCACTCTGGGTTATTTTCAAATTACCCATTTGACACTCCTTTCTGTGTGGCAGGGTTGAGAGAAAGAGGGGCTGAGGAAAGTAAGCTTTCTGTCCCTTAGAACTGAAATGTAAAAGTTGCAGCTTACAACATATTGATTAGCACAAACCGAGCTGCCTCCACTTTGTTGCCTCAGCAAAGTGATTTTTGTAGGCTTCCTCCTACAGTGATAGGCATTAGCAGGCTTATCTGGAAGCAGCCGCAGTGAGATCATTGCCAGGTAGCATAAAGCTGCTCTACATTTCTTGTATTTATTCCAAATACTGTCACTCCAGGGCATTGTGTGAAACCTAAAGCAGGGTGTAAGGATCCTGGACTTGGGCAGAGCTGGGGTAGGTAGAGAACAGGGCAGGTCTCATAGGGTGGTCAGGTGTCCTGCTTTATGGAGGACAGTCCTCTGTCAGAAGACTTGTCTGTCTGAAGTTGTCTCCTACTTGAACTGTCCAGTTTAAGGTCAAGGAACGACATGGAGTGAGAACAGGAATCTTGAAGCTGCCCATCAGCACATTGGACCTGGACAGAGCAAGGCTTGCAGATCACCTGCTCAGCACCTTCCACATTATGGTTGAATGTCTCCTATTTTTATGTAAATAATAATGATGTATGCACTTGCATTTATACATAGATGCCATAATATACAAATGTTATACTAATTGGTGTCCTCCTTTGTCCTTTGGTTTTGGTGACCGATTTTATTCTTCTCTCTCTCTTTCTCTCTGGCAATGCATAAATGGCTGCCCTATTTGTACAGGTGCGGACCATGAGAGTAGAGCTCAGCCTTGAAAGTTGTCTCAGGATGGCTTATGTTGATGTTGGATCAGAGCATAAAGCTGTAGCAGCTGCCACTTTGATTAACAGTGTATCAAAAGCATTCCTGTCAAAACAAATCCCAACATGTTTAAAAAAAGTAATGCACCATAATCAGGTGACTGGCACCCTTTTTTATATCTTTTCCTGGGTCCACTTTATGGGAATTTCTTCCCACTGGTGGTAGATCTGTTTTTTATGACATTTCTATATACTTTTTCATTTTGCAAGGAAGCCAGACAACTTTCATAGTTCTTATCTCCATTTTACCCTCCTAAAATCCTTGTGACCTAGGTCAGATTGAGAGCTAGAGACTGGCTTGAAGTCCCCCAGTGAGCTTCATGACTTACTGGGGACTAGAAAGTAGATCACTTGAGTCCCAGTCCAGCAATATCACCATGACACCAGTAGCTATCACTTAACGCTAGAATACCACAGACAAAAAGTAGAAGAATATCCTGGTCTTCTTTAAGCCTAGAGGAGGACCAGCAGATGTTCTTTTGCCCTTGTCCTAGAAGGTGCTTGCTTTGCCTCACGGCATGGAAAATGCGAAACAAACAGTGACACTAGCCTTGATTTCTTTACTTAATACTTCATCTCTTCTTTGCTTCAGAGTAATTCCCTGCCACAGCAGAGTTGTTTCAAGGAGAACAAATGTGGCTCAAGGGAAGCCAGGGAAGGATTTAGCATCAGGTTGCATTTGTAAAATGTTCAAACCTCACCGTCTCAGGATGGCATAGTGTCCCCCTGGGAAATGAGTCAATAATAATAAAAGGAGGTGGGGGTCGTTCCAGTGCCAAGCAAGGAGAAAGGTTCTAGCCTTCAAGAGGAGCTGCTCCCAAGCCTTTTACTTAATCCATCACTCTTTGTAGCCAACCATTCTCAACTCTCTGATAAACTCTGGAAAACTCAATCAACTTATTTTTTAAAACAAAGTTCCATCACATTTTCTATTACCCTTGCTCAGAAATAAGACTTGGTGAGGTACATGAAAATGTGGAAAAAACACTGCTGAGAAATGAGATTCAAATTAATATCTACTTTTTTTCTCTGCTTCAAAGTGCTAGTCAAAGACTCCCAAATCTGTGCTAAGGAATGCTGGTTTGACTCTCACTTTTCCACCATCTGAAAGAGCTGCAGCATCAAAATGTAAATTAACAAAAGAGTGGTTTAGCTCATTCTTTCCTACCTAAGGGCTATCAATAATCCAGCACACAGACTTTTTCTTCATTTTGTGTCAGCTGATTTCACTAACAATCTTGCAAAAAAAAAAAAAAAAGGTTAGCCAACACTAGCAATTTCTTCAATATTTCATCATATTTTGAGCAACAGTTTATTATACTCTTAAGAGAATGATTCAGAATGTTGCTAAACTATTGAATATGACTGTATCTACATAGAGAGTTTCTTATATTCTTGGGACACATACATACCTCAAAGCTATAACAGTTTACTACCAACCATAGCAGTTTGATATAAATATTACTTAATCTTACTTTAATCCTGGCAAGAGAGTCCTTCTTCATATGAACTTACCTTAATGCTATGCTCATTGTCATAGGTCCTCCTCCAAGTACTTCATTTGAGAGGGGCCTGGAAGGTAGCTAAAATGTCAAGGCCATCTTGCTGCCCCACTCTCTGCAAATTATGAAATGAATGTCATAACTGAACTTCCTGGCACTAACTCTGTTCTCGTTGTAGCTGTTATATAACATAGCAAACTACAATTAACAACTTTATATATACATAATCCCGCCCCCCATCCTCATCTTTGCCCTCAACCCAATTTGGCTTCTCCTTTACTTATTTTTATGATATCAATAACCAAAAAACTATGATAATCAATTAAGTGTGAACTATTTCCAGTTTCCAACATAGCCACAGATGCGTGCTGGCCTGAATTGCTGCGAGAAACCTGTAGCACTTCAATCAAGCCGTGGTATCACCATCCACCAGACACTGTGAATTCCTCGCTTTATTCTTGTGCTCAGGTTTTTGCATACCCTTCTCTCACTCTTGGTCCCTTGTCTCCCAGGAATGGGAAGGGAGCTTGTGTATCTGGCAGCCTCCATAACAAGAGTTGAGAGGAAATGTATAACATCCACATCAAGGACATCATCCTTTGGCTTTTTGCTCAGAAGCATACAAGGCGCCCAAGGAATTAGTGCTCCAAGAGCAATGTCAGACACATCAGGAAGTCTTGTGGCTAAAGAATTGTCTGTAAACCTTTCTTTTGTTTATTATTGAACTGCATTCATATTTCATTACTATATGTATTCAATTGAATGCATATCACCTTTGACACAGGTGATTCCTAATTATATATGAATATAAAGTGAGGTGCCTTGGCTAACCAGGTCCCTGGGGTTAGAAGACTCTAATTTGCATCTTCACCTTACCTCCATGTTTGTGTATGTTTAACTCCCCATCAATCATTTTCTTTTCACTTACTCAGTCTTCCTTCCCATTAGGTCAGGAGGGAAGCCTGCTTGCTATTTGGGTTTAATTGCTGGTCCAATCTGAAAAGCATTATAGTATAAAGATATGTATGCATATCTTGACCATGGTTGTCAGAAAAAGTCATCTTAAAATCTGAAGCTATAGCATAAAACACTGTGATCCACAGATCATTTGCTGCATTGAAAATGTGTAATGTTCAAAAATAGCTTAATCTGAGCACATACCTTAAGCATCTCTGACTGCGTGGAATTACAAATGAAAGATTATGGTTGCGGAAGTGAAAGCCAAATGGAGCCGGTCCAGCAGCAGGTAAATGGGACACGACTCTGTTTTGTACTTCTTGCTCTGGGTACAGCGCACCAGTGATCCCTGAATCTCACATGTGTCAGGAGTGCATTTCTGCACTGGATGCACACCCAGTTCTTTTCACAGATGCAACATAATTTTCTGCTTACTAGCATCAAGATCTATTAGAATGAGCAATGACCTACAAACAGTCTTGCTAGCATTGGTAAAAAGCACTGCCTAGTATACAGACCATGGAAAATGAGAGCAGTGCCACACATTAAGATGGTTACAGAAAGCACAAAAGTCACACTGATGTTTTCTACAACAAATACATGAAGAATACAAGTAAAATATTCCTGTGCAAGCATTTCAAATACCTGTGTTCACATGTGGCCCAGCCAGGTTTTCTAGACACGAGAAAATGCATATGTAAACTTATACCAATTCCACATGTGATGAATTCATGCTGGAAAAATACAATGGTGCCTACATAAATCCAGATCAATTTGATGAGTCTGCTAAGCAAATGATCAAAAAATACTAAGGCTACAAACTTATTCATGCTTAACTGGGCAGAGGGAGGTTTGAGGATTTGTAATTCATAGATTTCTTTTTAAATGGATTGGAAAGAAATTAAGATTTGATACAGTCAGATGGGGAAGAAACTAAGTTGTCCATCCAGAACCAGGCTTTGAATGCTTAGTTCTTAAAAGTCTGGGTAAGACTGGTTAGTCACCCTTGTTTGTGGGTCTGAATTAGGGTTACCACTCCCCCTTTTCCTAACAGACTCCTGATCTTTAACAGCTACTTGGACAGGCAGATACAACATGGTCCTTTCCACACTGGAAATAGCTCTGCCTATTGACAATGCCTGTTGCAGGTGGGTAGGAATTTCATTTCCATGTATTTTTTGAATATGAATTTCCCACAGTTTGCAATTATAGCATGAAAAAGTGGCAGATGTGTCTATTCCTACCCAGGAGCAAGTCCTATGAAGTTCATTGGGGCTTACTTCTGAGTAAGCATGCATAGGGTGCTGTCAGTCTTGTTGCTTTTTGTAATGTTCCAAAGCTCTGACTGAATTTAAGTGAGCAAGATACCTCTGGATTCTGCCCACAAACCATATGACCTCTTTGTGGTATCAGAAAGGAGAAGAGTAGGATGGACATAGGCAATCAAGAGGGCTAATCTTGGCAGGGGAAGCTCAACAGATTGTGTGTGAATTGTAGTTCACCTAGTAGAATTTTGTATGTTTCTGTCCTTGTTCTATTTTCTTAGGTGTCAAAGACTTTATATCTCTTGCTTTTCCAATTCACTGCTTTCCACCAGTACAAAACAGCCTAGAACTTTTTTCCCTAAGGAACCGGTGACAGGCAACTTTTCATAATGCATTTGTATTAGTAGCATCCTGGAACAAACAAACACTAAAAACCAAAGGAAAAATACATGAAGCCTGCCCACAAAATGGCATCTATGAATCTGCATGCCAATCTGCTGGCGTGTTACCAACTAGTAATCCCTCAGCCAGAGATGAAAGGGATCCCAAAAAGGTTCTCGACTGATACATCAAAGGAGTTGGCTGATACTGCGCTGCTTATTGCAAGGGGGTACAACTCATCTACAGCTAGGCTGTGCTTCTCAGCTTGTGTTATACCTGTCATAAACTGTTTGAATCTGGAGAAGAGAATAAAGAAGAAGAAAATGTTCAGGAACGTCTTTCTTTCTGCCATGCTGTTACAGCAAGTCTGCAGAGCTTGCATCTTCAAAGCAAATGTGGTGGCCTTAATAAAACTGCTTTTTCTGGTTGACCACCATGGTAAGAAGGGGGATTGGCAGCCACTCAACTGGCCATACTATTTGCCTTGGTTATATCCTGGCTGGAGAACCTGCAATTGGGAATGCCCTGAGTATTTGTCCTTACTTATTCAGCCCCTAAACTTGTGTTCTCTGTCTGGAAACAGAAGCCTGAACAGAGGATTAAACAGAAGGGAGAAAGCCATAACCAGCTGGTAAACTGCATGCTTTGAAAGTAGGATGTTTTGGATTTAGTCATAGTATCTTCAACTTGCGGGACGTGCTTGAGAATTGCAGAGCAACTGCATAAAGGAAAGTTCAGTGAGCTGAGAGACCAATGGTATGACAGTTATGGCTGAACAGATTTTGTTAAATCTATTCCATCTGTGTTTCACAGATTGTCAATCATCTTTCATTCTGTCATCCACTCATGGACAAAATCAGGATTTTTATGGATGGTAAATATTTTTTTTCGCAGAAGTGTGTATTCATGTAGGTGCCAATTTGTGCAAATCCCACCAAAAAGTAAAACAAGGAAACCAAACAGTCTCTGAGTCTGCAGAATCCACATGGCTCTGGAAATACTGTGGAATCTGTTGATTTATGGAAATCAGAACTTGGAAGGGTCTGTTGTGGATTTCTCCTAATGATAGGTTGCTATGTTTGTATGGCATACCTGAAAAGCATTAGTAAACATTCCAGGCCAGTCTTGGATGAAATACAAAGAACTTTGTTTACCTACGTTAAGAATAGTGTAGAAATTGCCCTGATTTGCAAGTTTACTAATTTCACACAAATATGCAAACTATATGCAGTTATCATTCCAAGTGTACATTTTTTCAGATTTGAAATATTGTTCTTCAATGCATGACAATGCAGATTTTAGGATAAAGTGTATACAAAAATGTGCTTATTTGTGAAAATACTCTGTGAAAATGCATGTATTAGGAAAAATACATACACAATGCATATGAATGGTCATGTATTTTTCTCTTCTAAAATTGGGCTTAAGATTTGGTAAGTTCAGTATGGATGGGCAGAGTGAGAATGGCAGAGAAAATCAAACTGACAAATCCTGCCATCCCTACCACAGTACTCAGAACATAAGAATCTTAGTGTCTAGATATTTGACTTTTCCCATGGGAAACATGCTGCCCCCATCTACCAGACTCTTATTAAAAATTACATGCAGAAAAACTGAAAAGGAGAGAGAAATGAGTGTTTCTAGACCATACCAGACCATAATATTATCAACACAGTTGCTCCTGCCAAATTTGGTGAAGAAGCAGCCTTTGCAGTGGTATCATCCTGGTTGTGCAATGCCCATCCCAAAGAGGCTCACTCACGCTCTCTTCTTTACGGTGCCAAGTGAAGGCTTAAAAAAGAAAATGTCCCCAAGCCTTTTAGCCCTTCGATTTTAAACATTGCACCAGTGTCTTTTTAGAACTTTGTGTCTCTGCTGGCTGCCACCTTGGCTTCTACTTTGATCTCATTCCGCTTTGGACATATTTTTATACTATGCTTTACAATATTATTGTATTTTATGATCTGAAGACTGTGATTCTGTGCGTGTTTGGGCAAAATAGCGCCCTACAACTTCCAGCCAGCATGCTGAAAGTTGTAGGGCTGGTTTCTGTCCAAAAGTGCATAGGATCGTGTTTAAATTTGTATTTTGAAATGTCCAGGAGCTTCAGCTAATAAGCAGTACAGAAATATAGTACATTGACATTTTTTCAAGTCACTATAATAATATGCGCCTTAAAGCAATCCGTTTTAGTCCTGCAGAAATTATTCTGTCATATGTATCCATGTGTGACCTGCTCAACAACCAGCCCTTAATAGCTGAGATATGGCCTTTAAATTAATTATTTTTTTCCTGTGAGGAAATGTAGTAATTCTACAGCACATTGAATTGCTTTAAAAACACACACTCCATACTCCTATAAATATTTTTAGAGAATTTGTACCACACCAGGAAGAGCTTTCTGTTCAGCTGGAAGCAGAACCTGAAAAGAATTGTTGGAAGCCACTTACACCATGGTATTATTTCACCAAGCAAGTTGCCTTCTGTAGAAAGACACATTTTTGAAGAATGACACGTGGAAAGTGCGTGTGTGTGTGTGTCCGTGTATGCATATCCATAGCTCTCTTACCCTCAGGGCTTAGGTTTTGCACCAAAATCCATTTCAGAGACCTATTTCAAATGAAAGCTTCTACTCAATCTGCAATGCATTGTGATATCCAGCAGGTAGAACTCATTGAGGAAAATTGCTTCCTTGGTTGATATATGATTCATTCAGTCACATCTCTGAGCTATTTAGGGGAAATTATCCATGGGATTGTATCATTAGTTTAAAAGCTTCTGCAATTGTTTTTTCTTCTTTTTTCCAGTCAGGATAATTCTGAACCACACAAATGCATTAGTTGGAAAACATTTGAAAAGCTTTCTCTCTGTCCCTGTAGTTAGAATTGGGATTTCAAGCACTCTTTTTCTCTTCAGTATCAGTTTCATGGATGGGTAAGAGGAATCAAAGATAGCTTAGAGAAATCAGCTGACTGTAGTTACCCTATGGTATCATTATACAACCAGCCCGCACACTAATTCTTCAAATGTTTAATTTGTCTTTCATAGTGTTCCCTGCATATTTTAAGTGGCTACCTATAAAAATGTCAAAACATCTAAAACACAATTATTTCCAATGACATAAATCATAACATGTGACCAAGAAAATCCTGCAGCAGAAGCCATACAGTCAAACCAGAGACAGGTGTGTTTGTGGGATGCAGGGAGACCCTTAATAAAAACAGTCACAATGCATGTCAAAGGAATTATAATCATGGTATTCCTAAAAAGAAGCTTTTGGCATTTATAGCCAATAAAGTGGAGGCAGATGAGCAGGACTGCATAAGGGATCCAGAGCTATTCTAGGGAAGTCAAGATTGTGTGGCATCTACAACCAGTTGACCCAGTTCTTCTCTTCACAGTCAGGATTAGCATCCCTTCCTATGGACACCATGACTGTTTCCACCCTCTCTGCCTTTAGGTAAGCTCACCTGGCGAGGGGGAAGGGGCTACCAGAATGGCATAATGGAGATCTTGTTGTGACTATTTTTCCCAGGTTCCATTCAAACCTTTACCTCACCAAAGGCACTGACTATAGGTCTGAGAATAAGCCACTCTTGGGAGGAAGTTCCACAACCACAGCTGGGCATGACCACTAAGACCTTCCCCCTGTTTGCAGATGGGTGGCCAGGGAGGTGATCGTGCTGAGATAAGAATATCTCCATTAATTAGCTCATCAGACAAGTTTGTAAAGAACGAGTGAGCCTAGTGAGTTCTAGTGTTATTTGTCTTTGGCAAAGAACTATGGAATACTGACAAAATGATTAACCTGGAATCAATAGATAGTTCGTAATAAAAGTTAGTGGTATACTCATGGGGATACAATTTTAACTGAAACAAATTTTGAACACTAAGATCTGAGTAGGACATAGGCAATGATGAAACTGGTTTATCTGCCTTACATATTATATCAAGGAACATTCCCAACGTAAGAAGCTTCAATTCATCAAGATGTCGTATGATCTGACTTAAACTGTAATAAGATATGGAGGTTTTAACTAGTGCAAAGTGCAGTGGCAACTCAGCCCACCAGTCCCATGGTCATGTTTCCTAGATAGTGAAAGAACTGCTCTGGTTAGGTTCAGTTCAAGGAGTTGGTTTTTAATGCTCAGTGTTTTTTGGCTTGTCTGGTTGTGAACCTGCCCATGTCAAGAGTGCTGGGACAGCAGCCGTGTCAGGGAGCAGAAAGGGCTTTCGAGTGTTTTGTTCTCTTTTTTCTATGTTAAGATGGATCTGCCCTGTCACAGCTGTTCAAAAAAAGCTTGGATACATTTTATTTAATTGTTATATCACTATACTGTCCAATGGCCAAAGCTGTCAAGGTTGTTCACAACAATTAAAACCACAAAATACAATGTGAAGTATAATGGAAATATTTTAAGCTTTAAAGCTGCACTGTAAAATCAGAGTGAAGTCTGGAATAACATCTAGAAGCAACGTGAAGGGTTAAAGCACAGTAACACATTTAAAACAACAAAAACTACACGTAAAAAATTGCTGGGAAAATGGAAATGTCTTCGTTCCATGAGGAGTACAAGGTAGGCTCTGCAATGGAAAAGGCCCTCTTCTTAGTGGCTTCCCAATTTAACCTTTACAATGTTTGTACATATAAAACTTTATGTCTAGAATACAGATGGCACAATCCTATGGAAACTAGACAGGATCTAGAGGGCCACAGGATTTTTTATTCCTACCTCTGAGGATGGAAAATTGCTCATAAAACCTGGCTGGTAAAACCTCATAAAAATCACTTGTAAGAGTGACCTTGGAGAATTGGAGAACGGCTCTTTGGAACATGGAAGGCCAGCACTGCCAAGATACAGATTATCATGGTAGAGTATCAGCATCCTTCCCTCCCCTTCCAAAGCACTACACTTAGATCAGGGGTCTCAAACTTGCGGCCCGCGGACCAATTGCCGGGATGGGCGGGGCACGGGGGAGGGACTCTGCGGCCTTCAAAGCGCCAGCGGCGCCTGGGCCGGCCTCCGGATGAGCGGCCCACCACCACCGCGGTAGTGGAATACTTGATGCGGCCCAGCCTCACCCAGACTCTACTTCCAGCAGCCCCCAGGTAAGTTGAGTTTGAGACCCCTGACTTAGATGGACAAAATCAGCTTTCTAAATCCTTTGCAGAGCAAGAGGAGTGTGAAGGCAGCCTTTGTCACTGTGGTTCTCTCATCACAGAGGATGACCATAGTCCTCTGGAATCAGAGGGCTATGGGCATTCCCACAGGATGCCATCCTTAGAGATTCCATTTATATTAAGTGGTATGCAAGTATTACTAATCAATAAGTGAATGTGTTGCTTCCAGTAGTTTTAATATTGTTCTAGTAGGCAGTATCCAATACTGCTGCTGCACTTCCACTCATTCCATTGCATCTGTAGGTCCAACTGTTAGTGCACAGGAAGTTACAAGTAACCCTGGAAATGAATGAAAAACAAGTTTAGGGCAAGTCAGTGGAGTCCCCATCTGTGAGCTCTGTCAAATGGCTACATTCAGCAAACCAGCATTTCCACTGCCTTCTAATTGCTTTAAGAACCTTAGCTCCCTGCTGTGCTAATGGATGCTGCTCAATGTTTTTGATGCTGTTTAATGTTTTCACATAGTTTTACAATTGATTTTTATGTGATACAGCCAATGGGTTACATCCAATGTTGGTCTAATTTAAGTCCCATTCGTATTAAGTATTCACTCCAGTAGGACTAACTTTGGGTACAACCCTGTGTTTTATGTCATTGTTGCTGTTTTGTTTGATTTGCTGTGCACCCTACTTGGTGACCTTTTTGGAAAGGTGATATAAACAGATTACAGATAAATATATAGATAAATAGTATCATTTTTCATCAGTCCATACCTAACACATTTCTTTCATATAGAGGCTCTTCTCAGCATTTGGGCAATATTGCCACCTTCTTTGACCTCATACATGCTCATTTCTCTTTGCAGTCGCCTGAGAGTTTCCAGTCTTCTGGCTACTTATCCGTCTTTGTTTCAAAAGCAAGTTAGATTCTTTTCCCAATTACTACTTTAAGTAATTGGAATAATCCAACACAGTGGGAGTTTCATTCACTTAGCAAGAAAACTTGATGCTCCTGAACCTCATTACTACATTTGTCACTGAAGGCAAAGCAGAGCTTTCAAGTTTAGTTGTTCCCCCTCCATTTTATCAGAGCATAGATAAGACACTGTGGAGCTACAGGGGAATAGCAGAGTTGCAAATAAGCCCTTTGACATAGAAGAATCACTAATATGCTCAGTCTGGAAGACAGATATCTAAAGGTCAAGTGAATATAGACAAAGGGCACCATTGGTGTGTGTGTTATTTTTCTATTCTGCCATAGTATTTGAAATGCTCCCCAGGGAAGAAGTAATGGTAAATTGTAAAATGTCTTTGAACTTAATGAAAAGGCATGTATTATACTCGAAGATGTCTTTTATAATTGGCGAGTGATGCTAAATGGAAGGAGGTAGCAAGGCATATTTCCTTTTTTTCACCTTTTTTGAGATTTGGTGGTTAAACATTTGGATATACTGCTTTCTTAAAACAAAGGAATTTCATTGGGGATGGTGGAATGAACTCAAAAATGGTACTTTTAATCATGAAAAAGGACCTTTCAGGAAAAAAAAAAAAAACAAATTGTGTAATTAACCAATACTGTGATAAATGTACTGTAACGTAAATGTGATTTTTAAAAAGTAGCCTTTACATTTAATTCAAAATATTCAGATTGCCAAAATAACTTTTCTTCTCTGTGTCTTTTCTTTACCGCAGCTCTTACACCATGAGCTATTGAAAGATTCCATTCCTCTGCTTCCTCGGTATATTTTCAGCCAGCAAATAGACAATATTCTCATGTTTTCCACATTTAACAAACAATCCCAGTTGTGTTTTGTTTAATAAAGACTACACAGGCTTCTTTCCCATCAGTTTCCTGCTTTGTACAGCACTGATAGTCAGTTGTTAGTATATAATTTTTTTGATGTTCTGGTTCTAATTTTGGGCACAGGGAAAGAGTAGTTTGTCCTCAATTTAATCTAGTATTCACTGCTTTGTTTGAAGTATGTCATTTAATTACATGACAGCATGTTTTATTTCCATATGCTTCCTTTTTGCATTTTGATCCTCATTGAGCATTGTATACACACTGTACATATTTCTCCAAAGTTGGTTGGCTACAGCCTTCAGGTACAATCCTATGCATATTTAGACAGAAAAAGTCCTATAATTCCTAGCGTGCCACAGGATGGAGTAATAATAAGACTTCATTCTGTTTAAACATGTATAGAATTGCACCTTTGCAGCATAGGCCCATCTCCTCAGAGGCTTATGAGCACCCAGTAAAAGATGTGAGGTTTGGCAGCGGTGATTTCCACTGCTGTTCCAGCACATTCTCTGAATTTGCAGCCATCTCAATTTAGTGTCTCGGGGAATGAAGGATGTTGGAGTGCTTGCTGGAATCATCAATTGGCCACATCTTCAATGAAGTTGCAGTCCCCTCTCCCAGTATGACCCTTTCTTCCTTCTGAGGTTCAGTTCTTTCGGTGGTGTCCAAGAGTAGGTGGCTTGGGGGCTTGGCCTTTGAGTCCCAGCTCTGAGACCATAAGATCTAAACAATTCAAAGTCCAATCCAATGATTGGTGCTCTTAAACCCTTAACTAGGCTCAGTCCCAGGACTTCTTGCTTCTCACATACAGAAAGAGAAGGCTTGCTTGACTCCCTCATTTTAGTAAATCCTTGTTCTCTTCTTTTATTGTTTTTTAGGGTTGTCTGCAAAATCAGCTTACAGGGAAGGATAAGCTTGGGATGTTACAGTTGGGCCACCCAGACTCTGAGCTGGAGGAAAGAGGTTGGCAAAGAATTCAAAGAACACAATTTATGAGACACCTGAAAGTAGATTAAAAACAAGCTCCCTCCTTTTTTCCCACTTGACCTCCAAGAAATTCTCTTTTTTATAACTTCAGCTTCTTTCCACTCCACACCCCTACCTGATTCTCTTCTATCAGGAAGAAAAAACAGAATTAAAGCTTAGGGAATGCGAAGAGATGTTTCACCAGTGCCTTCCCAGGCTCTTCTGTTCCCACTTCCTAGTTTAAGAGTTTAAATGACACATTTATTGCATGCTTGTAATCTTTCATTCGTGGAAGCTTGTAGGTTCTTCTCATGATATACTCATCCTCCAGAACCTTGTCTGTATTTTCCAGCCATTTTTGCAGCTCTTTGTAAAGCAAAGAAACTAAGCTATTAAATTTCAAATCCAGAACAAACAGGAATTAAAGTCTTGCCTGTTGTTGCAAGTCCACTTTACTGCAGCTATACATTTCTTGTGATTGAATATTGGAACATTTAAAAAGGCTGACCAGGACATACCTGGATAGGTGTTGCAGGTGGGAGAAATGTGGAAAGGATTTAGCCTTTCCCTGCGAAGAAAACAGAAGACCAGTCAATAAAGTGGCAGGTAAAGAGTCTCATGTAAAGAAGCCCAGAGAGAGAGAGAGAGAGAGAGAGAGAGAGAGAGAGAGAGAGAGAGAGAGGGAACATTTTCTCTTTTTTTAAGTGGTTACTTAATATATCATCAAGTTGTAATTACATTTAATGTTCGAGAATCAAGATAGACCAAGGAGCAAAGAATGCTGCTCAGAACTATAAAAACTCAGGAGTACCAGCTTTATTTTTAGCCATCTTCCCAGTTATCAAAGCCCTTTCTGGACTATATATTTTGGAGGGAGTCCTGCATGAAAAGGCCCATGGAGTGGGGAGTTTATTTGGGTTTGCTAAGAACAGCATGGGTTGGCCAAGATGAACAGGGGAGTAATGGGATTGCCATATCTTCAAAGAGGATTTATGGGGAAAATCCCTACTTTGTAGTTTTGTTTGTGTGTGTTTGATGTTCATACACTAGTCTAAACTAATATCTGCTCTGAAATGACTTCTCTCTCCGGTAGTTTCTCAGTCCCAGCAGGAGATCTCTAACTTTGCCTTGATCTCTGTGTTGTGATCTGTATAAAAGAGGAAACCTTGGGTGGAGGAGTCAGGGGACTGTTTGTCAGTGGTTGGCACTGGGGAAGCAATTGGTCAATTAGCTGTGGTGGGTTGGGGAGTCCAGGAGACAATGTCATTGGCTTGCTGCAGTGATCCCCAAGGGGCTCCTGCTTGAGAGAGAAGACCCCTGACTGTACAAGGAGCAATTTATTTGCTATCACTTCCATTCAATAGCAGTTGGGACACCATGCAAATGAAGTGAACTTGGCTTTTACCATTACTAATGTGTTGTCACTGTGCTCCTAAGAGGCAATAGAAGCAGAGAGAATGAAGTACTCAGTAGATATTCCTTTGGTGAAGTGACATGTGGTTTGAGAGGGAGACAGCTGTTCAGCAGGCAAATCTACAGGAAAGCCTAGCAGAGACTTACTCTCAATGTGGTCATGAATCTATAAACAGCTCTGAGTGAATATCTCCCAGACTGACAGCGAGGCTCAGCATACTGAGCATTGTGAGGCATGTGGAGCACCATCCCATGAGGGCCACTTCTGCCTTGGCTGCAGCTCCCACTCCGTGGATGGGTCACTTGTGCAGGTGCAATTTAATTAGAACTAGCCAAAATGAGGAAATACATCACAAAAAAGAGGCTGGAAATTTGTATGAGCTAATTTAAATGTATAGGCTCCCATTTAGGAATAAAACTATTATTTAACTGCAAATACTCTCATTCTGTGGTGGAAGACTGTGGACAAGTGAACTTGATGCCTTACTTTGTCTGTTAACTAAGTGCTAATGGTGGCAAGCAGCAGTTTTCATAGTTCTTTATCCTTAAACTGGACAAGGACAAGATAGGATAGGACAGCTTGGACTTAGACACCCAGAAACAGGACCATTTTCTGTGAAAGAAGCCAATTTGGTGCAACTTGTTCAGTAACTTTTCCAAATGTTAAGATGACCATCAAAGAGGCACAGAATGCTATAATGTAATGCTAGCCGCCCACCCAGCATCTGAGGTTATATTACAAACTCCTACCATTGCAGACCAGGCTGAAAATGTTGCTATTTCCATAAGAGAAAGCAAGGGAAGGAATCAGCACACTGGCAGAAATGGGGAGACACTGCATGAAGGTTTCTCACTCCACACAGAACCACCAGGTATAAAGTTGCAGCTGCATCCCCGGCTGTGGCACAAGTAGCATCAGGTTCACAGCAACCAGCCTCTGGGAATCCATGGACACAAGGGTTTGGATACCCCATACTGTCTGCATGCACTGCACTCTCGTGACTGTACAACACAAACGGGAGAAAGAAGCAGCATTACACAATTGCACAAGAATAGCTCTCTTGAATGCAGGCCTGACGGGAGAGTGCAGAGGAAAAGTCTTGGTGGCGAGAGTGAGAACTTTATGCCACCAAGCAGACAAAGGAAGCCACAACCAAGCTCCATTATATTCACCACAGAATATATGTGGCTGGGAAGCAGGGGGCATGTGTTCAAGTCCGGCCATGGAGAAGGCCCAAGTTGAACATGACAGAGGCAAAAGAGTGGGAGCTGCCAGGCGTCAAAACCACACTGAACAGAGCAGTTCCCATCCACATTTATATCACAGGACGTTCTTTAGTCTACAGTGCCACACATATGTCCCAGGGGCATGTTTGTGACACAGGAACCCTTCACCTGGGGAACTCCTAGGTTATCGCATGCATCAAGTCTGAGCCCTTGATCTGATCTCCTACAAGAAAAGTACAAATATTCTGGCATCGGGTCTCCTGAGACATATCTGCATAGCAGAGCATCTGCCATATCATAATGCCCAACAGCCTGTATATCACAACCAGTGTGTAATAGTGTTGAGAGTGTAGGACTGGAACTTCTTGTATCAGCTTTGGGCCAGCTTGGGTTGACTTTGGGCCAGTCACTGACCCTCAGCCTCATCTACATCAAGGAGTTGTTGTGAGGATAAAGTGACAAGGAGGAATTTGGGCTCCTTGCAAGGAAAGAAATGGGATAGGAATATGATGCACAAATAAAATAACGGCTTTTGTCCATTGGCTGGAAATGTGTTGAAAGTCCATCAAGCCCACATAAAACAAATTTTCCAGTGTCATTCTTCCCTGTTTGCAAATGCATATGTGCTTCCCGACCCAAGATTAAGAACATGAACAAAACTTCCACAAGTCCATGGAATCTGTGTGACTCAGCTGCAGAACCTGTAGCTGAGTCTACAGAAGCCTGAACTCCACTGAATCCATTGCAGATTTTTTTGACATCCCCATTAGGTAGGTTATGATTATAAATATAACAAACACACAAAGAATTTCCTTTGAGGTGCATGAGACTTACTTACAGGCAAGTCAATGTAAGACTGAAGCCTTAAAATACCAGTTTTCATACCACCTACTTAATTATGGCCCTGGAGATTTCCCCAAGCTAATTTTTAAGGCACATATTTGGGGTGACAGTGGACATTTCCTGACCTTAAAAAAGAATTGCAATTTGCCCTTGCAGATTCTAGTCACGTGCCTTAAGTATCTAGGATGGCCTCACAGTGAAGCTGGGCTTACCTAGAATAACCTGTGCCTTTGGAGAAATGCACCGTGGTAGAGAAGAGCCTACAAACAAATTCCCCAGAGAAGTGTAGCATAAATATTTCTTTCAAAAGACTGTGTTTGAAAAGCAAGTACATAACCTGCAATAAAAACACCTGTCTTTTGATTCCACAAAATGTTATCAAGGGAAAATAAATTCATACATTAGATCTACCTTCTCTGCCATGTTTCCAGAGAGTCATTTTTATCTGAGTGTTGTAGTCACAGGTCAGAGAAACTGACACTGTTTCACATTAAAAACAAAACAAAGAACTTCATAACAGAATCTGCAGAAAGAACACTAAAATGAAGTCTGTTTCTGAAAATTATTGCATAAGTCTTTGCAGCAGATTGGATAGTCCAAGAAAATTATCTGCAAATGTCTGAAAATAGACACTTGAGCATGACTAATGACGAAGGGATGCCTCCGCTATGCTATATTATGTGTAGCCTAAAAGTTGCAGCACGCAATTTCCATATAAAACGTGGGATCATCTTCTTGTCTGAACAGCTTAGTTTAATGGCCATGGCAGAATTTGCTCAGAACTAGAACCCAGCAATCAGCCTCTCATCAATGCAGCTCTCGCAATCAGGTTTCAAAACAGTTCTTCACTCTTCGTGTTTGAGATTCGTCAACCATGATGAAAGACACTCTAATCTGGAAGCTAAGAATATAAATTGGGGAATCCTCCGTTGAAATCTCAGCCTAATCATGAACTTGGTAGGCAAACCTGGGAAACTGTGCTCCCTCAGTCTCTTTCTTTCCCCTGCATCCATTCTGAGACATGGGGGAAGGCTCATGTGCACTGGTGAAATGCGCTGTTAATAAGCCTTGATGTGGTAATTGTTGAATGACCTTAGAATGCCCAACAGATCATCAGGCCAGCCTTGCCTTATTCTGCCTCTCCTTCTCACTCAGTCCTCCACAGTGCTTTTTTTGTAAAAAAAAAAAAAAAAAAAAAAAAGGTGTCGGAACTCATGTCGCCACCGGCAGTAAGCACACACACCAATCCCAAGCCGAGCAGCGGAGCAGCGTCCCAAGCAGCTATCTCTCACTATCCGATAGTGGGCACAATAGCAGCCTGCAGGCACTATGTTAATGATGTTTGCTGCTGATCTGCTATGCCGTTCAAAATCACTTCATAAAATCCATTGAAAAAAAGGTGCCGGAACGCCATCCGGTGCGTTCTATGACAAAAAAAGCCCTGGTCCTCCAACTGGCTTGGGAACATATTTTGGCATCTTTGCAGCAGAATCCATCTTAGCTCTTTGACTTGGACCCACCCTTCCCCAATTAGCACTCCCACTGGCCACCTTCCTGATACTACAGGGGTATGCCGGTGTGTTCATCATTTTTAATGACACCCCCATTATTTCAGAAATACATATGTTTACATGTAAACTTACCTTGTATGTTGCAGCTGTCACTAAAAGAGTGGATGTGGAGTAGATAAGATACAAGGGAATTGGCAAGGCTCCATAGAGGCTAATTTGTGCACAGTTGGAAAGGGCTGGAGAAGTAAGTAGAATAGAGCAAGTACATGGAAGCTGGGAAGAACCTCTGACTTGGCAACACAATCCTCTTGCTTTAAAGTATGGATCCCCAGCATTGGTGGAGGTGCAATCACTGATGAGGGAAACTGAAGGTAGTGTAGTTGTGGACACAGGTGTGGCACAGGCATTTTTGCCCTTTCTGTTGAGCAGTTGTTTAGCCAGTTCTGGTAGCCCATATCAAAATTGCCCTCCCAGGTTCAGATGACGATGACAACCTAACTCTGAGTATGAATAACTCTACAATAAGTTGAGGCAGCTTGTTTGTAGAACTAAAGCCACCTGGAGAAGAAAGCATCAAGTTCAGATGGCATAACAACCCACCATGGATGGTTGTGCCTGGTGAGAAGTCATGTCATGAGAACCAAGTCAGTGAGTACCATTGACTTACTTTATTGTAAGAATTTTTGCAATAAAACATATGTAAAGATTGCTTGTTTTATTTTTATCGTGCCTTTTTCACTTCCAAGGAACTCAAGGAGTCTTACATAATTCTCTCTCTCCTCTCAATCTTATTCTGTGAGGCTGGGCTGAGGGTCTGTGACTGGCCCAAGGTCACCCAGTTG
>NW_025335268.1:100971255-100973750 GCF_004798865.1 Varanus komodoensis | reverse complement strand
CCTCACCACATCATTTATATGGATAGACTTTTATCTAGCCATAATTTGAGTCCTGGGACTGTATTCACATATTCTGTATATCCAGCCTGGAGAATATAAAATTCCTAAGTCTCTAGATGTCATTTTAAGTTATCTCCATAGTTATCAAAACCCTTGATATATAGAGAGGTGTCCAAAAAGATTTTCTGTGTCTTGTGAAGTGTCATTCATCATACTTCCTGGTAGATGCATAACCAAACTGTCACTGGAAAGTAAGTCACAAAAGATATAAGAGGTTATTTACAGGACACAAAACTATAAAATGTCTGCATTAGTAAAGATAAAAATAAGAAGCTTTAACACATTCTGCCTTTAAATTTCTTGGGGCACAGTCCTATTCATATTCAAATAGAAAACTGATTTATGACTCACAGCATCCCCCTATCAACATGGCTGCCTGGGGAATGCTGGGAGATGTAGGATTTCTGCCCCTTTCTAAATGTGCATAAAAGTAAACATACACATTGGAAACTCATATGTCTACTCACAAGTAAGCCCCCTGAGTTCAATGAGACTTAAGTCCAGGCAAGTTCTAATTTATTTTTTCTGATTCTCTCTTATTTAAAAAAACATTAGGGAATGTTGGCAGCCAAAGGAAATGTTAGGTTTGAATTCAGTGAAGGCTTGTTAGGAGCACTGACAGATACCCACTTACACTGAAATGAGATGGTTTTTCCTTTTTTTTTTCCTTTCTATTTTGAAAAGCCGTCATGATGCCATGCACAGAATACTGGAGAACTGCAAACCCTTGTTGTTATGTGCTGTCAAGTTGTCTCCAACTTATGGTAACCCTGAGAATGAAAGCCCTTCCACATACCCATAAAATCCACTTTGAAAATGTAGACCAGTCACAGTAATATCAGCCTGGTATACCTCATACAGTTATTAGGCTGATAAGCAATACAGTAATTGCAACTGCATGCCAGTGACCTTTAAAAACATGTGGTTTGCCCTGTATAGAAGCAATTTCAGCTGACTAAATGTACCTCACTTCTGGATGCTGCATGCAAAGCCTTTTAAATATAGATATTCTGCGACTTTTCCCCTTTTAAAATGCCTTTCTAAAACCCCTTCAGTATAGCATTTTATTCCCTTTAACTTGTATTGCTTACTGCTCTAGCATCCTTTTAAGATATGGAGTAGAATTTGTATCTTATAAATAAATACACGTGCAAAGCAGACTTTTCCCATCTGTGTAAGAATTAGATATATGTGGAGAAACCAACCAACAAGTGCTTAAATGGAGGAAGGATGTTTGGGATAGAATGCGCATTATTTAATATCGTGCATTGACTTTGCATACCACAAATTAAGATGCACCTGCCAGTACATGTTTCAAAGTGGTTGGGAAAGTGAATATTTATATGTTATCCTGGGTGCCCACAGCATTGTCTTTCACATCCATAGTCCTGCACAGCACATTTTTGCACACAACTTTCTCTGGAATGATGTCAAGATCAAGATCAAGAATTTCTAACCACTGTCTTCATGAATGGCACTCAGTAGAGTCTGTGACAGTTTTCAAAGTGACTTCATGCATCATTTTTATTTGGAACTTAGAATTCTCTAGCATGATAATGATGCCACTCCTAAATGGTCTTCCCTTCAGAAAAGTTCATTTACATGTATTATGAGAAGTTGTTTGAGGTTTGGGCTTATGGGGTGGAAAGCGATGGATGCTTCTGTCAAGGCACTAAATGTAGACATAGCATCTTTGGGATCATCTAAGGCAAAATGAGGCAAGAGGACATGAAACATAGAGAGATCCAGTGAGCATTAGCAAGGTCTGAAAACTTTCCTTTAAAATGCTGCTGTCTTAGATATTGAGAGCATCTAAGGCGCCTCTTTGCAAGCAAAAGAGCAGAGAATGTGAAAATAATTAAAAGGAAGAAGGTGATGCTCTGAGCAGAAGAAAAAGGGCTTTCAGATATAGACAAACTTTGGTACAGCAGCACTGACAATTTATGTAGTTTGATACAGTCATATGGGGAAACGTCAACCTGAAAAATATTTCAGGATTCTTGATCATCATGAAATATGTTGAAACATGAAATGTGTGTGTTATGTATGGAAGGGAAACAAAGCTGACTTTTTAACAGACCCTCACCCACCAAACTTTATTGTCAAATAGTATTTTTAAAATGAGTAAATTCTTGTGAATCAACCACATCCTAATGTATATTCAATGTGCCTGGTTGCTTTGTAATTTAAGATATGCCTCTTAAAACACTTTGGAGCTTCTTTCTAGATGTTGGGGCACATGTGTGCAAGATGGAACTGCAGTTTTAAATATAATGGAGTTTTAAAAATCCCTTTATGTGTATAGAAGTTGGATTTACAATCTCATTTATTTTACACTTTTATTTTTTGCATAACCTATGAACAGATACATGCTGTCAAAACTCTCTCTCTCTCTCTCTCTCTCTCTCTCTCTCTCTCTCTCTCTCTCTCTCTCT
>NW_025335268.1:100969628-100971155 GCF_004798865.1 Varanus komodoensis | reverse complement strand
ACTCTCTCTCTCTCTCCCTCTCTCTCTCTCTCTCTCTCTCTCTCTCTCTCTCTCTCTCTCTGTTTTTCCTACAGAGTTGTAATAATTCTAGAACCGCTTTTTTCACTTTAAAATTTAACCTTTTCTTCCTTTATTAAAGTATCTCTTGTGGGCTTATAATTGCTATAGTTCCTTAATTGCTTATTTTCTTTATTTGCTTATTTTCCATGAATAAGGGTGTTTATGGCACAACCATTTCCTTCACTGTCCCTAACCCTTTTTTCCCCAGTGAAACTAGCAAAAGTCAGGGACAAGCCTTGTAATGATCTTCCACGTGTGATTTCCCCCGTCCCTCTTCCTGAAAGTTATATATGTGCACAATCATAAGTGCACCTAGTGTGCTTGGTAGAAAGAAAGATATAACTGATGAGACATCATTTCTTGAAACAAGAAAGGTAGTGAAATGTAAAATGTTTCCTTAACCATACCAGTTTCACCGGAGCCTGTTATGGAAAGAAAGTGAAGGAAAAGCTGGTAGGGAGATGTAATGAGAGAATGCTGGAGGTGGAGTGGATGGAATGAGTGCTAGTGCCTTGCCATCATAATAGGAATGCAGAATTCCACTGAGTCTAGTGCTGGGCTTCATATTGAACTGGAAGGAACTGGGGGAGATATTTCTCTGGCTCTACTTGGGAAGTGGCATTTAAAGTAGTAAAAACATTCTCGGCCAGGGTGGTAGGGACACGAGGGCAGTGCAATGCATATAAGCATTATGCATGTAATGTTGTAGGTCGCTTTGAGTTCTTTAAAAAAGAAAAAGGTGGGATATAAATCTAATACTAAAAAGTCGAAGCTGAAGTAGTTAGAGAGGGTTCCCACATTTTGTTGTTTAGTCAAAAAGTTGAGTGTAAACTTAATTTAAATAGGAGTATTGATTAAACTCCTTCATGGATCACTGCCTTGTCATGGTGAAGGGGCTTGCGTAGCTCAATGAAGCTATGAGCTATGCCGTGAAGGGCCACCCCAGATGGACAGGTCACAGCAGAGAGCCCTGACAAAATGTGATCCACTGGAGAAGGAAATGGCAACAGCCTCCAGTATCTTTGCCATGAAAAACCCATGGACAGTACCAAAAGGCAAAAAGATATGACGCCGGAAGATGAGACCCTCAGGTCGGAATATGCTACTGGGGAAGAGTGGAGGGCTAGTACTAGTAGCGCCAGAAAGAATGAAGCGACTGGGTCAAAGCTGAGAGGACACTCAGTTGCCTATGTATCTGGAGGTGAAAGGAAAGTCCGATACTGCAAAGATCTATACTCCATAGAAACCTGGAATGTAAGATCCATGAATCAAGGCAAGCTGGATGTGGTCAAACAAGAGATGACAAGACTGAACATCGACATCTTAGGAATCAATGAACTAAAATGGACAGGAATGGGTGAATTTAATTCTGATGACCATCAGGTATACTACTGCGGGCAAGAATCCCTCAGAAGAAATAGAGTAGCCTTCATAGTCAGTAAAAGAGTAGGAAAAGCAGTACTGGGA
>NW_025335268.1:100886253-100969528 GCF_004798865.1 Varanus komodoensis | reverse complement strand
CATGTGGTCAAACAAGAGATGACAAGACTGAACATCGACATCTTAGGAATCAATGAACTAAAATGGACAGGAATGGGTGAATTTAATTCTGATGACCATCAGGTATACTACTGCGGGCAAGAATCCCTCAGAAGAAATAGAGTAGCCTTCATAGTCAGTAAAAGAGTAGGAAAAGCAGTACTGGGATACAATTTCCAAACTGACAGAATGATCTCAGTTCGAATCCAAGGCAAACCATTCACCATCACAGTAGACCAAGTCTATGCCCCAACCACTGGTGCTGAAGAGGCTGAAGTTGATTGGTTCTATGAAGGCCTACAACACCTTCTAGAATTAACACCAAAAAATGATGTCCTTATCATCATGGGAGATTGGAATGCTAAAGTAGGAAGCCAGAAGATAACCGGAATAACAGGCAAGTTTGGCCTTGGAGTACAAAATGAAGCAGGGCACAGGATGGTAGAATTTTGTCAAGAGAATATGATGGTCATAGCAAACACTCTTTTCCAAAAACCCAGGAGACGACTCTACACATGGACGTCACCATACGGTCAACACACAAATCAGATTGACTATGTGCTCTGCAGCCAAAGATGGAGACGCTCAATACAGTCAGTAAAAACTAGACCAGGAACTGACTGTGGCTCAGATCATGAGCTTCTGGTTGCAAAATTTAGGCTTAAATTGAAGAAAGTAGGGAAAATCACTAGGCCACTCAGGTATGACCTAATTCATATCCCTGATGAATATACAGTAGAGGTGACAAATAGATTTAAGGAATTAGATCTGAAAGAAAGAGTACCTGAAGCACTATGGATGGAGGTTTGCAACATTGTACAACAGGTAGCAACTAAAACCATCCCGGAGAAAAAGAAATGCAAGAAAGCAAAATGATTGTCTGAGGAAGCTTTACAAATAGCTGAGGAAAGAAGGGAAGCGAAAGGCAAGGGAGAAAAGGAAAGATACACCCAATAGAATGCAGAATTCCAGAGAATAGCTAGAAGAGAATGCCTTCTTACATGAACAGTGCAAAGAAATAGAAGAAAACAATAGAATAGGGAGCACCAGAGATCTCTTCAAGAAAACTGGAGATATGAAGAGAATGTTTCATGCAAAGATGGGAACAATAAAGGACCAAAATGGCAGAGACCTAACACAGGTAGAAGTGATTAAGAAGAGGTGGCAAGATTACATAGAAGAACCATATAAGAAAGAGCTTAACATCCCTGATAACCATGATGCGGTGGTCACTGACCTCAAGCCAGGCATCCTGGGATGTGAAATCAAATGGGCCTAAGGAAGTCTGAGCAACAACAAAGCTAGTCAAGGTGACAGTATTCCAGCTGAGCTATTCAAAATCTTAAAAGATGATGCAGTAAAAGTGCTACACTCAATATGCCAGCAAATTTGGAAAACTGAACAGTGGCCACAGGATTGGAAAAGGTCCGTTTACATTCCAATTCCAAAGAAGGGCAATGCCAAAGAACGTTCAAACTACCGCACCGTTGCAAAAATTGCAAAAATTGCACCATTGCAGCTGAGCTATTCAAAATCCTACAAGCTAGGCTCCAGCAGTATGTGGACCGAGAACTACCAGAAGTACAGGCAGGATTTCGAAGAGGAACTAGAGATCAAATTGCCAACATACGCAGGATTATGGAGAAAGCTAGGGAGTTCCAGAAAAACATCTACTACTGCTTCATTGACTATGCTAAAGCCTTTGATTGTGTGGATCACAACAAATTGTGGCAAGATCTTAAAGAGATGGGAGTAAGAGACCATCGTATTTGTTTCTTGAGAAACCTATATGCGGGTCAAGAAGCAACAGTGAGAACTGGACACAGAACCACTGATTGGTTCAGAATTGAGAAAGGAGTTTGGCAAGGCTGTATACTGTCACCCTGCCTATTTAACTTATATGCAGAGCACATCATGAGAAAGGCAGGGCTAGATGAATCACCAGTTGGAATTAAGATTGCTGGGAGAAATATCAACAACCTCGGATATGCAAATGATACCACTCTAATGGCAGAAAGTGAAGAGGAGCTAAAGAGTCTCTTAATGCAGGTGAAGGAGGAGAGTGCAAAAGTTGGCTTGAAACTCAACATTAAGAAAACTAAGATCTTGGCATCTGGTCCTCTCACTTTCTGGCAAATAGATGGGGAAGAAATGGAAGTAGTGACAGATTTTATTTTCCTGGGCTCCAAGATCACTGCAGATGGGGACTGCAGCCCAGAAATTAAAAGATGCTTGCTCCTGGGGAAATCCAGACAGCATACTAAAAAGCAGAGACATCTCCCTGCCAGCAAAAGTGCATATAGTCAAGGCTATGGTTTTCCCAGTTGCAATGTATGGCTGTGAAAGCTGGACCATAAGGAAGACTGAGCACCGAAGAATTGAGGCCTTTGAATTGTGATGCTGGAGGAGACTCCTGTGAGTCCCTTGGACCGCAAGGCGATCAAACCGGTCAGTCCTAGAGGAGATCAACCCTGACTGCTCTTTAGAAGGCCAGATACTGAAGAAGAAACTCAAATACTTTGGCCACCTAATGAGAAGGAAGGACTCCCTGGAGAAGAGCCTAATGCTGGGAACAATAGATGGCTTAAGAAGAAGGGGACAGCAGAGGATGAGGTGGCTAGATGGAGTCACTGAAGCAGTCGGCATGAGCTTGACTGGACTCCAGGGGATGGTGGAGAACAGGAAGGCCTGGAGGAATGTTGTCCATGGGGTCGCAATAGGTCAGACACCACTTCGCAACCAACAACAACAATTGATTAAAACCCAGAATTTTGGGGTTGCTGGTCCTTTTTTTCTTGGGTGACAATCCTAGTGCCCCTATGCCTCTTTCTTTGTATTAGGTCTATTGCTGTACTGCAACTTTAAAACAAGCAATCATTGTTCCCCTGCATCTTTCCACCACCCACTTTGAGAACCATGGGGTTAAACTTATTGCAGATGCAGAGAGCCAGTGTGGTGTAGTGGTTAAGAGCATGGAACTGGGACTCAGACGATCTGGGTTCTAGTCCCCGCTCAGCCATGGAGCCAACTGGGTGACTTTGGGCCAGTCACAGACTCTCAGCCCAACCTACCTCACAGGGTTGTTCTTGTGGGGATAAGATGGCGGAGGAGAAAGATGTAAGCTGCTTTGAGCCCTTTGTAGGAAAAAGGCAGGACATAAATTGATAAATAAATAAAAGTTTTTCAGGTAAAACCTTGCCAAAATTAATCTATTTTGCAGGTGTGTGAGATACCTATTAAAATCCATCTATTTTAGTAATATGCACACATAATGCCAGTCCTTATCGTCTTCACTGGCTACCAATTGAAGTCCGGGCCCAATTAAAAGTGTTGGTGATGACTTACAAAGCCCTAAATGGTTTAGGACCTGTGTATCTCAAGGAGTTTCTCCTCCCTTATATGCCGGCCTCCCAGATCTTTGGAAGCATCCTTTGAAGGAGATCAGGAGAATGGCTACCTGGAGAAGGGCCTTCTCTGTGGTGGCACCTTGGCTATGGAATATGCTCCCCAGAGAAATGCACCTGGTGCCAACACTTCATTGCTTTCAGCACCAGCCCAAACCCTTTTTATTTTCCCAACATTTTTTTATTTTAATCATATTTTATTTGAGGATGTGGTGCTGTGCTTCTTACTTTAATACCGTCCTGGGACTTCTGTGAGAGGATGGGATAAAAAAGCTTTAAATAAATAGATAAATAAATACATTGACAGCAGTCCAAAAAATGTGGCAGAAAGGCTCAGATGCTCCCAAGCAGCTGATTAGAGTATGTCAGAAGGGCAAATCTGATTTGTGGTAGTCTGTTGTAACTCCTTCATTTGTTTGTAGAAGTCTTTTTAAAAAGGGTACCCATGAGTAGGAGAATGCTCCATGTCCCTTTACGAGACCAGGCATGCATTTTAATCAGTTCCTCAGAGGATAAGACCAAACTGATGGGTTTAAAGTACAAGATAGAAATTTTGACTAAGAGCTAGGAAGAACTTCTGAGAGGTATGAGCTGTTCCACAGTGGAACCAAGTGCTGGAGATGAACCCTAAATCTTTCATTGGAGGCTTTCTAGTAGTACCATCTAGTAGTAGCTAGATGGCCACCTATCAGAGATGCTGTAACAGAGAATTTTCTGCATTGCCAGGGGGTTGGAATAGGTTATTTTTGAGTACCCATCCAATTCTATTCCTTCCCTCCTGATGACAAATATGCTTGAAATTGGCCTAAATGAGAATGTGCATATACCTGATTCAAGGCAAAGACATGCAAAGTCTGAAACTCATTTTGGAAACCTCTATTACAAAATATGACTTCATACTGCACTATATTGTACTTGCATTTAACATTACATTTTCATGACCAGAATGCTTTAGGACCATCTCAGGAGGAGCACCACAAAAAGAAAACTAATTTTGAAAAAATAAACTGACCAGTCCACAACATTTATGCTATGCAAATAACAAAAACATCATAATTAAAAGCCTCTTCTATAACCCATTTCTAGCACTTCCAGGAACTGTAAAGAAACTTAGGAGTTCTCAGCTTTTGAAAGAGAAAAAGAACAAGGTCAAGGATAGGGAGGCAGGAGGAAAATATTAGATTGATGGATCGTATAGGCACCTAAATTAGCTATTCCATGCTTTCCCCATCTCACCCTGCAGATGAAAGCAGTAGAGGGGATAAAAAGGGTGACAGCACAGGGAATTTGTGGTGAGTAGTGGGAAAATGAAAAAGGGCTGACTATATCAGAATTATAATTTTTTATTGCATAAATGCCAAGTCCTTGTGAATTCTTAAATATATTTGGAGAATGGCCTAAGGTCTTCAATAAAAATGGCTTCAGATGAGCAAGAAAGACCTTGGCCTCAGATCATGGAGAGATGCTACTACTCAAAGTAAATGGGATTGGACTAGATGGCCCACCAGGCTGATTCAGGGTATAGCAGGTTTCCTATTGAGCCACGTGTGGAAGTGGTACCCAAACATAATCCCATTGGCTTTGTATTCAGGATACAAAGGCATGTGGAAGGTTACAGTGTACCTTTTGATGTGCATCTTTGAGAATCATGTCTCATATCCTTGGTATTTGAGGAGCTCAATCCACCAAGCTCCACACCTGTGCAAACCTTTTTGTTTTTGATTAAGCTTGCATGGGAACATTGCTTGGTGGATTGTGACCTTGCTGTGCATTATCATAAATCATTTCGATTAAGAGAGAACTTATCAATAAATGAATCTCAAGGACACGCTTCATATTATCATATTCTCTGACCTTTGCTGCCTATTAGCACATCTTTAAGAATGTAAGACTTGGCTTGCATTTTCTTCTTCTCTGTCCTTAATAATGAAATAGTATGCAGATGAATGTAGTCAGTTACCTTTTCTTAGCCCACTTTAGACTACTTATACCAGATGTTATTTGAGAAGTTCTTGTGAAATTAATGTTTGTATTAAGTATCCTATAATTAATTATAAATTGCTCTGAATATGTCTGAAAAATGAGATTTCACAGACAATTGTTATGATATTGCCTTAGCAATTACAGTTTAATTAAAGATACTAGGATATATATACTAAAGGAAATACAAATGATCAGTAGATTACTACTAGCAACATGATCAACTGGACTCACTTTGCACAATTGATAACAATTTGAACTCTGCAGTTCCTAATAGATTATTATAATATCAATTTTATATTGTAGATGCTATTTCATAAGCTTGCATGTTACAAAGAAATAGCTGGTGCTGTGATTTGTGGCACAAGCTCTCTTCTTTATCATAAGCTTCATGGTAGAAGATGAAGACTAGGAAGAGATGGAAAATCTAGCATTGCTGTAGCAATTTTGTTTGGGAAGATGCTTAGGTCAGACTCAAATATTTTCTAGAATATCCATCACAACATGAAAACAAATATTGCGAGGATGAAATGGCTGTGTCTGGATGCAGTAGCTGAAGTTTTGTAGTAGGGACAGAGACACCTGCTTTAGAAATGTAGACAGAGGCGAAGTGTCTTGCTTCATTTGCCATTTTTCACATTGCGTGCAAAACTAGCTTAATTCTTTTTGGAAAAATAGTTATATAGAAAGCATGCATTTGGTGAAATAATATAATTTGGTCAGATAAATGACATTTTGAAATTTCAGATACATGGCTAGCAAATTCAGGTGCTCCACTATGGCAGTTATATAGCTAAGTTGGAGTTGCTCTGAAACAAGAGGGAGGTATCCACATGCTATGAGGTGTCTATGCTTTGTAGGAGTAGAATTTTTAGCAGGTGTGGTAACCCACAGGGGACAAAAAACATGACAAAACTGCTCCAGTGAAGTCTGAACATACCAATGGACAAGGACTATTGAATGGAGAGAAAGGATCATGCAACAGACTATCTGGCTGGCTGGAACACTGAACCAGAATAGTCCACAGTGCAACATTTTATTGCAAAACACAGGGGTTTTGCTCCCATTACCCCTCATTTTCAGAAGTAAACCCTTTTGATTAGACTTCTTTCCCAACGGGTTGCAAGACATCAATCCTTCATTAAAACACTGAAGTGTTCCACAAAAAGAGATGCTTAGCATCAATTTCACCAAGTTTAAAAGGGCATGGTATGAAAATAGGCTGAGGAAAAAAGTACTGGACCCAAGGGAGTTCTGTTTCCATTTCAAAATTTCCTTTCATCTTCCTCAGGTCTCCCTTTTTCAATTCAGAGTTTTCCAGCTCCATAATACTTTCTGTTTCTCATGGACTGGAGACATCGTCTTCCAGTCTGCCTAGAATAATACCAGTTTTGGCAGAAGGTGACCCATGGAGTACCTATCTAATATGTAATAGCAGCCATGGCTGCCACCAAAACTAGTTCCCATATGATCTGATGCACTGGGCAGTGCCAGTACAGGGAGATGATGGAGGAGAAAAAATCTTTATTTTTCTCTTGCTTCAACATTTTGTTTTCAAACTGCATACAGTGTACACACTTTTAACTATACTTGGAGTAGTCATTTGCCAAAGTGAGCAAATGAGCTGGCAGCTTGGAAGAATTTTTACTCCTGTGCCCTCTGGCAGGGTTCCTGGACCTTTAATGTCTACGTGAATGACAAGCTGATGCTCAACAGATAACTTTCTACCCCATCACTGTACCTTCCTTCCAGGGGGGAAAAACGAGAAGAAAATAACATTTTCATTTTCTGGATTTCTGCCACTATTCAAAGAACAGAAGTTCTGTCAGGGAAGAAAGAAATAAAAAAAGCAAGCAAGCACCCAAGGCCAGAATGCCTTTCAGATGCTTTGTAAGACAGAAGTTTCTATTCCATATATGAATGTTCTACATACTTAGTTCCTAAATGATATTGTACTGTAGCAACTGTAACTTTTCCTTTCTGTCAGCTGTGCAAAAGGGCAACCCCATATTTCTTGGAATGTCTGGCAATACTATTACTGTCCAGAAAATGACAGGAAAGTCAATTTACTGTTTTAAGGGCTTCCTAGTAAATCATTACTTTCACTGAAGAAGTATTACCCTAATTTATTGAGGAAGTGATCATTTGCTGAGAAACACATGTGTCTCGTGTAATACAGTGAACCTTTGAGTTTCTTTCCAGTTCACATGGAAATAAAGGTCACCTGTAAATATAAGTGGGCATCATCCATCCTCATTATGCCTCCAAAATGTCTTCATGGAATATGGCACTAGAATAACATCTTCTCCTCCATTAATGTCCATAAGAGCAACACCCACATCATGATGCAAAATCATTCCCAGGAGCTGCTGAGAAAGGGGCTTCTTGAAGCAGTTGGAAGGCATCTGTGTATGGGGAGGGAGGGAATTAAAAGAAACTAAAAACACACCCAGGAAATCCATAGAATTCGCTTCCCCCCTCCCATTTGCAGGGTTTCAGCCATTGAGACTTTCTCTCCATTCTTAGAATTGAAGTTCCCCTGTGAAGGCCCAGGTGTGAACACTAACCATAGGTGGCTATTTTTTGTATTTTGCACTCACCTCCTTTGTCTTTGGTGCCCACCTAGCACCAGAATGAGCTCCCCAAGGGCTTCTTCAAGATGGAAATTGGTCCTCAGGCTGAAAGGGGGTCCCCACCCCTTGGTATATTCTGAGCATATTCTTTTCCTATGAGAAACAGGACAGTTTGCAGAATTGTTTTCCAAAGTTATGAAGTATGCTGGCACACTCCTGGGAAAAAAAAAGCCCCTTGCACTGTTGATTGACATGGCTTATCTTGTAACCTGTAAGGAACCCAGTGACAGAACCAGGATCAGAAGTCATAGCTTAAGTGGCAATGTATACTGTATCCACCATTAACAAGCACTTCCCTTTTGCAATATTTTTATTAAGTAATGCAGTTAGAAGGCAGAAATGTCTTTTAATCTATTTGACAAATGTCAGACTTTCCCCAGTGTTACTTGTCTTTTAGGGAATGTCACAAACTTTGTTTGTTCATTCCATATTCTTGCTTGTATTAGTTGGGTGTTATTTATAGATGTTGGGCTTTTTCCAATACAAAAATATGTTACTTATCTGTTTATCTTGTTAACAGATGTTTTATTAATTTGGTATGTGTGCCTAAACTGCATCAGTACTGGATACATTTTCAATTATATGGAAAAAATAAACACTAAACATTTTGAAAAGTGTCCTAGTACAGAAGTGATTATGGACTAAATAAAAACTGGCATGGATTCCTTGCAGTATGGAAGAAATGATCACCCTTCCAACATTTTCCTTAGAGAAAATGTTTGATATTTCATCTTTGAGTTTTGCATTTCTTGCTACTTTGAGAGTTGTGCAGACAGAAATAATAAGGTGCACTATGTTAAAAGGGCAGATCGATAGCAACTGCAGTTGCCCTGGACTACAGCGTGGAAGATGGGATTTAGGTATCCATGCTAAAATAATTAGATTTTTCACCAAAACTTGTGAAAACAGCAAATTATGAAAATGGCTACATACATCTTGAAATCCTTTCTCATCTATTCTTTTTCAGAATATGTATCATAGAACTTTTTAAAGACAAGAACTAGAGCAATGATTTGGGCAAAAATATACATCAAAAGCTTTCTAAAGTATATCATAAGAGAAGCCTCAGAGGAAGATGAGCAAATTCACTTAAATTCCCAAGCTGCATGTAAAAATCTTCCTCTTGACCCTCAGGAATGGAAAACTGCAATTTTGTGACCCAATGCTTGGATTTGAAGGCAAAGCAAAGTAACATTAACTGTAACTTAGGTTTTGTTTTTAAATAGAGAAGGAAACAAAAACTAGCTCTTGCTTGGACTTAAGTCCCATTGAACTCACTGGGGTTCACACTGGACTGGATATGTAGAAGACTATACTTCTATGTTAGGATTAGACAGAAAAAAAAGTCCTACAACTCTTAGCAAGCTGTTATTCCAATCCCCTGATACCCACAAAGGTAATTTTGGGACATTAATGAATTTTGGCCATGTGTGGAGGCTCATATCTACTAAAAAATGAATACAAGCACAAAGAAATGTCTAGTTTTCAGAAAGATATGTCTCCCTTGTGTTAATATCACTCAGTTGTTGTTTAAGACTCTACCACAAATGTAACAAATGTACTGTGTAAGAAATCACTCTGGAAGGATCCTGAAGGAGCCCATTGTAGGTCTTCATTCACTGTTTAGGGCCTGTATCTTTCCCCATGACCACAGTGGCACTGTGTCCAACTTGAAGCATGGGAAAACATGCATCCATACATGCCAGCCAATGGGGGACAGGTGAGAAAGAATTTAAAAGCTCATTCCCATCCTCACTCTATGTCTGCCTTAGTCCTCAGAATCCACATTGTAAGAACAATTGGTTGCTTTGAGTCTGTGTAGGATTTTCACTTATTTTTGCTTGGCAACTTTATTGTAATGATGAAAACAGGCATTGTTTTTTGCCTGCTCTGGGCTTCTTACTATTTCTCTGGGAAACTGGCAGATACTGCCTAATCATTGAATGGGTTAGTTGTAATGCCAGGAAAGTGTGGAAAATTAGATTACAAGCACAACCAATGATGAATGCCTGGAGACATCAGTATAGTGAAAGGAAACTTTCAGGCCATTTGCCATTTGGGGTTGCCTGGATAGCATACCCAAGAGCTTGGAGGTTGGCAATGACTCAGAGACCTGGTTCATACCATCACTGCAATAATTTTAGCCATTGTGGGTTGCACCACATACAGGCAGCCATTTTGAATATTCAAATATCCTGATGGGAATGGCATAAGGCATGGTCTGTGGCATCATCTGAGCTCAGGGAGTCAGTGTTGTTTGAGAATTAAGAAACCTGAACTAACCCAAAACAGACTCTGAGTTATTTATTCATATTCCATCTTTTTTCCATCAATGAACTCACAGCAACTTATATAATCCTCTTCTTGCAATTTTACCCTCCCAACAGCCCTTGAGGAAGGTCAGTCTGAGAGTTAGTCACCTAATGAGCATTTCCAGTGAAATGGCAACTAGAACCCACATTTCCTGGATCCCAGTTCAACATTCTAACCACTACACTGGCTCTCAGTTCAGTTTGTGCAGGAAACTCTCCAGAATCCATGGGCTGCTTAGTTTGTGGGTGGTTTGTTAAGCATGCCAACCATTGTCAGGCTTGCATGGCATGGCAAAGTGCAGCCCCACTAGCACCAGAGACTTGCTTTGCTTGTTCACTGGTCGTGCTATGGCTTACTCAAGTTATGACAAGCTACAGCACCTGAGCACACCAGGTTGCCTATTTAAGCCTATTCAAATGGCTTGTTGCATTATTTAAACCTGACTGGCAGAGGTTGTCTGAGGGTTAGTCATGCCAACAGCCCATACTTGGCAGATTTATGCAATATGACAAGCTATAGTTGTGCCTTGAATAGTCAAATACCTCTTTTCTATGCTGCTAAGATCAGGGAATTAATTCACTCATGGAGCTTAGCATGATGTGGAAACAGGTCCACAAAGTGGCAAGATGAGGTAGACATACTGTAAGCTATCCATACATGACATTTATTAACTGACCAGTTCTTTTTTCAGACTATATCTAAGTTTTGGTGTACAGATGGCACTGTGAAATACCCTCTAACCTTAAGAGATTAGAATATGCTAACAATATAATTCCTAGTATTATGGTAATTATCATTAACATGATTAAAAGGGCAAATGTATAAGAAACATTGCTTACCTAGGAAGCGGACCACTCTATCCAGAGCCTCATGACAGAATGGTCAGCAATGCCTTTCATAGAGGGTTTCCTTCCAGCCTTCCTAAGGAAGTGCTGGCTCGGTCCCTTGTACCTGCAGCATCCAAACTTCTTGCTGCCTCATGCCCATGTTGGAGGGGGTACTGTAGGGGCTGGGGCAGGCAGAACACTGGGAGCAAGGTGCTGGTGTGAGACCAGGTCCTGTAGCTTCGTAGGGCTGGGGGCTGGTGGCATGGTCAGCAGTCCAGGGTTGGGGCCAAGGCAACAGACAGTCCAATATTAAACAGGCAAGAGAGAGAGCACAGTCCAGAAACAGTCCAGTGGTCTGATGCCAGGAAAGCAGTCACATAACTGTAGTTCAAGACAAGAGTTCAGACAAGAGTCTACTCCAGGGCAGGAGTAACCAGAGCAAGCAAGAACACACAGTAGCAGGGCTGGAGCAGACTAGAGCACATGAGATCAAACAGGAGCAAGGCAGGAACAGACTGGAACTAGACAGGAACTGACTGGAGCAAGGCAGGAACAAGGTTCACAGTATGGTGATGTAAAGGCCAGAGCACAAGAGAGTCCTGAAGTCCACTTGCATTGCTGTGGCAAAGAACAGCAGTGCACTGCATAACTGCTCTCCAGTTGCTCCCTGCAAGAGCCTGCAAGGGTGCTCCTGGTTCTGCAGGCAATTGCAGGATCCCTCAGGCCCTGATCCTGAAAGATGCTTACTCAATCTCACTCAGTTACCCCTGAAACCTCTGTTGCTTCATATCCTCATCATACATTGGGCAGGTTCATGGAACACCGCATGGCATGGTAGGGTAGGGTTTCAATTTTTTTACTGTTTTTGGTCTGTTGTGTTATCCCATCCCTGTCATGAGATTTCAGTGTGGTGCATTTGGTTTTTAGAAGCTACAAGCAGAAATAAGAGTCTCTTCTGTGGTTTCTCTGTACCACCATGATAGTTGTGTCCTCTGAATACATAAAGCACAAACAGTTGTAGTAGAAGGTCCAACAGCATCAAGTTTGGGAAGCTACATGGGCAAGTGGAGGTGAACGGGGGCGGGGGGGGGGGGAATGAGACTATTTATTTAAAGCATTTTTATCCCATCCTTTACAGGAGTCTCACCCCCTCATATTAAAATATTTAAAAGGAGATAAAACCCAATATTAAAATCTCAGTCAAATCTTAAAATACCAGAAAAATAAAAAAGGCTTTTGCCTGACACTGAAATGAATAAAGCATTGGTGTCAGACACCCCTCTCTGGGAAGCATGTTCCCAAAGATGGGGCACCACTGCAGAAAAGGCCCTTCTCCTGCAGAAAAGGTAGTCACTCTTCTGACCTCCCTGAAAGAGGGCTCCCACTGAAGGACCTCCACCTCTGACTGCTGCTTGCCACTCTCACTGGAAGAAATGTGGTCAGGAAGGCACCAGGTTGTAGCTGCCTCTCTTGCAAGGGGAGCAAGACAGGGTGGGGTCTGTGAGGTGAGTGGTGCTGCTCATTTCTGCAGGGCCAACCAGCTGATTTCCTCCACTTCTGGCTGAGCGTGGATCCCCCACCCATTCCAGTGGTGCCCTCTGGAGCATGAGGCAAGAATGCTCAATCTCAAGGATGGAGATTGCTTCACAGTGGCAGCAAGCTGGACTTGGCTCTTGATCAGGGCTGTCAGAGAGAGGAGCCTCATTCCCCTGCACATTGTCTCCAGGGATTGAGGACTGAAAGGGAAGGAGATGGTGGGAGGAAGGAGTGTTACCTCTCATAAGCTCGATCATCAGCCAGGCATTTCAAGGTAAAAAACTGTGAACCATCGTAACCATGCAGGGTTGCTTGCCATGACATATGAACCCAGCCACCGAATCATTTTCTTATATAAATTAGCAAGGAAGAACAACTGGCTGAAAATCCTTATTTTATGTCCAAGATATACAAAACTATTTGGTAGATATCTTCTTTGTAAGACTGTGAAAGATCCACTTTGCCCTCTTTAGACTGTTAATAAGGTATTCTTATTCTGATCAGTTTTTTAAAAAATAAGATCAACAATCTGCTGGATTTGTTGTTGTTGTTGGGCTGCTGTTTTATAAATGTTTTAATTGTTGCTATTTTGCACGTGTGCAGAATGGATCAACTTTTGAAGCCCTGTTTATTTTGTTTTGATGTATAATTTTTAAACAATGTAAACTATTTCATTGTCTGTACAGAAATGTAGCAGATAAATAATAAATTGAACTAAAGCCCAGTTTGAGGGTGCATTTCTTATTCCATCCTATAAATCTCAAAACTCAGAAGACATGAGTACTACAGATGCTCTGGTAAAGGGGGTGTTAAAAAATAAATAAGCCAAAGTACGAGAGAGAAAAAGAGAGAGAGAGACATTGGCAGGCATGACAGCACTTTTAGTAATTGTTGTATCCACTCCTCTTAAAAACAACAGCCCCCCAAAAAAACCAGACTCACTGGAAACCAGATTGTTACTGCATGTGTTAACATGGATAGAAATGGATCTTAAAATGGATTAAATATCAATTTGATGCTAACAACTTCGGAATTGACCAAATCCATAGAGATTACTGAAACAAACATCAAAAGACACATTTCAGTTTGGAGAGTGCTAGGAATTAAGAGGGGGAATTTGCTATTGATTTTGGGCTGCTGTGGCGGCAGCAAATCCATTATTGCACAACTTCTGAGCGGCTCATATTTCTCTCCTCTTGCATGCAACATCACCATGGTTCCCTCTCTCCTTTGCTTCTCTCCATTTTCTTTTCATCTCTATTGACTCCTTCATAGGATGAAATTTAGCCAAGAGATATTAAACTGAATATCAAGTGAAAGTGAGGGTGCGTGTGGAAACTTCCAGCAGTAGCACTCATTTTTCCCGATATGACAGCAGCCAGGGGAATATCTTTAGAGATGTCTTTGAGAAGTCTTTTAAGTGGAGTGAAGTCTGGTTGGGGAGTCTGATAACTGCTCTAGGCCAAGAAAGGGATGAGCTAAAGCTATTATCATGCAGACTTAGTTCTTCCATTTAAATTGCTCATAACAGTCACTGGGAAAGCAATCTGATCCCAATGCTTCCTATGCCTTCCTGTAGCCAGAGCAGGGGGTGGAAGGAGAACTCGCTTTTTGCCATTTTCCATGATTATGGTACTTTTAATTTAATATCCCCTCCCATCGACACTCGTAGGGGTAGGGGCTAGCTGCATCTTTTCCAGGACTGTCAGAGTTTCTGGGCTGTTTGGGAGGCATGCTGTGGAGACTAAGGAGATTTTGGACTGTGTGGATGCTTGCCTTCCACCCCAGCATGCCCCCAGAATGCCTTATTCCAGGTCTTACTGCCACTGAACCAGTGCAAGAGTCCCAGCAGCAGATCTTTCCTCTAAGGCAGTATTGTGACCTCAAGCGGCGGGTTTCCTCATTTGCTCAGAGAGAAAGAGGTCCCTCTGGAAAGAAAGAGGTTTCCATTCAGTCATAGGGAAGAGGAAAGAGTATGAAAATCTCTTGCAATATGTTTTAGTTATACCTTTTATGATTCAAGGAGTAGTACGCATTAAGCCCATTTCTAAATGAAACCAAATGTTGATACATTTTTCAAAATTCCATAACTGTGAGATCAGATGTTCAATATTGTTACCTTTAGTGCATTAAATAATATCAAAATCAAAATCTCCTTTCAATATTACTGCTCACCTTGAAACTGAAACAATTCCAATATGTGGCCACAGACCCATGAATTATCAACAGACTATACTTCTGGTACTTCAGGCTAGCAACAACTTGGTCCCATTCTTTTTTGAAATTAAAAAACCCCTTGGTTTCTTGGTATTTCCAATAGTTAATGACAACATCACAAGTTCTGTGACATAACAGTGTATAAGAAAAATGGGGTGGGGAGTAAAATGAGATGCCCACATATTTTCAAGTCTGTTTTAATGAAATTTCACAAATCTTATGGAGAGATGGAGGACGTGATTCAAAATGCCACAGAATATATGTTGTGAATTGTTCTTATGGGTATTCTACTAAGGCTGAAATCTTATACACACTTATCCAGGAGTAAATGCTATTGAAATCCATGTGACTTACTTTCCAAGAGAGGTACATGAGATTGCTCTTTCAGTGTCTCTGGTCCCTAAGTCAGCTGAAAGTACAGACCTTGAAATACTTATATTAAATTGCTTAATACTGAAATGATTAATTGACAATCTCAAGTTGTTAAGACTTGGATTTTTTATTCTCCAAGGGCATTCCATATATACCTTCCATATAGCATGAAGTGCCTGATCCTGTCTAATTTTGGAAGATAAGCAGGGTTGGGCCTGGTTGATATCTGGGTGGATGATTTAAAATGCTGTGACCCTCACAGAGAACTTTGCAAAATTAAGGGGAACTTTTTTCCAGGTAAATATGCATAGGATGATAACTTCACAGTCCGTGTGGGGCAGTGCAGCAATCACAAGTGCTTCACTTGAGTCCCAAACTCAGTCCAACTCACATGCTTCAGTGCACTGCCATAGTGATGGCTCATCTTTGAACGCAGTTATGTTTTAAGGTCATTAAAATACAATATGACTTAAACCATGACTAAATGAAATCCTGTTCTTTTCAACAGATCTACTCTTTGGGGCCCTGGTCCCATTTGGCAATCTTTGAAATTGTTCTGGATGTCATGGGAGGCATGCAAAGACAAAAAAATCTGCTCAAAAGACTGAGTACACAGCAAAGGTGAGGGATGAGCTACAGTACAACCAGAAACTCCTTTCAGTCCACAGTTTTCAGCAACAACAGAAGCCTCTTTCATTGCACTTCTAGTTGCCAATAGGAAAATATGTTGTTTTAAAATGTGGGACAGTCAAATACTTGGGTGAGTGCCTAGAAAACTGCCTGGGGATACACCGGGTCCCACTGGCATCAGATGGCCTATGTCTGGTCTACTCTAAGTAGGAATAGCATGAGGTATACACACTGTATCACAATTTCAAGTCAGGTTTCATGGAAATGTATTGTCTTGGATAAGCAGTTGGCATCGCTTCTGTCAGTCAGTTTAACATTATTTATATGTACATATTCTGAAGAATGACATAAAATATATTCTTTTCCATACCTAAAGTTGTTGGCATTTGAAAGCTTCTGTTCTATACCTGAGCGCTGCCCTCTTTGCACTCAGTGGGACTCATTACAGAACAGGTGCATATAAGATTGTATTGTAACTCTGGCAAGCCATACTTTTACATGTTATGTCAAAAGAAAATGCACACTTAAATATTATGGAGAAATACACATTTGAGGGCACATTAAAGCATGTATTTGGGGGCAATTCCTTTTTAAAAATCATTAAAAATGGGAATAAAGTGGAATTATAGGTAAAATGGGAGATGTGCTAGAAACCCTATTAGGATGTTGGTGATTTCTTTCATCTTTTAAATGACCCAAATAAAGACATTGTCTCTGTCTCATCAGCAGATTTACTGATTTTTTTGTTGTGTGAAATTGCAAAGGTGAGTAGCAAAGTCTCCACTGGTAGCTCCATGCACTGGACTGCATTCTTTCATCTGGCATTTGTGCCTTTTTTTAGTATTTGCATTGGGCGAGTGCTCACACAAAGTAAATGCTGCAGATCTGTTAGATGGCTCCTTTTCTGTTCAAAGAAACCTGGGAACATGAATGTCCATGCTTTTCATAACATCTAGTTCACCAGGAATGTCACTCAAGTCAGACTTCAAAAATCTTTCCAAACATTCATTACTTAGATCTTTGAAACCCCCAACCTTCCTGGGGTACTTAGCATTATATGAATCTTGAAGGGGTCAACAAAAGCATGCAGAGGTAAATCCCCTTTACACTTTACAGTGGGATACTTGTGTAATTGCACAAATTAAGGCTAAGGAGTCAATGCCTTCAGTGTCTTATTGTAAACATTAGATCACATTTACTATCTTGAAAAGAATGTCAACAAACTGTGGTGGATTTTAACTTGGTATGATGGCATTTGGATAATGGTTGGCAGCACGCAGAAGGTACAGCAGTTGCGATGTCACAGTGGGCTAGGCAGTGTAATCCAGGTCCTGAGCCTAGCAAGAAGAATACCTCCATATTGGCCCAACTCTGAAGTACAGAACAGAATCAGGCAGGCAGGCAGGCAGGGAATGAGAGAGAGAGCAAGCAAGCGAGCAGGAGGCATCTGGGCAAGCAAAGGAGCAAAACCTAGAAAAGATAGCAGGAAGCTGATCCTAATTCAGTCTGCAAATCTTTGCTTTCACCCAGCTTTTGATTTTTGTACCAATTAGCCCTGAAGTGTGCTGGACAATTCAAAAGCTTAAATTTTTTGTTTGTGTAGAATTTTGGACTTTCTTAGTCAAGCTAAACTGTGTATTTTGGATTTTTTCCTCATGAACCAGCAAGGCTACCTTCAAGGGTTAGCTTCATGGCCAAGTGGGAACCAGAACCCGGAACCCTGATGTCCCCAGTCCGACACTTAGACTAGCACACCACACTGGCTTTAGCCTAAAACCAATGTAAGACAAGCAAATTCCATTTTCTAATTAGTATATCAGTTTGGAAGTTTGGTCTTACTTCATGAACAGAGTTTGGAAACCTATGAATCTGCTCTCTCCCATCACACATGCACATAGTGCCTCATTCAGTAGTAGGTTAAGTATCAACACTGCAGAATTTAAAATAAGCTTCCTACCGCCTTTGACTCATGCACTGATTTAAATAATGGAGGTTAATGTGAAATTTATGACTATGAAATTTCACTGGTGGAGGCAAGCTTCACACAGCCATTTCCCCAGAAAGGCTTTCCTGGTGTCAACCTTGATATATTTTTGGTGCCAAGGGAAACACTGATAATTGTGAGATTTCCAAACAGGGTTAAATTTCTCTGCTGGATTTTAATATTTTCCTGTGCCTACCATTATACTGTCTGTTTTACTGATCTATATTTATACAGGCCGTCAGTGCTATGCCTTATGTAACCAAAATGGCACCACATACAGTCAAGAGGGAAGTATTGGCAGGATCTGTGGGGATCACTATGGGGTCCCGTCAAGAAGAAAGGTAGAAGCAGATTTCAGGAAGCACCTAGACCCATCCTAATTTCAGAAAATTATGGCCAACATCCATCTTTCCAAAAATGGTGGATAACATTTCAGAAAATTCTATGAAGTTGATTTCCTTTTCTAGAGAAATGAAAAAGAAAAAAAAAAGCGAACTATCTCTGAACTTTTTGTAGAAAAAAATGTACTTAACTGGATGCATTATTCAAAGCTGTAAATGTTGTTGATATTTGCATTTAGAAAGCACACATACACAAATACATTAAGAAGGAACTAATATGCCCATTGCTGGATTAATTAGTGACAACTAATATGTCTTGTGGCTTATTTTATTAAAAATCCTTAATATCTTACCAATATGGACAGCAAATACATTTCAGTTATATTGCCTTGTGCATCTCTAATGCTAAGTGGGGAAAAATGCCCCGGTTATCCCTGTATTGATTGTAATATATATTACAGTGCACCAGCACTGATGACTTACCAGATAGATAGATAGTTAGACAGAGAACTACACATTAAAAATAATGATTTTCCTCACCAAATTCTAATATCTAAATTATTCTCTCCCCATCAAAGTAAGAATGTTTTATTCTAAATAGGATGTCATCCATTTTTCCTTCACTGGAAGATCTATATGTCACTGAAATCAAGGACCATAAACTTATGAGGAAGCTAAGGATCAATGTAAGCATTCATTTTACGCTAGACTTCTAACTACAAAATAGGACATCTTTGCAGTTCCTCCAGAGTTTGCATGATGGAAAAAGGCACAAATGCACATTCCAGGCACTGAATAGTATCAAGCAATTGGAACTTGGTCAGCATCGGGGTTGCAGTTTCCTGATGGCAGGGATCTCAGGTTTGCAATAGCTGTACGATGGGCAGAAATTCATCAGGCACAGATTCTAGCAAAAGGATGGCTTTTGTTGTCACGTATTTGTTAAACAATAGACCTTTGCCAGGAAAAAATGGGTCGGTGTTTCTTCTCGCTCTGACAAGGATTGTATCTAATGGGAGGCCACTGTGGTTGAATTTTCATACGGGGTTTTTCACTGTGACAACTGTGGCCATTTGGAATATTTGGGGGCATGAAGGGAGGCACCATGACTTCTTGGGACATGGAGGAGTCTGACAAGCTACCTGCGACCCATTCTCATTAGATTTGCAAGTGATAAGAAGTGACTGCTTGCCCCAAATAATCAAAATGGTGGCTGCACATGCAATGATAAACCTTCTTGTTGTGTGAGAATTAGACTATTACAGAGTCAAAATACCAACAGTGAAAGCATGACAGAATTCTCCCAAGTTCATTAAAATTGAGCATGGCTGTATATGAGAACATGATGCACTGCACTGGAAGGGAGTTGGCAGTCTCTGGCAGCTAACATAATAGCACTTATACGCCTCTCTTTCCCTTCCTCATCTTTCCTTCTCTCATGACTATGGCTAAATTATGACTTTGACCAAAGAGAGTTTGCTTGCAAACCAGGCTCAGACCTTAGATTTATATCCCATCTTTTTATTTTTTTAAAGAATTCAAAATCACTTTCATCATTCTTCTCCTCTTGCTTTCAGTCTTATCACCCCAAAAACAACCCTGTGGGGTAGGTTGGGCTAACTCTCTGTGACTGGCCCAAAGTCACCCAGTGGGCTCCATGGTTGAGTGGGGACTAGAACCCAGATCTCTTGAGTCCCAGTCCCACAGTCTTAACCACTACACCACAGACACAAAGCAATCCATTAAGCTCTGTGGGCAAGGAAAAGGAGCACATGAGCACAAGACTCATTTTTCAGAAGGCAGTTTTAAAGAATGCAGTGACTTGTTTTCATATGTGTAACTGTATTTGCAATATAATATTCAACTACTATAAATATGGTTTCATAGCACTGAAGTACTTTGGGTCTATTTAGTTAATGCTAGAGTATTTAAATGAAAAATGATGCTTGTTGATGGCTATGGTATGAATATAGGACTCCAGTATGAGCATGGATAGGGTATAAATCATTTTGGCTAGTGTTCTCCTGCAGTTTTGCTCTGTTGAAACTAAACAGGAGAGTCTGAGGGGAAAGGGTATGGCGTGGTTAGGGAATAAGCTCACATAAATATCATATCAAAAGATGAAGTGTTGAATGTTTGATGCTGCAGTAATGAGAAAGAAAGTGATGATGGGAAAAGTAGCATTTTTTCAGACTTGCAGGAAGAGGTAGTTAAAGAAGCTAAGTAGTAAATGCAAAGAACTGACAATATAAAGGAAAAAAATTGGATATTACAATTACAATGCCAATTGGGCATTAGAAACAAGGAAGAACATGAACATTTGTTTACTATTCTTAGGAGATGGTAGGAAAAATTGTGCATTACAGCTTTTGCATTGAAAGATTTCGAGAGATAACCTATAGTCCCTAAGCAGGATCTGCTCAGAATTCAGGAGTTATGCAAGGTGAACACACAGCTCTGTGTAAATGTTGCATTTCCTAGACTCCATAGGGAAGACAAGCTCACATCTGTTTAAGCATCTGTTTTGTTTATGGATTTCTGAAAAATTGGTTATCCAATTAAAATTCACATGCACAATAATAGCAACTACTTTTTGACAAATGGACAATATATTGTTCCAGCAGTGAGGTCTCAAGTAATGGTGAATGGGATTAGGAATATGTCCAGCATGGCCCAATGGATTTTGGCTGTGTCTATTTTCATCTGTAGACTGAAAAATGGCCCCAGAGGCCTCCCCACCAGAGATCCTCCCTAGCATGGGGAGAGCCTTCCACAGAGCTTTCTTTGCACCTTTGGAATGTACTATCCCATTCCACTTCATAGCAGCTACATCCCCAACTGGGGTGTGAAGATATATGGAAGGAGTGTGGCTTAGCTGTAGATCACATGCCCACATGCAAGCAGTTCCACGTTCAGTCTCTGGTATTTTCTGGTTAGTCTGAAACTGGGGATCTGCGACTAGTTGGTGTACACAACCCTGAACAAGAAGGAGAAATGGTCTGACACATGAGAACATAAGAAGAACTGTGCTGCATTAGACTGAAGCCTCTCTAGTGCTGCATTCTGTTTCCACAGTAGGCAATGAACTCCCTGTGGGAAGTCCACAAGCAGGACATGAAAGCCTTCACTGTTGCAATATAGAGCAGCTTCTTGTATTCCTAAGTATTAGCTAGATGTGACATTGCTTATGTTACCATTGCATGTTTTTTTCCACAAACCAGAGTGGGAGGAGAAGGGTTAATGTCACAGGCAAAATGAGAATGACCTCTTTGTGTGATCTGGATCTTTTCTCTCTCCTCTCCCCATTCTTCTCCCATCTCACCTGGCAAAAGGAAACCCATGATCATTGCTCACCTCTCTCTTTCTCCTTCTTTGAAAGAAACATGTGCTTCTCTCTCCACCTCTCAAAGCTAACAATCCAAGATCTTCCAACACTTCCACTTCATGCAAATCACTGAAGGAATGTTTGCAACTAAATAAACATTTTAACCTTTTGTGAAAATGCTTTTCAGTGTGGATTCTTATAGATCCAGGCATAAGCAACAGCATCTTACTAAAATCCACTGTCTAGTGCTTAACTCTCTGAATCTGCATATAACCAAATATACTATAGGTTATCAACAACAAGCAAGTCATGGATGCTATAGTACCTAGTTATGCTTACAGGTTGCAACCTGCAAATTGTTTTGGATGGGGTCCAGAGACTGCATCTAAACCAAGAAGAAATGAACCCTACTGAAAGGAATGTTGCTCCTGTTTGCTTAAGCACACTGAACAGATGAAGAAAAGCCTGAGAGTCAGCCACAGTGTAACTACACTCCTTCCTTTCACTGCCTGAAGGAATTTTGAGTAATGGATGAGCATTTAATGAGAGAGGAATGTCTCTTTAAAATGCATGGCCAAACCTGTGATTATGATCTTGATGCAAACAACCCGCTGAGATTATCTCTTTGCTGGGATTGGTGTTTTCTGGTTCCCTACTCACTGCCTTTCCAGACTAATAACAACATGGATAATTTATTTTGCTGTAACCCCAAACATCTATTTTCTAAAGCTTCAGTTAAAAAATACTCTTTATTATTTTGTTTACTTTGAAAAGTGTTAACTGTGATTTTCATAGCACTGACCATGAAGGATTAGCAAATAATCCTAAAAAAAGTTAGAAATATCAAGGAAATGCAGCAAAGTACAGAAAAGGTGAGCGGTCATAAATGCATAATCCAACATGAGAAGGCTGCCTATAATTACACACCACTGTCAAGATTAAGGCAACACTGGAAACAATTGCTCAATGTCATCTCCTTGCCAATTATAAAACTAATTTCCAAAATAAAAATAGTATAAATAATTAGCAGCAAAAATTGAACTACCTTGTAATGTAGATCAAAATGTTTTATGTAGCACATGAATGTCTGTGCATTTTTCTGTGTGTGCATGCCTGTTACCTTTTGCTTATTGCTTTTGCAAGCATTCATTGTGCACTTCAGAATTTTGCATCTGCTAATGCTCTGCAAAGAATAGAAAGCAAAATCTCTTAATAAGACATGAAACTGCAGCCCATTGAGTAAACTGTCTAGTCCAGTTTTGTTTAGTATGACTGATAAATGTTTCCATGTACAGGTGTTTTCCAGCCTGGACATCTGAAGCACACTTGACTTGGGTTCTTCTATACACATTTGCTTGGCCACAAAGCTATGTGGCTCCTCACCCAACACAAACTGTTGCAGTGCTTATCCACATCACAGAAATTTCCTGGTTGGGTTACTACCATGTGAGGCTCATGGAATTACCTTTGAAGATAACTTGGAAATGTCAATTAGTTCAAAACATCAGTCCTAGGCTATTAATTGCAACCTTGGCTGATATAATCATGTGATGCATTAGTTTTCTGTCCATTTTTGAGGCCAATTCCAAGTTTTAAAGTAAGTGGATTGGGACCAGGTGGTATAAAAGTATATATTTTCTACCCTGATCTCTGCTCAGTTCCTTAGTTCATCTTCTTTCACATGGGTTCTCCTACTGAAAGAACAAGTCTGGGTGGCTATGACAGAGAAGTTCTTAGTGGGGGTATCCCATCTGTTTGTTACTTGAAAGCTTAAAATATAATAAATAAAACTAGTTTTACCTATAAAACTATACATAAATAACTGCTTTTTACATTTCTTAGAGATATTATAAGATAGCATATTGGCATCTTTTAACTTAGCATGCCTTCAATGTAACATTAATTCCCTTTATCCCATCATATCTGCACCTGAGTACAGTACTAAGTAATGAAGTACTACAAAATGAAATCTGATCCCCCTTTTTTGCTCACTTTCCTCTCAGATGTTATTGCTCTATTCAAAAGGTGGGCAAGGATAATCCAAATTCTGTGTAATTTTGTACCCAATACATATGTAATAAAAGAGAGAGAGAAACTACCATTATACCAATTAAGGAAAATTGGTAGTAGTGCAAGAGATCTACAGAACCTGCAAATAAATCAATCTCTATCTTTTCAGTGTCGGTGCCATTACCCTGCTCATATTACTATAAAGTTGGATTGCTATAAAAATCAGCTGTGGGGGGGAGATGACTGTGTACCCCTCTGTATTGGTCTGTCCAGAAACCTAAGCCTTCCATGCTGTTGGGAATGGAGAGGACGTTTGATGGTCTGTTGATTTGGGGCATAATATATGCTGTAGTTAAAGGAGAGGTGCTAGATTTTTATATATGATCAAGCAAAAGAAGGAAATTGCCCCATAAGAATTGTTTAGATGTGCCAAACTTGCCACTATGAATTCTGATCAATGTAGGAATATGATGACTGTACTAATGAATTCTGACAAAAGGTGAGAGGAAATGCAATGACCAGAATACCAGAAATGGTCACTATAGAACTGAAATATGACACAACAGTGATATTCATGGACCATCTGAAAACATCAAAGAAAAACAATGTTACATCAGTCATTGTGGATGTAAAAATGCCCCGCCCCACCCCACTGAAATGTGTGTCATTACCACAAAAGACTAGAACATCAAATGATGTTTAAATAGGTAACAGCATAGCTTTTCTGTTCACCCAGGGCCCTTGAATTTTGTTCTGTGTTCTGCAACACATTCCCAATCAAGAAGTCTTGATAACTAGCCCTTAAAGAAGAGAGGGAGGAGGAAAAGAGACCTTATCATGGAAGCACCTGAATATTTAAAATCCAGGTAAAAGCATGTAGAGTACATTCATCCACATGTTAATACCTTTGTTCAATTGCATCTGCTGGGTCTTGTGGGTCACAATGTGTTTGCTTTTCTTAGTGTAGAATTATAGTAATAGTTGTTTAGCACCAGACATTCTAAATTATAGCATGATAGCAGGGAGAAGTGTACTTTAGCTACAGTACATGAGATTTTCTAGGACAGGTCTTCTCATAGCCTCATTGCTGTAAATCATAGAAAAGAGTCAGATCAGTTAACAGAAAACAGACACAGGAAATACTAAGCCACTGACCTGGTCGACATGGCATGACAACTCATCATGAGCAGTGAGTCTTGGTTGGTTGTTGCATCATCTGAACCCAACCTAGGTTACTCATGGTGGGTCATCAAGTTATCTGAACCCAAATGGCCAATCCCACCATGGATAAAGCTCCTTTGCCAGCAGGTCCCTTAGCATGCACCTTGCTGTTCTTTCCAAGCATACTGTGGCCACCCTCTGTGCCAGCCACTCCCCAAGTACCCAAGCAGTACTTGGGGCCAGCTGTCACTTCATGTCATCCTTATCATGAATCCAAGCTGTTCTGAGCAACTTCCAGGTTTTTAGCAGTTTAAACTTACTCTTCCAGATATTTTGAAAGCCTGCTTAAGAGCCCCTTCCAAGTGCCTGAGGAACATCTTGGAAGGACTTTAAGAGGATAGCAGGAACCCACCTACCCTTTTTTGGTGACAAGTGTTCGCACAAATTGGAACATTTTTTAAAAATAGCTGTATTTGTACAACTGTGAATATTTAACTTAAGTTTTGAAGATACCTAAGTAACTTTTTAAAGAGACCTTTTTCAATCTACAAGAAAAATAAATAAATTGTAAAAAAGCACTGGGACCCTAAGGAGCTTGAGATTGTGACAAGGAGAGGAAAGGTGACTCAGTCCTGCTACACGTCCACTAATACTGCCTGGAGCACCAAGGAAAAAGAGGGAGGAGGCAAACAACCCACACGAGGCCCAGAATGTCATCATAGTTTGTAGATCAGCCAAGGCACTATGGTGGGTTGGTGTGACATGAGAAGCTGCCCACTGTCATCTGTTCATAATAAACGTTACGCTGTGGAGCAAACCTAAAGATATGAATGTAAATTAGATAAACAACAAATAACAAGCTGTCTATGTTCTACCTCTTTTGTAGGATTAAGGGGAATTGTCCCTGGGCTTTCTTTCAGTTCTTCAGAGTGGTTTGCAAAAGCCGGAATGACTTCAATAGTTCAAGAGATTGGAACACCATCACTGCACTAAAGAGCTCTGTGCATTTCCAGAGCAGGTCCAGAATCAGATGAAAAAGCAGTGGTCCTCAGCCTGCTCCGAAGATGCTTCCACCCATTTCAGAAGCTGTGGCTGTACCCTTAATTAACCTAGTGGCTGTTCTCCATTTCTCTATTTATTTGTAGGCTAATGCAATCTGTGTAGACCTCCCCAGAAATGTGAGTCTCTGCAATATACAGCGATACATCTTTTAATATGAGCGATGACTATGTTACAGAAATGTGCTTTTTCTGCACTAACTCTTTAGAAACACTTCAAGACCCTGACCTGACCAAAAGATGCAAAATTATTTGCATTCTAAGTATCAAAGAAAATAATTTTTAAAGTTCTATTACACTTCAAAAGCTCAGCAAAGAACAATTTTTAACAATTATTGTTCATAGACTGAATGTTTATTGGCTTAAACATTCTGTATTTTCTTTCAGCCAAGCAGATTGCAGGGCATTTTATCTATTTATTTCATTTCTATACCACTTGATAGCTGAGGTGCTCTGGCAGTTAACAAAAGTTAAAAACACACAAACAAAAAAGTAAGAAAATAACATAAGACAATAAAATCACAGCAATTGCAACTGAATTGGTGAAGGAGAAAATGAAATATTAAAACTAAAGTTTAAAAGTTAACAGTTAAAATATTGGGAAAATAAAAAGGTTTGCACCTGGCACCAAAAGGAACAGAAGTAGGTGCCAGGTACACTTCTGTGGGGAGCTCATTCCATAGCTGGGGTGCCACAAGAGAAAAGGCCCTTCTCCTAGTATCCCTCTCCTCACTGCCTTTGGAGGATGCTCCCACAGAAGGATGGTGGAATGTGACCTCAGGGTCCAGATAGGTATATACGGAATAAGGTGTTCCTTCAGATAACCTGGCCCCAAGCTGTTTAGGGCTTGAATATTAATATCAGCATTAGACCTGGACTTCAACTGGCAGCTTGTGCAGCTGGAAAAGGAGTGGAGTAATATGTAGTGTATAGGAATATGATCTCCCTTGCTCTCATCTTCCTGTACACTTGAGTGAGGGTCCTGAGAGCCTATACATTGTGCTGGGCATTTGAGACAGATTAGGAATTTTGTTGGTGTATCACCCACCCTGCTGCCCATTACATTCCCTGCCTGAGCTGATTGAGGTGGTATCGGACTGGCGTTGAGGAGTCCCAGGATGATGGTTCTGAGGGATCTTAATTTCCAAGCCAAGGCTGATTTATCTGGGGTGGCTCAAGACTTCACAGCTGTCATGAAAACCATGGGACTGTGCATTGGCTCAAAACATGTAGAAGGACACACATTTTGCCCGATGTTCCCAAATGGGCAGGGGGATGGCAATCTGGAAATGGGGGAACTAATATCATGGTGAGATAACTTTCTACTGAGGTTTAGACCTTCAGTCCCCTTTCACCTATGCAAGGGTGGGGGACCTTTTAAAATGGTCCAGCCCCAGAGGTTACTGGGGAGTTACTGGGTGGTAAAGCTGCTGCTCCTGTCAAAGCCCAGGTCATGTTGTAGAATGCAATGATGGCTCAGGCAGTTGACAAGATCACACTTCCTTGAGCAGAGCCCAGACAGCTCCTTGGTATACACCTGAGTTGAAGGCAGCAAAACAGGAGGAGAGGCAGCTAGAACACAAGTGGAGAAAAACATGTGATGAGTCAGATTGAACATGGGTTGCAGCTCTTTATTGACCCTACTCTGTGGCGGTGAAGTTGACAAAGAGACAGTTCTTTTCCATCAGCATTGTGTCTTCTTGGTTTTGTCCTGCAGACCTTTGCAAGGATTCCGGGCCTATTATGTTCTGGGCCAGAAAAATAAGTTGAGGGGTCCTAGGTAGCTCTCTGTGATTTGCACAACACTTTGAAGACAATGTTGCTCAGGTTTGACATGATTCGCACACTCCAGTTGTTACACCTTCAGAGGCATCCAGAGCACCACCTGGTCCAGTTTTATTGGATGAGCTTCAGTTCTTGAGGCCCGAGGATGTAGACAAGGTGCTTCGTCAAGTCCAGCCCACCTCCTCCTTGTTCAACCCTTCCCCATCATGCTTATTACAGGAACTAAGGAGGGTTTTGCACTTAGTTCGAGGAGACTGTGAATGGCTCCTCGAAAGAGTGGGTGGTACCAGCTTCTTTAAAAGAGATCATAACTAATAAAGGCTGAAAAAGCCTAAACCCAGCCCAGATGATGTTAACAACTATAGGCCAGTGATCAAAATACCTTTCCTGGGCAAGGTGTTTGAGAGGGTGGTGGTTGAACAGCTCCCATCGCTCTTGAACGAAATGGAATATTCAGGCCCATTTCAGCCAGGCTTCAGGCCTGGAATGGAAACTGCCTTGGTTGCCCTGTGGGATTACCTTTGCTGGGAGAAACACAGGGGGAGTGAGACCCTGTTGATTCTCTTGGACTTCCCGATAGCGTTCAATACCATCAACCATGGTGTTTCTCTGGCTAGGCTGGATGGAACAGGAGTAGGAGGCATTGTGCTGCAGTGGTTCTACTCCTACTTGACTGGCTGATTTCAAAATGGGGGTTACTGTTCTGCAGCATGGCAGTTATACCATGGGGTACTGCGGGGTTGCATTTTATCCCCTATGCTATCTCACATCTACATGAAACCACTGGAAATGTTTATCCAGAGGTATGGGCTGAGGCATCATCAATATGCAGATGACACTTGGCTCTACCTCTCTTTTTCATTAAACCCAGGTGAAGCAGTGGCTGTTCTAAATCAGCACCCGAGCATGGTAATGGATTAGGTGAAGACCAATAGACTGATAATCAATCCAGACCTGTCACTGGGGAAAATGTACCATAGGAAATTATCTAGGCACTGAAATTGTACAGTAGAGAGGCCATGCAAATATTTAGAGAGAAAAATCCCAAAGTAGGGGTGCCACCACAAACAAAGTCCTGTTCTTTTTTACTAGATAGCACACAGGAAAAAATTGGAATAGATTCTTGGAAGATCTTAAGATATGGGCAGGTTGATTGTTGGACACAAGTGCAATACAAATAAAAGCGTATTACTGGCATTATCCTAAACTCAAAGATGGGTAACAAACCATGTCAAGGGACCAGCTGTAGCCATTGGATTTCTGGTTACTTTTGAAACCTTCCCTGTACTGATGAAAGTAAGAGTGGGGCTATTTAGGATGAATAAACTGAAATTATCTATATAATTGCTTGTGGGAACAATAGGAAATGCCATATAAAATGTATTTCATGAATGGTACAAATTCAGTTGAGATTTTGAAAGAGTCTAATTTAATATGTATTAAGATTAATTCATTTTTATTGTTCACTGTCAGTATTGCTCAGTGGCTGCGGAGCGCTGCAGAATCACACTTCATTGCCCTGTTTGGCTTTCCTGGATTTGGTGAGGAGAAATATACAGCACAACTGTGAATGCTTAATTGGATCATATGAAATCTCTGTACCGTAGTTTTGCAAACAAGCCAAGAACAATTTATAAACATGCAAGGTGCCATGGATTGGCTTAGTGAAAATTAATTCATAAATAGCCATATTTCTTAATCTGTGCAATTAGTACAGACAGAAGCCTGTGTTAAGTCCCAAGCCACAGCTTTATTGCTTTCCTGAGCTTTGTAAATCACTGCAGAGCTTTGAGCCATACCTCACTCCTCTACCAAGTAAATCCTAAGTTCATTTGTCTCTCTTGTCTGCAAGAGAAAAGCAAGGCATGAAGAGGCTGGAAGGGGCTGACAGAGCTCATGCTTTACATGCAGGAAGTCCCTGGTTCAATCCCTGGTTTATACTGGTAAAGCTGGGGAAGCAGCTGCCTGAAGAGCTGGGGAACTGCTGCTGGTTAGTATTGACAATACTGAACTAGATAGACCAATGGCCTGACTCAGTTTAAGGCAGCTTCCTATGCCACTATGTTATCCTAGGCTGCCCGCAGCCATGGCAGATGCATTAGCGTATGTGTGCACATATACACAATGCACATTGTGTGTACTGGTGTCAGAGATGGGGTTTGCAAGATGGCACACAGCCTGTACGTTGTATGCATTCTTCTTAAACTACTGGCTTTTGGTAGCTTTTGATTAACTTTCACCAATCTATGCTAATTTTGCAATTGCATTGAGACTCACACATGGCCAATGTGCATCATGTAATCCCTTCTTGTAATCATGTAGTCCCTTAAAGTAGAGGCAGTATTGTAATGGTACAGGAGACCTATGGATTATATAGTTTGAACTCCAATGGTATTTCAGTCTCTGCATTTGTGGTGTAAGGTACATGGGAGGACGTGTTGTATCTCTCATTCCCTTCCAAGCTGCCAAAATCATGTTAGCTTCCCACGAGCACAGGCCTCCATGTTCACTCACCTTGATCTTTGTTGGGAAAATTCTTTCCAGACTTAAGGGCTGCTCATCAATCCAATAATGATGCACAAGGATGGGATATGTGGTGCTCCAGATGTTGTTGGTCTGCAGCTCCCATTATCCTTTAGCCCAGTTGTGCTTATTTGGCCTGATGACAGTGGTGGAGGTCTACCGACAGTATACAAATTCCCCACCCCAAGTCACATGCGAGCTGACCCATGCAAGATGTTCCGAGATTTAACCTATGTGATGAAACTTTCTAGTTCTAATTTATTCTGTCTACATGGCCCATGCAGCACAGATCACCCTTCAGTGGAAAACTGATGGACTGGATCATCCTGAAGTGTGTCTGCCAGTCTGAGCTTTATTTGAAATTAACCCATGAACTGTGGATAATGCATCAAAAGAAATATTAGACAGTTTTATATGACTCTGATGAACAGCAGCAGCAGTTATTCAAGATAGGCTGAAATTCACAAGGGTTATCAATCCTTATGTTTCAGAGTGTAGGCTGATTTCTAGAAAGAAATATTGTCTTCAAAGTAGCTGAAGCAATTTTAAGTCTATAATGGTGTTAAATGTGGGTTTTTGAGGGCAAGGGTAGTGTAGAGGCTAAAAGATGCAGTTGTGGCTCAAAAAGAACCTGGTTCAGATCCTATCTCCCCCATGAACTAACTGGCTGATCTTAGGCAAATCACTGCTCTTCCAAGCTCAGTCCCCATTTGCAGCATGTGAGCTCTTACTCTTGAGCAACATTTCCCCCCTGCCCCCAAACTCTTTATTTTCTCAGTATCCTGTACATGAGATTAAAGTGGTCCTTGCAAATGTTTTATATGGTTTTTTCCTTCCCATCCCAATAAAAAAGTCTTTTTAAAGAGGTTTTTGGGAAAGAGGCAGCTGCATTTCCAAACTTTGCTACTTCTCACTTCTGACTGTAGATAATTTACAATTAGGTTAAACGTCACTGGTTCTAATAAACAGTACGTGTGTCTGGCATGATGGGTGATGGGCAGGGGGTGGAGGAAATCACCAATGATTTCATCCATCTGCAACATTGTTTTTAAAGGAAGGATACTGAACTTTAAAGACCTAATAAAAGTTGACTCATTAGCAGAATAGTGTTACTTGGGTAATTGTAGGATCTAGACCCAATGAGGAATTCTTTAATGCTCTCTAATCTATGCATCAGTGGATTGTTAGTCAAGATAATTTTTCTTCAGACTCAGCAAGAAGTGGCCTGAGGCCAACTTGTCCCATAGGGACTAGAAAAATGACAAAGAGGAATGCTATCTAAATTATCTTTCAGTGTTCACAGAACTGGTATAGACTCAGTTATCTTTGATCTGAACTTCTAAGATATCTATATTTCTGGGGACCTCTGGGACCTATTAACTGACCGCAACTGACAACCATTCCTGCTATAGTTTTTGTGGCCCAAATTTTTTTTCCAGATCGGCCAGTGTTTTCTCCTTGAAATGTCTGTTTCTCTTTCCTTTTTCATTTTCTCGTTTTAATAATAAAACAGTGCTACTGCCTCTGGATGAATCCCAAGGTTTCCAATAGAATTATTTAATGAAAGTATGGGTGTGTGGGAGGGAATAGCTTATACGACACTAGTATGCATTTGCCAGTACTGAAAGTTCTTTCAGAGGATTCCAGATCAAATTTGGAACAAGAAAAGTTACTCGGAATTCAGATCCTGTAAAGTATAATGATTAAACCATCCATTCAGATGAAGACTGACATTTAATATCTTTATATTCTCTCTCTCTCTCTCTCTCTCTCTCTCTCGCTCTCTCGCTCTCTCGCTCTCTCGCTCTCTCTCTCACACACACACACACACACACACCCTTACCCACCAGTTTGATTGTGAATCCCACAAGTCAGAGATAAGGAAAATGCATGCCATTTTATTGCTAGAGATGTTAGCCATTGTTACTTTTATTTCCTCACTTTTTGAGCAAAGCATAGCAACGAAGTAGAAAACTATGTCCATTGTTTATGTGTGTTATCCCATGAAGTGCCAAGGCTTGCTTTCTAAACTTGGGGCTATTATATACATCATACACAACTAAAACAAACTCTAGAAAGGTTATTTCTTTCAGAGTCCACTGTAGCAACCCATTTGCTAATACACATGAAGCACTTGTCTCATGGGTGCAATTTTAAATTACATTCACAGGGTGGCCCAGTCATATGGAACATGCCCCCTCTTCTGCAACTTTATTTATTTTCGATAGACTAAAACCATAGCATGAAGACAATTCCATGTACAGCTTAATGTACATTAAGGAAGCTGTTCCTTCATAGATTTATGTTTTTCACTGTAGTGAGAGCAATTGTGGTCTAAGATATCATGAAGCAGGAGTATTTCTTGGGTTGACATGGATCCTGTTTCCATATGGAAGCTTGGAGTCAAGTACTGCTGAACTGAAACCAGAATGCCTGCAAAAAGGATACTATCTCTCTGCTTTTCAGCGAAATGACAAGAGGTACCAATAATTTCTCAGGATTCCACTTTGTCACCAGATGGTAATCTTCAGTTTCCTCTTTCATATGTCCAAGATTCTCTGTCCTGCACTTTGGTGTAACTGCCTGAAAGGATGATCCATAAAAGTCAGCACAATCATATAAAAACAAAACTATACTTATATGTACATTATAGTGGCAAGCAAATTGTTTGGAGTAAGCTTTAGCATGTGAGTCCCTGGACCTATCACTGGAGACCCCTAATCTGATTTTGCTCCTTTTCCCCAAACCACAGATAGCCTCCTAACATCTCAAATTAGGGGAAGAGGGGGATCCAAGCTAAGAGATGTTTACGACACCAACAGCTATTTTTCTCAGAAATATAAGATTACACTGCCTATTTCACTGTTTGTCTTCACAAAGAATCATATTTTCATGTGTGAGCACTGGGAGAGATTATGGGATCAGAGATGGGTCTATGAACAGTCTCTGTGCCTTGGGAATTGTCCACATCAACCCAGAATCTTGCCTAGTAATGAGTTTCCCTTCCTAAAACCCTGTCTGACTGGATTTGAATTCTGTGCCGCAGCTGTACATGTTTCTTCAAGTTTGCTGAACTGGCAAACAATATGCGAAGTTTAATGAAGCATTGTCCTAATCAGGTTAAAACTGTGTTTTGTTTTAATTTTTGCATTCTAATAAAGTTCATCAAACATCCTCTCTTAGACACTTCATATTTATTTAGTAACATCGTCATGAAACGATGACATTATGGGTCTCAGTGGGTCAAATCCAACAAAGATAGATGAAGGTATAGTTATCTCTATATGTTGATCTATCTTGATTTTGACTCCTTTCAGCAACAAGAATTCCATTACCAAGCTACTTATTCTCAACACAAACTGCCTCAGTAACAATAACTGAAGGTTAGGTCCCACTGAGTTTCACGGAACTTGCCTCCTGCTCATTAATAAGGACTGCATCTAAATTCTTGACTTGGGAACTTTTATTCATTCCATTCAAAATGTATTTTCTCCTGTCTCCAGCATTCAAGCACAAGGTAAATAACTTATCTCCATATAACAACTTTTTTTTATCTGGCCAGGGCGACTTCTTTTACATAGTTATTTATTTTATATTGGTAATTTTATATTGTTATTTTTGTATTTTATTGTGTTGTAAGCCGCCCCAAGGCTTCGGCAAGGGGCGGCATAGAACTGTTTTAATAAATAAATAAATAAATAAATAAGTATGGATTAATATTGCTATTATGTTCTTAAATCCGTTATTTTCATGAGCTTCTTGCATATATCTCACCACATTTTCTCATACAAATTACTTCCTCAGACCTTTGTTATTCTGTGTTGAACTGTCTCCAATTTATCTACATCTTTTTATCTACATCTAAATGGGAGCACAATACTCCAGCTGTGACCTAACCAGTGCCAACTGGAGTGGAACTATTACATCTCATGCCAGTGAATCAATTTGCAGCATAAGAAATTAGCACATCAATCTTGGAAATATCTGTTGAGCTGGCACTGGAAATCTAGTCATTCATCATGGTAAACCAGATCCTGAAGCAAAAGAAGCAATGACTCTTGCTGATCATAGTAACAGGCAGTTCTATGTTTCTCAACTGCCTCCTCTGTGATGCTGGCTTGTTCTACGAATTGTGCACAGGAACAAAACCAGAAGCATCATATTTTACGCTGTACTTTCTGGGGGTAATGTAGTTGCTTAGCTTGCCAGCAAATATCTCTGATCAAAAAGGCACAGTGGAAACATGTGTTTTAGCTAAAGCATCAGTAAGTCTTGAGACAATGAACACCTATGAAGCTGGTTGGCTGTTCTGCAAATCAACTCAACTCATGAAAAACTATAAAACTAAAGCTAAAGCTAAAACACAACTACACTAAATTAAATGCAACTCTAGTGTATTTAACCTAGGTAGTACTGGTCTGGAAGTAAAATATGTACTAGACCATGCAAGAAAGGCATAAGTTTTAATTGTTAAAATATATGATCTGGCCAGGGCAACTTCCTCTTCCTTTTCTTTCCTCCTCCTATATTCTTTATTTACTTATTTTATACTGTTAATTTTAATTTTATATTATTGTATCTCAGTGTATTTTTTGTATTTCTGTATTTATTGGTAATTTATTATGTTCTATTGTATTTCAATGTATCTTATTGTGTTGTAAGCCGCCCCCAGGCTTCGGCAAGGGGCGGCATAGAAATGTAATAATAATAATAATAAGTAGTAGTAGTAGTAGTAGTAGTAGTAGTAGTAGTACTAGACTATCCAAGAAAGGAGGAGTTATAAAATATGACAAGATGAAAAGCTTGGTCTCCAAGCAACAATCAAAACGTGAAAGGAATAGCCCATCACCAGCAATTACTTTTGGAGTTTTCATTTAGTCATGATGACTGATAGATTTGCTTTTAGCTTTCGTTCATGTGTTCAGCTCCCATTAAACACCATGTAAGCCAATGGCCATCACCACCACCATTTGGCAGTAAATTCCATAAATTCCAAATTCTACACTATGTAAAGCAGCACTTTCTTTTATCTTTACTGAATATACCTCCAATTCATTTCATTGGGTGATCTCACATTCTAATCGCAAAGAAGACATAGTCTGTATCCATTTTCAAAATTGTGCTAACCTTTATAAAAATTCTATCAGTAATCTTGGAGCAAACAAATAACTTCCAAGCCCAATTCTTTACTTTTCTTTATATGGAAGATTCAGCAACCCCTGAACATTTGAGGTTGCTATTTCTGAAAATTTGGGAGATTTGTAGAGAGGCATGATGATCCTGGCAGTTTAAATTTCAATTTATTTTCTTACCATCTGTAGTGTGGGTTCCTTCTATTACCCTTCATTTGAATAAGTAAAGATTACATAGAGCTGTATAAAAATATGCAAAATCTCATACAGGACGTACTCACCAGAAGATGGTTCAAACTGCTAAATTCCAGGTAGGGAGGTATTACTGGTTAGAAGGCTTTTCAGGTGAAGAGGCCTAAGGTTTCACAGGGTGTTTAATGTTTCCACACATGCATAAGGCAGCTAGGAGTCAAGAATGAGAATATATATATGAATTTGAAGGGTATATTTTATATTGACTTTAATTCCATATCCTTTATATTCTACTGCTATTATACTAACTCTTTGTGCATGCTCATTATTACAGTGGCAGGTTATTACCATTATGGGATGAATAAACACAAAGATCTAAATATAAAATGATTTTTATTAAAGCCATATTTACTTATAATGTATATTTAATGATATGTAATATTAGAATGTATATTGATATTCCTTATAGAAGATTAGATATTTCTTAAGGAGTTTAAATAGTTATTTTATATTAAATGCGTTCTGTGTTGTTAAGGAGGTTATTATAGTTCATCTCACTAAATAAAACTCATATGCCAGTGGCACCTTTCTTTAACCCCACCCCAGGTAACATCTCTAGAACAGTAAAGACAAGATGCAAAGTTTTCTCTCTGTTCTGGGAGTCAATGGAAGGAAAAAGGCTTGGAAATAGTCTCATGACTGATCTTTAACTTTTTAATCTAATGCTTTTCCTCTAGCAATATTGCTTCAAGTTCACCTGTCTTCAGTCTTCTCTCTGGTTATAGTATATAGCCAAGAAGATGGGCTTCCCCGGGAGGTGGTTGAGGCCCCATCGGTGCGGGTGTTCAAGGATAAGCTGGACGTCCACATGGTGGGCATGTCGTGAGCGGAGCCGGCTGGTGCCGGAGGTCAGACTAGATGGCCCGGGAGGTCCCTTCTGACTCACTCTGTTTTCTATGTTTCTATAATTACTTCCTCTGAGGTGTTTGGGCTTCCTGAGGCCATCTAACTTTGCTGTTATTCCAACCAGAAGGTATCCTGGAGAATCACCTCTAAGGTCCTTTTCTCCTGGCTAGTTCTCAAAATTTCTACCTTCAGTGATTTCTTAGCTTGCCATCTGCCACTTCCAAAGCACTTCTCCAGCTGCTTTCTCAGTTGTATGCAAGACCACACTTTCCTGTGTGTTGGAACTGCATTTTTAAACAGGTTGACCAATAACCTACAATTACCTCAATATCTGCCAACTCACTGGCCTATAACTATGAACCAATGGGAACCAATGCAACGTCCATAAATGACCAATTAAAATCACCTGTCTAATTTCTTTATTTATTTATTAAAACATTTCTATGCTGCTCCATTCGCCGAAGCCTCGGGGCGGCTCACAACATAAAGTTAAAATACAAAATACAACAATATAAAATAAGTCGCCCTGGCCAGATAAAATAAGCATAATATTAACAATTAAAATGACGCTTAAATAAAAAGGTCTTTGCCTGGCGCCGAAAAACAAATAACGACGGCGCCAGGCGGACCTCTCTGGGGAGCGCATTCCATAGATTGGGCGCCACCTCAGAGAAAGCCCTCCTCCGAGTACCTACCCTCCTAATTTCTTTCACGGAGGGTTCGCGGAGAAGGGCCTCTCCCACAGATCTCAAGGGGCAGGCAGGCATATATGGATGTAAGCGCTCCTTCAGGTAACCATATATAACCTTATGGTTCTGACAGTGAACCACTAAGGTCATAACAGCATCTTTGTAATGATGTAAAGGTAGCGATTATCCACAATAAACTTAGTATACAAATGAGAAATAATGCTTTCAACTACAACTATTGTGTACAGGTGGCTATTTCCTTTCAAATCATTCTTATATTTGCTTTAAAAACATATTTTAGCATGCAATCAAAATTCTACCAGCATATGATAGATAACAGTAAGTGTATTTTGAATATTTCTGTTAAGTAGTTTTATCACTTTATTTAAAATAGGTGAACTGATAAACTGATGGAATAATATATTCTGCTCTGTAATGAATTAACCAGCAATCAAACCACTGTAATGTGTGTTGCAAATGCTTAAAATCACTTAATTATGTTTGTTTGCAAGTGAATTTGACCATTTGCAGCATAGAAACATTCCCCTGACTACTCATGAGAATTGGCACTGAAATTCATAACAAAACAAGCCAGTGCCAGGTGAGAGAGCTTATTTCCACATATCCACTTTAGATTGTACTTCAGGAGTTCTGGGATATGATGTGTTGAACCCTTGTTCTTGCTAGTAAACTTAAGGTTTTGGTTTAGGGTTGTGATACCATTACCATGTCTCAAAGCCTGAAGGCCTCAAATCTGCCACAGATCACATTATTTATGAAAAAACAGGAGGTCATTAAGGAAACTATATTTTTCTTGATGAAGGGCATCTAAATTCATGAAGACATGGTTCCTACCACACAGAGTATCCAGGAAACGTGGAGATTGCAGGGATGATATTTTCAATATTCAGATCTTCAAGCTAATCTGCATAAATCCAGGATCACCAAACCTGCATCTTAGCATTGCATTTTTATTCCACTCCATGTTGTCCTTATTCATGTCCATAATTTTTCCTAGAGACTTTTCTTAATGGTTAGATAGTTGTTTCTAGTATAAGAATCTATTAATTGTTGCTTTATTCAGTCTGATTATTAATTTTCTACAGGGTCACATTATGCCTACACATATGGGGAAATAAGTTTATTTTTCATAAGGTTTTCAAAGGAGAGGCTACTAACAGATTGAAAGTCCAGATTAGATAGTACCATTTACTAAACTGACCCAGTGGATGGAGTACAGAACACAGGAAATTGTGTTGGGTGGTAACTGTGCGTAAACATAGTAAAAGATGCAAATTAGCTAGAAGAATCAATTTTTAAAATGTGCATCTTTCAGTCTAAATGAAGGGCATTTAATTGGAGATTATTCCCTGTTTCAAACTATTGATGTTCAGTTACGTAATGTTCACTTTTAACTCTCTGTGTGTGTGTGTGTGTGTGTGTGTGTGTGTGTGTTCAAGCAAGCAATGGAAAATGCATGCAATACTTTGTACTATGGAATTTGCTGCATATTCGTATGGTGCAAATTCTTTCCCCCTTGAGTCTTCATCAGCTCAGTTCAGCAGACATTGCAAAATTACCAGCACCTGGGAAAATAAATAAATAAATAAATAAATCCTCTTCACAAGCAGCCAAGCAGAAAGCTGAAATGCAATGGCTTTTACTGTTTTGTCAGATTTAAGATCTATTACCAAGGGTAAAAAGGAAAGAAACTAACAGTGATCATATATTTTTAAAAGCTTTAGCTGTTTTGTGCTTGCATCAGTACTCCAGCCTTTTAAGCTGAGGGGCAAAGTGATTTTGGATAGATACAATGGCTGGACAGGAATAAATGGCCTTGCAGAGGATGGGTGATCAAATAGTCAGATGGGTCTGAACATGTTTTACTCTCAGTAATATAAAGATGTAAGGGATTTAGAAACTGATCCTGAGATTTAGAAATTCAGGGACCTTTGGAGAAAAGGATATGGTTGCCAATTTCTGTCTCAACACTGTGCCTACTGAGTGTAGATCCATTTTAAATAAGAGTACAATCCAGTTGTTCCTTGACAGATATTTGAAGCTTCTGAACTCTGAAGCTTATGAGCATCCATTCTGCATTTCCTATAGATGCCCAGATTGGTTATCTAAATTTACCTGGGAAGTGAGAGAAAAGGATGCTTGGCTAATGACTGAGTTGGCACAATCCTCAGCCCCAGCCTCCTTCCCCTTCCCATCTCCCTCCCTGCATCCTTTTTCTCCCTCTAAGGCCCAGTTACAACCTCAGCAGGGAAGTGCAGTTGATATGGTTCTTTCCATGGTGGCTGAGAATGGGTGAGTTGGGGGCTTGTCCTTCAAAGTCCATGCTCTAGAATGGCAAGAACTAGATTCTGAGATTCTGAACAATCCTATGGCCTTCCAAGCAATGTTCAGAGGCCAGAGGATTGCTCTCAAAATATATGTATTAATACTGCAAAAAGATCTATGTTCTTCTGCCATGGACTATGACCAATCCTTGTTCCCTGATAAGTATATCAATGTGATAATCATGTGTACATTTCCATGTATATATATTCATACCATTTTAGAAGTATGCCTAAAATAAGGGTAGGAAAACTTTTATCATCTTAGGGCCACATTGCAAAATATGACAAGTTTTGTGGGGGGGACGGACATTCCCTTGGCTGCAGCTGAATACAGAATTGGCAGGGTCACATGTGATTTCTATCTGAAGACTACTCTAGTTTCTAATGGACATTTAATAAACAAATAATAATAAATGAGCAGGACTGAATCACTCAGTAGCACTTTCAAAAAGCACCCCAAATTCATAACTTCAGCATGTCTACTCATAAGTAAGCAGCTCTTCTGCATGAAAAATGCATAGCCTAAGTCCTTGCAAGAGTTGGGTTATTTGCAGGGCATTTGGAAGCAGAACTGCTTTAAAAGTATTCATATTCCGCACTGGCGATAACAGCAAAGGATGCTTGTTGGCTGATGAGGAACTCCCAGTGCCACATCTGGCCATGGACTGGAAATTGCACAACTGTGACTCCAAATATAATGTCAGAGGAACTATAGCCCTGAGTAGCAAGTTTAGAACGAGGGTGGGGAATCTCTTTCAGCCTGAGAGCTGGATTCAGTGTCTGAGAAGCTGGATTCAAGTGGTGAAAGTGTGGACAGCCAAAGAGATGGGGGCAAAAATGCAAGGAGTGTGCAAAGAGTGGAAACGGAGCTCCCAACATGGGGGAGGCTGTAACACCAATGTTAGCAGGGTACAGTACTCACTATGTGTTATAGGCTGCCCTTTTAAGGAACTATTCATGGTACTGAACTGGGAAAAAAAAGAAAGATCCATAACCTTCTCAAGTGTCTAGAGGAGAGACTGGTGAAGATCTATGTCTACCCAAAAAGAAACAAAAAGCAACATTATAGTTTGAAAATTATTAAGAAAGAGCAATGCAAAGAGGGCATACTGAGCTTGGAGCTGTAAACCACAAACAACTGAGGATGCTAAGATGCTTCTCTTAGGGTCTTATGCATGAAGCAATTAGGACCAACATCAAGGACAGGCATAGTCATGCCAGGGCAGAGGGTCCACATCCCAGCAAAAGGACACTGGCAGGAACTCCCTGGAGTTGCTGCTTCTCTTCACCCATGCAACCAGCTTGTGCAGTTGCCTCTTGGACTTCAACAGACGATTCTTTTGTCTGTAAAGCGGAAGTGGAGCCATGTACAACACTGCCTGGATCACTAGCTCTTTGCCTGTAAAGCAAGCATGTGGTAGCAATCAAAGAATCAGTAGAGTGGGAAGGGGCCATGAAAGCTATCAGGTCCAAAGCTGTGTTGTTGCAGGACACCAATTTACACCATCCCACTCAGATGACTGTCCAGTTTCACCTTGAATGTCTCTAGTGTGGGAATGCCCACCACCTCTCTAGGCAACTGGTTCCACTGTTTTATTGCTTTGACAATAAGGAAACTTCTGTTAATGTATCCCAAAATAACATTTACCCTTTTTGCTTCTGACTCATATTTAGCCAGAAATACGTTGTCCACAATTACTCCCAGGTCTTTTTCCTTTCTGTTCCATTAAGCTACATATTCCCATCTTGTATTGATGCACTCGACTTGGCATTTGCCCCTATTGAATCTCATTTTGTTGTTTTCAGCAATATCGCCTGGATCTTCTTTCTGTCTTCCAGGGTGTTCGCTATTCCACAATAATGAGAAATAGAATATGGATTGATGTTGTAGCCGCTGGTGTAGAAGCAGGCAGGTAACTCACTGAGGAGGGGGGTGCAATAGATGGTGTCTTGCTTAGGGATGCTCAGAGCTGGAGCTAGCACTGAAGCATTGCATTGGGGGCCAAACTTCAGCAACATGGTGCAGCAGGGTAAGAGATTTGCTTCCCTTTAGTAATGAAAAGTGTACAACTTGTTTTAAGATAAAACCGTGCTCCTGGAGAACTCCAGAGGGCATTTTGGTTTCAAAGCAAGCTGTATGGTCCCTGCATAGCTTGTTTTCAAGAGAATCACTACTGCTTTGCCTCTCACACAGTGCCACTGCTGAATTTCAGTAACAAATTTGGTGGCACAGCATCAGTGTGAGGTGGAGGTGGTAGGTTTGTAGCTCCCAGTAGATTATGGGGTTCAGTGCTGCCCTCCATCCCTTGGAAGTTGCCTATCCCTGATCGAAATGGTCATGGGTAGTCTCTTGCAAAAATGTGGTTTATCATAATCTCTTATATATCCCTAGTTATATTATAGTCTCTTATTGTCACTTCGTTATGATGGATGGCACTTTTTGTAGGGGTATGTCAGTGATAACTCACTGGTTACAGAGCATGAACATTTAAGTATCCAGCCAGTGACATTTAAGTTCCATTTTTTGTTAGCTTTTGAGAATCCATGAAATCTACAAAGAAGCTTAGCTTTCATGCTATAAAAGTGATAAAGAAGTTAACGACACACTGGATTTCCACCTTCAACCAGCATTTTTTAAAAATTCCTACAACTAAAAGATTTCCCCCGCCCTCCATGCCACTTTTTTACTATATACAATATACAAAGGTGCCTGCAGTTAGAAGGATGTCAGCATGTAGGAAAGATATTGCTTCCCCTGAGTTTTATGAAGCTGATATCAATCTTTTATTTCATAAACTTCAGGCCCGGCATTATCCTAAAAGTGAGCTCTGCATCATTTAATGTGACACAGACAAGAATACAAATAAGATAAAGAGGTGAAGGAGGAATCAAATCATCAAATGCCAGACCCTGAATAGTACTTTTTCTGTATCCACAGCCATTCAAGGGGGTGTCAAAACTCAATCAAATATGACTAGATTAGCTTAGAAGAGCATGAGAAAATCATTATCAGAAAATACTACCAATATGAGTATAGTGTGAACAATTATTTTAATACTCTGATCAAGGTCCCTAGGCTTCTTGACATAAAAATGTATGGATACCTGGTGTATAAAAAGACTAAAAGCAGATTTTGATTCCTGTGTTTTATTGGGTGGCAACTTAAAATAGATCCACAGTTTAGCTCTGCTGAACTTGCTTCAGTGAGCTAGTGCTTGTCACCAGAAAGGACCACTGTCAGAGAATAAATGTGGAAGGTTTATTTTCTCAATGAAGGAAAATGATAAATGAAAATCGGCACACTGAGCAGTGAGATATGAGAGCAGTGAATTAATGGAAAACTAGATGCAAGTAATGGTGGGCTGGGGGAAGGCAGGGTAGAAATCTGCAAATGTAAATACAGAAACAAAAGAAAATTAATCTAAAGTACCAGGCAATGCAATCCAGTTACAAATAAAGCAGCACTGTACAGAAAAATAATTAACAGGAAAGATGGTGAAAGAGCTACCAATAAAGCACATATATTCCTAGATGTAAATTGCAATAACCTAAAGCCTCTAAACTAGATAATACTTGCTACATCCCTATGTGGCAGATTAACCTAAAGATTAAGGAAAGGAAGCAAATAGAAAGAAAAATTAGAGCTACTTATCCCAAGCTGAAGAGAGTCTTAAGTGAAGTCAGATGAAAGTTAAGGAAGACTAATTCTTAATCCAGTATACAGAATCTAAGAAAATCTGAACCTACCCAAAACTGCGCATAAACAAAGGAACTAGTCCCAAATGGCTGGCTCAGGGAAAAAGGGAGAAACATCCAAGAACAGTTTCAAAAACTGATGGAAAGACATATTGTAAGTAAGACGAAATCCCAGAAGTTCCAAAACAAACAAAACTCTGCAAGGTAAGCAATTTTTAAAAGATATGAAATTTGATGCTGGTATATTCCCTTTTCAGACCCCTAGAACTCTTCCATGTTATTTTTCTGCCTTCTGTCCTTTTTCTTCCTTTTTCACAATAAGAATTAGTACTACTACTACTACTCCATTTCTATACCACCCCACAGCAAAAAGCTCTGGGCAGTTTGCAACAATCTAAAGACATCTGGATCTGGATTGGTGAATAATATATTTCAGGGATGGGAACCTGTAAATACAATTTCCCATCATTTTAGGATATTGACATTATCCTTGGCCTAATCAGGCAATGGGGGAACACCCCAGGGTCATGGAGCTACAAGCTATAGTGAACAGCAAAACCTGCAATCTCTTTCAAGACTCCCAAATTTCTCTGGACTGTTTACAACAACACATGTAAAATACAGTATAAAATACACCACCTTATAAAATATAATTAAAAGGATGCACACAACATTTAAAACCAACCTTAAAACACAGATAAAATCACAATAACAGGGCAAACCTTGGACCTATTTATACAACCCACAAAGCTTGAGTAAACCAACTAAATACCTTCCAGTGGAGGATGGCCTTAACCAGGTGCTGAAGCGACCTCAGCCTTCAAGCACCTAAGAAAATCTGAACCAATCCAAAACTGCGCATAAACAAAGGAACTAGCTCCAAATGGCTGGCTCAGGGAAAAAGGGAGAAAAATCCCTTTTTAGCATCCCCAAGCTATGAAACTGCTCCTAGCTTTCATAGTGGAGTTCAAGCACCTAACCGGATGCTTGTGGGCCTCAGTGAGGATCTTGTTCCAAACTGTGGGACCACCACTGAAAAGCCCTTCTTGTTGCCACCAACCAAGACTTCCACAGTCAGAGGCAGGTAGCAGATCCTGATTACAGTGTTTGGAGAGATGGCAGTTAGGAGTGGTGTTTCATCAGATGTTGTGGTTTCAAACTGTGTAGAGCTGTGTAGAGTAGCACCAGTACCTTGAACTGGGCTTAGTCGCATATAGGCAGCTAGTGTAAGTGGACCAGAATTGATGTTATGTGCTTTGACAGTCTGGTCCCTGTTATTAACCTGACTGCCAGCATTTTGCACAAGCTTCCAAATACTCCTCAAGTGCAGTTCCAAGAAGAATGCATTGCAGTAATCTAGTTTAGAGATTACCTGAGCACAGCCTGCTATCAGAATCTATCTTTGTCAAGATATGGGTGTAGCTGGGCCAGATGAAGTTCATAGAAGGTACTTCAAGCACTGAAGCGAACTGCGCCTCAAGAGACACAGACAGTTCAAAAAGCATCCCCAAGCTATGAAACTGCTCCTAGCTTTCATAGGGGAGTGCAACCCCATCTAGAACAGGCTGAGTTCCTTTCTTCCTGTCAGAAGACCTATGCACTAAGGGTATCTCAGTTTTGTCTGAACTGAGCTCTTAGCCTTCATCGAGGTCACTGTCCTCCATGCCAGATGACCCACTCAGCACTTTCATGCAGATGTTAAATAGCATGGGGACAATATTGACCCCTGAGGAGCCCCAAACTGGAGAATCTAAGTTGTAGAGCAATACCCCACATGTTCCATATTTGTTGTTCTGCATGTGCATGTTATAACAAGTGTATCATTCTGTCTAGAGAGGCAAGGGCAAATATATAAAAGACAAACTTCAGAGTGGTATACATAGGGTTCTTAGAAAGTTGGCCAGATATTGATGAGGTCTGCTTAGTTTCAAAGTGGAAGTGACATCAAGAATAACAGAATAAGACAATATTCTGGAATCCTTAATAGGAAGTGTGTGTGGGGTGGGGGGGGGGGGAGGATAAAAAAATCTCAGTACCAAGGAAGTTCAAGGTCTGTGAGCAGAATGAAGACTGCAATTTAGTGACGTTCTGCCCAGTTCATGAATTGAAACATTTGCCTTTTCCCAAAATTATAGGAGTCAAATTTTGAAATGCCCAGAAGGACATGAACTGGGAAGCCAGGACTATAAAAATCCTGAATACAGCATGGAAAGACCCACCCCACTTCTTTCTCTGACCCCTTTCCTCATACCTCTTTAAACTTCTATCCATTACTACTAAAGGTCCAAAACTAGGCACTTAAAAAGATCAGTACTGCAATCTCTCAGAAATATTCTGTACGTAGACATATAGGCAAGAAGATAGTTTAGATTCAAGGAAACGTTGTATCCAAATGAAATTGATTGAGGAAAGTGTAGGCAGCAAGTAATTACCCAAGTTGGAATTTGCTCAGGGCCAGAGGGCAGCTCTCCCACCCACCTCCTTTACTTGAATTGAATGTCTCATCTGGAAAGGTGGCACCTGCATAAGTGGTTTCTTGATAAAGTAATCAAGGTGCTGAGGAGTTAATTGGACAATCTGCCATGAAGTCTGCGCTAGCTCCCTTTTAAAATGTGCTGCTGTGAAAGGGACGATGCGCCGAGATTAGACAAATGGCAGCAAAGTAGTTAAAGAGATGCAAAACCCTGGAGCATCTTTGCCGGGCAAAGGCTGCATATTTTTAGAGCAGGATTGAGACATATATACTGCCTGCAGTGAATATTTAAGCAAGTGTTAGTCAGAGATCCCACCCAGTAGCTAACAGTGCCATTTCAGTGGTAAGGGTGGTCAAATGATTGATCATAGCCATAGAAATTCTGTGTTTGAGTTCCAGAGCTCATCCCTATGCAATGTTTCCTGATCATGAATTAACAGTTCTTTACCTGACCTTTATCTCCTTGCAGTGCTTGACCCGAATAGTAAGTGAAGCCCTGAATGGGGTTATAAAACCCTTGTGCTTAAGAACTACTTCATGGATCAAGAGGGGAGAGGCCCCTCTAGTTCAGGCTGTGCTGCGCTTGGGAAGGGCTCACCAGCAGGTGTGAAGGCAGCAGCCTCCTCCTCTTCCTTGGCCCAGCACCACACACCAGAGGCAGGATGCCTTTGCCCATGGAAGCTTGGCCAGTGGCCCACCATGTTAGTCAGAGATCCCACCCAGTAGCTAACAGTGCCATTTCAGTGGTAAGGGTGGTCAAATGATTGATCATAGCCATAGAAATTCTGTGTTTGAGTTCCAGAGCTCCAGAGCTCCACCTTCTGCTTCTTTCCCTGAGAAAGGCTGACAGGCACAGACTCCAAATTGGGGGAGGGCATTTCTCACCCCTTCTGTGGCCAGTGCCCATTTGCAAATCACAGAGGGGTTATGCGATAAGAAGGTGATGTAAAATAAGGACTGCTGCTGGCTGTTGTTATGCCTGGAACATGGAATTGCTGCTACACCACTTCCCCCAAGCCTGAGGTAGACGTGCTTCCTGCCCTGGCCTTTTCCTTCCTGGTGGGGACTCTCCCTGGGCTTCCCCTCTCCTTCTAGGTAAGCCATTGCCTGAGGAGACTTTGCTGACACCCATCATAAATTTGTTCTCATGCACACTCTTTCTGTTTCCTCATGGTCTGTTTTCCAGGGTCCTGTGGAACTGCCACCCTTTGAAGAGAAGGAAGTTGGACAGAAGGTCACAAATTGATCAATGCAAGGCTGTGGCAGATACACATGCTATTCAAACAGACAAATATTCAGGGCAATGACGAGGAGCCAAAGTTAAATGCACTTTTGATTTGCATTGTTTTAACTGTAGTTAAGCCTTCTGTGGCCACAGCTTTTCCTTCCGGTAATGGAAGCTCCTTCTGTTCATGGACTGATTACGTTGGATGCCATCTGCAGTGTTCACCAAGGGTCAACATGCTGTAAGGAAAATGTAGAGGAACTAAGAAGATTAACAAAAGGGGAAATGACCATCAAGAATTTGATGCGCAAGGCATGAGGAAAAGCTGGAGGGAATAAATTACTGGCCCAGGGGAGAAGAAATATAAAAGCACCACAAATTATTTAAAAGAAAGTCAGAGTACTAGAAATATGTTTTGTTATTGCACAAAGAGATTCAAAAGAAAGAGGGGGCACTATCAGTTAGTTGACAGCGGTGTACTGGTGCAAAACTGCAATTGCAATAAATTGCTGAGAAAAGCTGATAAATCCCCTTAAATTCAGGGGTTTAATAACATAATAAATATCTGCATGATGCACTATGGCGAAGGCAACATTGAAATGGATCCTGACTATCTGGTCGCAACAATCCAAAGTCTTTCATGGCCCCAAATTGTCCCTTCCTGGGCTTGTGTCTGAACAGTGGCGAGCAAATCCATCGCTTGGCATGCAGTTCCACCATAATCCAACAGGTGACACTCACGCCTTCCAATGCGCTCGCCATGCCAATGTGTTGGAAACAAACAAAACAGCCAGAAGGTAAAAGAAGCAATTTTATTTGACTACTTAAAACTTTATTTTCCTGAATACCAAAACACCTACCTAATAGCAATTCATTTTTAAAGTAATGAAATATTTACGACTTTGAGCCCTTGGCAGCAGAACGGCACAGTGTGTTTACTCTGCAGCTCAGTAAATTATGGATAGAGGAGAAGTCCAAGCTTTCAGCATATCATGATAATCCAACCAATTCTTCTTTATGCTGGATAATTTATTTTGTTCCCATATCCATGATTATTAAAGTCACCTCTAAGGGACCAAAAATAATTTGCCAAATTTGCCATTTATCTTAGTTGACCCCAAATCTGTATGAATTTTGGTCACAAAGTTTCGGAAAAATTGAGCATTTGCTCTCACTATCTCAAGGCTCCTGGAGGTAACTTTTCATGATAGCTACATAAATATTTACTAAATAAGTATATATGTTGTGAAACAAATGTTAAAAATGTAATAGAAATATGAGTATTTTGGCAGAAACATGTCTGGAGCCACTCATTGCATCAAACCTGACAGGCTATCATTTTCCATTTAAATATCCCACTGACTGAGGCATGCTGGGAATTATAGGACTTTTATCTGTCTAAACATGCATAGAATTCTGCTCTTACCTACCCTTGAATGCAAATTAGTTTATCCATTAACAAGATGGCATATTGACAAGAATGTTAACTATTGGAAACCCAGAAAAGAAGACAGAATTTTTTTCAGCAGAACAAATAGTAGAATAAACAAGAAGATAAATGGCTAAACAGCAGAATACAGCATAAATACTCTTTAATATGTAAGCAGGAAGAATCCATTGTAGGGGGTCTAGATGATAGTTCTTGTACTAAATGCTTGCATATTTAGACCCATAAGTCAAATCAAGTTAAGCCAAATATAGGAGATGCGGGGGGTGGGGTGAATGGAATAAGCACAATTATTAGGTGTTGCTGATGATCAGAGGTTGGATTTTAGATTGTGCCAATGATATTGATTTGCAACCCTGAGATATCTTCCAGGCATATTTTCTTAGGCATGTTTTAATTATTGCAGTAAGATTTGTGCTATGGGTGGTGATTAAATTTAACAGCACAAAAAATGTATTTATACACCTCAGCACAACAATGTCTTCCTGGCATCAGCTGTTAGTGATTTAAGGCACTGTGTTATGTCCATTAAGTAGACACTGTCTGGATCTACATGAGACTATAAGTCACTCTCTGTCTTATATCTCCTGTCTCCACTATCTGAAGCATCACTTCTTCCCATATGTACCTACCTGAACCCTGAACCATCTTTGAGGTTCCTTCTCTGGGAGCCCTGTCCAAGGGAAGTGAGACAGGTGGCTACCAGGAGGAGGTCTTTCTGGTTGTAGTACCCTGGTGTTGGAATGAGCTCCTTAAAGAAGTGTGTCTGGGGTCTACGTTATTTGCTGTTCGGTGCTGGTGAGGACCTTTTCATTTTCCCAGCATTTTAACAGTGTAACTTTGTTTTTATAGATTCCATTCTGTACTGCTGCTATGTGACTGTGCTGAATAATAACAATTGTAATCGCTATTATGCTTTTGATCTTTTAAATGTGTTTGTGTATCTTTTTAACTTCTGCTCAATTTTAACTCTTGTTAACCACCAGAGAGTCTTGACTATTGGGCAGTATAAAAATGAAATGAATGGATAAATAAATAGATGGCATTGGTGTTCCGCTTCAACCTTGGAACTTTGCTGTGGTCAGAGCATGAACTCTGCAGTTGAATTGCCCTCCCATGACCTTCCCAGTTGGCACATTCAGAACCACACTGGCTGAAGCTCCAAGTTACAAGAGTGACCTGAGAGATGGCATTTGGGAGAATTCCAGGGAGTGGTAGTGAGAAGACCTCAGGGACATATGGAGTATCCTAGCAGTGTCTCAGCCTCTCTCCCTCATGCTCCAAGACAAAAGATACCATCCATGTCTTTTGCAGGATAGGGAAAGCACAGGGGTGCACTTTGCCTCCGTGGTCCTTCCACCCTTCATAGAATGCTTGCGTTGAATTGTGTTGTTATAAATTATGTAATTTTTATACCAATGTAGTTGTGAAATTGTCTTTTCATGGCATAGAGGTATGGCAATAATCCATATGTGGCTATTAAAAGTGACTGGATTCAGACACAGCCATACTTAGAATAAACACACTGATATCAACAGAACAAGTTAGTCATGACGAATTTCAGTTCCATTGATGTCCATGGGCCTGCTGTAAAAGTGATGGCATCTGACTCCAACCCAGAGTTCATATGCTGTCATCTGTGTACATACTACGATCCCTGACAGCTGTACTTTGTGATTTTGCTTGCAATCCTCTACACACTTATTAGGGAGTAATCTCTGTGGTTTTACTTCTGAATGAGCATGAATAGAGATACATAGTAAAGGCTACCCACATGAAAATACCACTGCTTCCTCTATACATGAGTGAACCAGCACAGACGACACGGTTCATTAGGAATATCATACTTCGTGTCTAGATGTTTCTTTCTTCAGCACAGCCTATGTAAAATGGAAATGGTGTCTAATCAGCAAAGGAGAGAAAAAATGATTTTCAGCTCATGACCTGAAAACAGGTACTTCAAAGTACTAGATTATCACTGATGTTACTTGTTTTCACAGTTCAACAGTTAAACTCCAGAACAAATTGCTAGCACTTGCCATTTGCTACATTTCAGGCTGCTTATTCACTAATACTTCATATGAATTCAATGACCAGATGCTGCTTCTTTTTAATATGTATGTGGTGCTCTGATACCAGGGTTGAAATCAGGGCTCTATTGTGTTTGGCACAGATGCTGAGAGGCAAATGTGTTCTTTCTCTTTAAAAGATTTCAATTACACCAGCCGATAGGTAGAAGAGGAGTACTATTACTTGATTTTCAAGGTTGTCTTTTATCCTATACTGGAAAGATAATGATGAGTTTTTATCATGATAATGTTATGAAACTGCCCAATGCTATGAAACTATCTGCTCAAAGTTCATATCTGTCAGTACTTATTAGAGTTAAAACCAATATTCACTTTGGGCTTTTCTATTTAAATTAATTCACCAAATGAAACAAATGAAAGTCAGACAAGTTTTCCATTAATACATTTTGTGTGAACATCTAAAGAACAGGAACAATTCAGCAAAAGTCAAGTGCATTGATTTCATTTGGAGCGTTAAACATTTGCTGAATTTTTTCCATGAAGAATGTTTAACTGGCTTAGACCATGCATACAATTTATATTTATTAACAAACATCAAAGTAACAGAATCTTAGGATGATCGGTTTCAAAATTTGCATGTGCAAAGGATATATCTTCTTTTGAAAATGAGCTGAAGTCATTTATGAGAATTTATGAGTATGATATGATTTAGTGAGGGAGTTCACTTATCCAGAAAGTTCTTTACCTCCAACATTTGTGGTGTTGGAAATGAAATCATACTGGCATAGCTGGAATGTGATTTATTTGCAGGGGGACTATAAACAACGGTGGGAATCCTGTGAACAGAAACAGACTTCTGCATGTGGAACAGGGCCTTCCCCCTTCCTATTTTATCTCTGCATAGCCAAAGTCATTCCTGAGTAATCAGGAATCCTCTGGAATGCTATTTGATGAAGCAGAGAGAGTGTACTTGAAGCCTGGCAAAAACTGTGCACTTTCCTTTGTAGGAATGTGTATGCACTGAGCAAAGCAAGATCCAAGCCATTGCTTCGATGCATTTTGTTTACATACTGAGCAGTACAGAAATATCACAAATCAAAGTAGATAAAAATTAGGAAGGAATTTCTCCTAGTTTAAACAGATTATTGAGCCTAAATTTATTCCTCCTCTTCTTTACTGTACTTGAACAATTTGATGGAATGGTTTTGTATATGGCCTACAAAAAATGGACAAAATTCTTCTGCATTTCTCTCTTCCCTTCCCTTCCAGGCCAAGACACACCAAGGATAGTGAAGGAGGGACTTTGGAGAGTTCCTTCACTCTTGAGAGCATTCTGTTGATGACCAGTAAGCACAGCTGTGTGAATAATTCAAGAATTTGGAGTAGAACTGGTAGGCAAAGCATCAGGACCATGGACAGAACACAGGGGAACAGGATGAAAGGATAAGAGTATTGCTTCTGGTTCTGGATACCACACTTCAAGAGGGATGCAGACAAGCTGAAGGGGGCTAATAGGAAAGTAAAAAAGATGATCAGGGGTCTGGAAAAAAAAAACCCTATAAAGAAATGTTGAAATGTTGGTATGTTTGGCCTGGAGAAGAGAAGACTGATGGGAGAGATTGTAACACTTTTCAAATCCTTGAAAGACTGTCACAAGGAACAGGGCCAAGATCTCTTCTCAGTCATGGCAGAATACAGAACACAGATTGATGGGCTCAAGTTACAGGAAGTCAGATTTTGGCTGGACATCAGGAAAAACCTCCTTACTGTTAAAGTGGAACAGCAGTGAAAGTAATTGGCTGGGGAAGTCATGGGCTATCCCATATTGAAGATCTTCAAGAAGCAGTTGGACAGACACCTATCAGGGACATTTTAATTTGAGTCCTGCAATGAGCAGGGGTTGGACTTGATGGCCTTATAGGGCCATTCTAACCCTACTATTCTATGGTTCTGATTCCATGACTGGCAGTCAAGTTGACTTGCTTGCTGGTTCTGAACCTTTTCAGATTCCTGAGATACAACAAGGAATGTGGCTCAAGCCACTGGGAAAAAGTTTGTTCAACCATTGGCAGTAGTTGAAGCAATGGCAGTGACTTGAGTCCTAAGTCACACCATCTGGCAACATTAGGAAATCATCTCTGGGAAGGGTGCTACAGCAATGTCAGAAGCCTCAACTGCAGGGATTCTGCAGAAAAGTCATTGGCATCTGTACATTGCAGTAGAAGAAAAACAGTTTGAAGCCTTCTTTATGGTGAGAATACCCAGTTTAATTTCATTTCCTATGTAAAGGACAAAAATGTGTGCTCCAGTTATTGCTTCACAGGGAGGCTACGGCTTAATTCCTTAGGATCTGTTTCTTTGTATGAGAAGTTTCCAAAATTCTTATCTAAGTCCTGGATCTATTCAAGGAGTTCAGCCTGCCCAGGTCAAACATCAACAAAGAAATGCCAGGTGGTGATTCAGCAGTGGCCCACAGGTGGAATTGTAGGTCTGCTAGCCAAACAAGCCAAAAAAGCTGGTTCCATCAACCCAGGGTTAGATGGTATGAAGCAGAGGTATTTCTGCATGTGATCTGAATATTGATGACACTTCATCCCAATCTTCTATGACAACCGTCCCCATCAGATGCTCTTCAGATATTTTGGGCTAACTCCAATCAGCTCCAGTCAGCATGGCCAATAGAGATGATGTAAGTTGCCATTCAAAACATGTGGTGATATTGTAGTTCAAAACATGTGGAGAACATCAGTTTGAGGAACGCTGCTCAGTGATCTCTCCTGGTGGTTTGGTGGAGGACACATTAGTAATTTGGGACATCCTAAGAACCATTGACTATGGGATGGAACAGAAATCCTGTAGCACCACTTTCTGTATCCAAAGGGCTTTATTTTGAATGTAAGAATGCTATGTTTAGCTATATTGATAGTGCTTCATAAAGAATAAACAGTCGGGACAGTTAATTTCTTACAGTAGAGATTCTGATATTAAAACATGAGCCCTAGAGGCCATGGCTCAGTGGAAGACCACAGGCTTTGTGTGTAAAGGATTTCAGATGCGAACCATCACATTGCTACCGAAAGAGATGATCAAGTGGTAAGCTGCAAAAGACTCATCGCTGGACCACTAGAAAGCTGCTATCAGCTGAACATTGCTGAAATAGATAGATGGTCCAAGGGACTGAGTCAGTCCGTGTTTGTAAACTGCCCAGAGAGCTCTGGGCTTTTGGATCAGTATATAAATGCAATAAAATAAAATAAAAAAGCCAATTTGAGGTATACATTATGGAACATTTAGTGGTATTTGTCACATACCAGAATACAAACTGGATCAAGATCCTTTAGGCAAAACATTTAAAATACAATGGAATATTTTAGAATTGGTAACTAACTAGACCACAATAGAAAAAAAATGGCAATAGGGAAATACAAGATTTCTGGAGCATTACTGCAAAATATTAATGGAATATGCTTATGTATTATTGGTGCCTAGTTCCTTAGATTATGCATTATAGATATTGGTAGAAATAGATATATTACTAGAAACATTGAAAACACACAGAAATTGGTCATTGAAGAAACTGTATGATACATTATGCAGAATGGCAATGTTACTTATCTATCACTTTAAATAAAAGTTCAATTCCTTCCTTCCTTCCTTCCTTCCTTCCTTCCTTCCTTCCTTCCTTCCTTCTCAACACAAAGAAATTTAGTAATAGCTCCAGAATGGGAACATTAAAAACAACTTTGAAAGATTTCACAAGAGTGAAGTTGCCAGAAAAGCAACCAAATTATTTCAAAATGTAAGAATAAATCTCAAACTGTCAGAACTAAGGTGACAAGCATTTTAGAAATGTGTTCACTTAAAAGCATGCATTCTGAATATAAATGAAAACTATGCTTCCATTCAAGCACTACAGCTAAAACTGCTCTTTATACTTGCTTACTCTCAATGAAGTCTTCCATTAATGGAAATGAATAGAAATCATTTCTTTATTTCAGTGGTGAGATAAGCAACTGGTGACTGGGAAAAGACTGTGGCCATCCTGGAAACCTCTGCCCTATTAGCACTGCAGAAAAAGTAGCTGCAGCAACAGCACATTATTTCAATACACACGTTGTGTAATGATTCAGGCACAGATCCACCCCTGGTGTAATCAGTCCATCTTTACGGAAGCAATCACAGGTCAAGGAAATCAATATTATTCTAGCTTATAACAAAGAAGAAAGTGGCATCCCCACCCTTGATCCATTACCTTGTTTTTTCTTTTCAAAATGAAGTTAAGAAGAGCAGCAAATCATGCTTTTAAAAAGTACCAAAGTGGAACTGTAGACTGCTTAGCTGTTTCTTTTCACTGGATTGCTCTCTAATGCTGAGCGTTAATTGGAAAACAACAACATTCCAGAAATCTTTTAGAAAATCAATATGCATTCTTTCTCTTCCATACCTCCCCACCCTCCTTTTTGTCTTTCTTTCTTAAGGTTGAATCCATTACTGGGATATTTTTGGACTTGTGGATAAATGTGGAGCCAGCGACCCAACCTTTCCTTTTGAAAATAATCATAATCAGCAGGTAAGTTGTCTTGGCTGTAATTGTTCCTTTCTGCTCTATTTTATACCTGATCTTTCCAGGCAGCAACATTTAAAGACACTGCCCTCTAGAGGCACTGGAATAAATAACAGGCATCTGCTGGCCCCAGCAAATTGTTCGCCATGGGAGAAACTAGACATGGTTTCCCAGGGACTTCAATGCGACATTTGTTACATTGGTTCTGCAGAAAGATGTCACTGCAGACTGAGAGCCAAAGAACCCAGTAAAAAGAAAGGAAAGGAAAAGAAGAAAGAGAGAGGGGAAGGGAATTCAGAAAGCTAGAAACACTAATAAATTACACCATATTTTACCAAAGACAAATTACACCATATTTTACCAAAGATAGCAAAACAAAGAATAATTCCAGCAGCATCATGCTAGGCAATTCTATTTCAGATTCCCTCAGGATCTAATTAAAACTTTGTTGACCACCAACCAATCATGATAATTATCCTAGTTGATCCACCACAACTGGCCTGAAGTACTGACACATATAACATATATATTAAATTGTTTAGAGATACAACCTCCACCATAAAAATATATGTGTGATCTGCTAACTTTATTTACAGTTTTTTTTTCCTTTTTGAGGGTGGTGAGTGTGTTCTGTAGTTTCTTTTCAGAATCTGCTGAGAAACAAATTAGAAGCCATGATGGTTTATTGGCTGAAAGTGTGGTGTGCACAGATGTTAGGGGAAAGTACACATCCCTTATGTGTTAAGGGATTCTGCAGAATAATGGTATGGATCTGAAGTTCTGATAAGGGGAGTGTACAGAGCCCTATAAAACATTTAAATGAGCTAACTGGCTGCTTGGGAGGATTTGAATCTGAAAAGCAGTTCTTCTGTGATGAAAAGAGACACACTCGAGACAAGACTTACACAGCAGTCACCATTAAGAAACCCGCATTTGACAAGGGTTGGACCATCAGGGAACCAGAGCTTCCTGCTTCTATAATTAGAACAGGAAATTACTGACACTGCTAACTGTTGTGCACAATATTTTATAGACCATCCAAGCAGCAAAAAAGTTGTTAAGGTGGTACGATAGGACTCCCTCAGGCATTTGTTAAAAGTACAGATGACCCACCAAGGAGAGTGTTACTTCCTACCTTTTCTGCAGCTTGTTTCCATACATCTAGCTGTAGCATTGCATTCCGAATAAAGCCAGTGGCACCTGGGAGACCAAGTACAGCCATAACTGCTCTCCCCTTCCTGATTGGAATGAATATTCATTGCTTTTTTGGCCACTTGGCTTTTATCATCAGATCCCAATCTGAGAAAGTATCTAGAATTGCATCTTCTATTTAACCCTTCGGTAGGTTCTTAATATTGGAACTCCATTAAATATTGGAGAAAAGTAATCTTATTTTGTCATTGGTTACCACTTATGGTTATCACTATTATTAGCTTATGAGCATGTGTAGGGCTGGTCACAGTCTTGATATGAAAATGTGCTTTTTATCAGGCTTCAGTATCAGGCTTCTACAGTTATCAGTCCATAGTCTCTCTTCAGTAATGTGATGCCTACTGCCATCCTATGACTTAGGACCCTTTCCAGTATGAATAAACTAGTGCAAGGATCTGGCTTTGCATGGCTTGCATTAATCCTTGGTTTCACACAGGAAAACCTCCAAGCAAAGTTACACAGCTGTCCTATTTGGATAGACTGTGCCTACCCAGTCAGATTAATGCCAAGGCTCTTGGCACTTGGAGGTCTGGCCTTTGCCATGGTACCCTTTGACAGCTCCCTGCAGGAAGAGATTTTCCAGCCTCTTTTTGTGAGGGAGAAGGCTGGCCCTTGGCACTTCAAATTGTACTGACTACAAAGACGTGCACTGGTTAGGAACATGTCTGCCATCTGGTGCATTGCAATCTTCAGACACATGCCCATTTACATGAATGCATTAAAAACCAAAATAAACCTGAGATTCAGGATCTGTTTAGCATGCATACCAAGGTACAAGTGCTTAAATTTCATGGTCCTGGAAGTATGACACTGACATACAGCCCACAACACTTTATCTTTTATTATTGTAGATAATAGCTAAGTATACCCAGTGTCTGCTCATGGAGTATCACCAGTACCACTTCCTGCTAGCTATATTTCCTTGACTGGGAGGGGATCTTTACAGATCTGACCATAGTAAAGCAGGATGTAGATGAGGTGATATGGGGAAGATCTATGAGGAAGGAATTTCAAAAATCATGCCACAGAATATCCAAAAAGATATGTTTTGTTCATTAAGTGGAAAGACAGTGGCTGCAGATAGAAACAAAGATTCCACATGCAAGAGAGATGTTCGAGAACAAAAGCAAGAAAAATGCCCGCTCACATTAACTGTGATGCTGAGGTCACTTCAGTCAGGGGTGCTGAAGCTCTTTCAGCATGAGGGGAAAATTCCACATGGCAAAACTCTTGAGGGGAACAGTGGGGGGGGGGTGCTACATTCCAGTTGTAGGAGATGCTAATGGCAAAAGGGACAGGGACAGAATACCAGAACTCTTATTGCCAGTAACTGAACCTTAGGAGGGGCATTTCAACATTTTTAAATGAAGATAGACAATCATCAAATGATTGTGACCAGAAGAAAGGGGAAGGCCCAAGGAAAGCGGGTATGGCCACCAGACAATTTTTTCCCATGGTCATGAAGAATGATACCCCTGGTTTGGATGGTGGTGAAATTGTATGCATGTGTGATGAATAAAGCCTGATCCACCACCTTCTCTTTCAAGTCAGCTTTACTGCCTCGTCCCAAATGGCAAGTCCCATCTAAGAATTCCAACAACCAGTCACTTTTTGAGCCCGTATGGCATAGTGGCTAGAGTGTTGGACTGGTTTCCAAGAGATCTAGATCATAGTCCCGGCTTAGCCATAAAGATCACTGGGTTACTTTGGGCCAGTCACTGCCTCTTTGTGTAGCCCAGCTTACAAGTTGTTGTTGTTGTGAAAATAAATGGAAAAGAGGAAAACCTTGTAAAGCTTTGGGTGTTCCTTGCAAAAATAAAGAAAAACAGAGTATACCAGTAATAATAATAAAATGCAAAGACAGGTGCACTGGTCCATGGGAGAATTAAATAAAAACCTATTCATAGGCAGTATCTTTCCTTGTCCCAGTTTCTTGTTCTGTAACATTTTCAATACTTTATATTTTACTCACTTTGAACAAAGGGAATAGCTGCCTAGAAATTCCATCTGGATTAGTGGGTGGCATACAAATTCAAAAGCAAACAAATAAATAAACCTCTCTGTTCTGGGTTGATTTTGCTTGTAATTTCTATTTGATTGTTTTATTTTGTACTTTACTCTTGTGTGCTACTTTGGGAGCTGTTTCAGAAATAGGAATAAATAGAAATAAATAAATAGATCAACAAAGATATCTTATTATATATCTTCTGTAATTATGAAAAACTGTAGACAGCATTCAGGTACCTTTACAGTGAAACTCTTTTGCTCTCTATCATTATCTTCTTGCCTCCATTAAACTCTTCTAGAGTCAAGAGAAGAGCTAAAGGTGACAGTGATAGACAAGAATTTTTATTGTCTTGTCAATACAAATAAACCCAGAGCTGATAAAATGTCAGTCTACTCCTTCAGCGATGGCTGAAATTCAGTGATCTCTGAAGAAGCAGGTGATGGGAAGAGAGAAGAAAGGAGACATCTAAATGCATTTTTTACTGTCTCTTGGGATCTGCTGAAGATTTATGCTATCCTGGTAGTCTGTCACCACAGAAGGTAGCTTAAATGGTATTTATAGTTTTGTCTCCATTTGAATTGCATAGCAGCTTTGTGAAACGGCACTTGTGAGAAACAAGAAAAGGCAGTCATGGTTTAAAAACAATAATGGATACAGAAGGAAAGTTATTGCCCTGCTGGATTAAAAAAAAATGGAAACAATGAAGACACAGTAGAAAATCTTGCTGGAATATAAAAGCAACTGACAAATATATGCGTCTTGCTAAGAGAATCATAGATGAGCATATTGTACATCGTTGAGTCAGGTGGGATGGAAAAATGAATATGGCACTTGATTCCATTCCTGCCTGCCTGGTTTAGCTTAGCTTTGAATTTCAGGCACTCGTCTGCTCCTTCCCATGCACCCAGCTGCCTAGAAGTAGCCACAGTGGCTCAATGAAGCAAGTCAGCCGGGGACTATACAGAGCTTCAGTTCACCACCTTCCCCTCTGGAAGAGATGTGGGCGAGCTGTACCTTCATCTTTAGGACAAGGGCCTTCGTTCAGTGCTGGAACACTTCTTTGTCTACATAAAGGTTCCAGTTCTAATCTACGGCTCAGACTGGGAAAGGTTCCTGCTGAAGCCTTGGAGAGTTGCTGTTGATCAGTGTAATGAACAATAGGAGCCAGACAAACCAATTTTCTGATTTTGTATAAATCAGCTTCTACATTTGTAAGTGATTTCCAGTGAAATTCTACTCAATTCTAGTCCTGCTTGCCTAGCTATACATTGAGCTAGCATCACAATTCACCTTTGCTAAGCTGAAAGGCATGGGCGCACAGCTGGAAGGTTGACCACATATGGAAGTGGAGCAGGGGGTGGGCCTTGAAGGCCTTATAGGCCCCTTCCAACTCTATTTCTCTTCTCTTCTGTTTGGAATTCAAAGGACTTCTTCCCAGCTAAATGTGTAGAGCATTACAGCCTTAATGTATTTGAGATATCATCCAGGTATTGAGTACTCACTCTTTTTGTTTTAGCTCTCTTCCATTCAGACTGCAAAGAGGTTCAGGCAGGATTTTCCTGCAGTGTGACCCAGCCAGCTACGGTCTGTAGCGTCTAACAGAATGTGTGGTTTTATTCTTGGCTGAGTTTTAAAACATATTTTGCTGTTTTATTGTTAGATTTTCTTGCTGCTTTTATGTCCACCAATTTGATTTGAAAGGCAGTATATGAATTTGAGATGGCAATGATGAAGCTATAATAATTATGTTTAATACTATAAATAATAAGAATGTACTAGAACAAGCAGGGGGTATGCCTGCAGAAAACACTTGGGCTGGAATGGAAGAAGACCCATCATCATTGTACATTTTCAAATTTTACTCCATAAGCCTTGTAAGTAAAGAAACACCATTAGTAATGTTTAAAAAGCTTTTCCCCTCTTTCTTCTGAAATTACAGGAACTAAATAAATAAAGTCTAGTGGAAATGAGATACTGAGGCATGATGCAAACAGCTGAATACTTTTTTTCCCCTAATAATTTCTGTGAACTGAAGGTACTTCCTTTCAGAAACTTGCCAGCAGCTCATCTTTGTGTGAAGAAAGAAATTAGAAATTTCTGAAGAAATTAATCCTTTACAAAACAAATTCAGTAAGCAAATATATTTATAATATTTGTGCAGGGAAATGAGCCACATATGTTTTAATTTATAACATATAAACTTAGTAAAACACAGTATTAATTCTGGAGAAGTTTTGACATATACTATAGATGATTACTCACTTGATCCCCTCTACCCCCCAATATCTGTTTAAATGTTCAGCTATTAGAAAATCAGGGCATCATGCAGAATAATGACAATAAATGGTATGATTCAAAAGTCCAGTTCCAAGCATGTTAAAAACACACTGTCAAGGTTGACATCAAGAAGTACTAGTTCCCCTTTCCTGAGCACTGGCTAGGTCTCATATGAAGTACTGTGTCCAGTTCTGGTCACCGCAGTTTAAGAAAGCTGCAAACAAGATGAAAAGGGTTCAGAGGAGGGCAACAACGATGATCCAGGAACTGGAAACAAAGACCTATAGACAGAGGTTGAAAGAACTGGGCATGTTTAGCCTTGAAAAGAGAAGACTAGGGGAAATATGATAGCACTCTACAAGTCCCTGAAAGACTTTTACAGAGAGGAAAGACAGGATCTCTTCTCGATCATGCCACAATGCAGGGCATAGAATAATAGGCTCAAGTTACAAGAAGCCAAATTCCAGCTAGAAATCAGGAAAAATTTCCTGACTATGAGAGTAGCACAACAATGGAACCAATGACCTAGGGAGGTTGTGGGCTCTCCGCACTAGAGGCAACTCCATCTGAGAGGGATGGTTTAACTTGGAGTCCTGCACTAAGCAGGGGGTTGGACCCTCTGGCCCTCTGGTCCCTTGCAACTCTACTATTCTTTGATTCTATAAACAAAGGTCTTTCCTTTTACTGGGCATTTAATGCAGCTGTATACAGTTGTTGTATGAGGCATCAACTGCTTTGTTTTTGTACTTTCAACCTATTATGTATTTCTGTCAAATTCCATGGTAAATGTAACATTTACTGCTCTACCATTGGTGATGTAATATTATTGGATTTGGCTTTTGTTCTTTTTTTGGTGTGTGTGTGTGTGTGTGTGTGTGTGTGTTGCTTTAATAGATGAAAAGCCAAAAACTGTTCTAGATGGGATTCATTCTTGGTATTAAGATGCCAGCATGTCCAATGAGGCTAAAAAAAGCAAAAGAGAGCTGACCCAAAAGCCAGCCGAAAGTGGTTTGTCCGCCCTGTGTTAACTTAGGCTTTGCGTCTTCAAACGTCAGCAGCTATACCAAAAGCAACACAAAACAAGCCCCTTCTCACTTTGTGGAGATATTCCAAAGTAGAATGTGGTCTGTCATGGGAGCAAGCCATTCAAAGAAAAAAGGATGGCCTAATTTCCACTTTGCATGCCTCTGCCATTTGCCGGAGGACAGAATACTCAGGCTGAAGCCTTTTAACACATCCCTGCTAGCAAGCCCAGCTGATCACAGGAAGTATGCATCGGTCTAAGAGTCCTGAACATTGCAGAGATGGAAAGATAATTCCAAATAGATCATTGCACTGATCTAAGAGAGCTTCTCTTTTGATCTTCAAATTCAAAGGGGATCTTTCATAAGGGAAAAAATCTACATATAGTGGCTTCCAGATCCTTGATATGGGCACAAAGATCCATTCAAAGTTGGGAAAAATGTTGATCCTCCCATTCAGCATACCTTGGATAAATATACCACCAACTGATTTTGTTTTCTTTTCACAGAAACAAATGTGCTAATCCTACAAGACAACGCACTGCCATCACCACAGCAGGTGCAACTACCTTTGTTCCTTGTTAGTGAGGCAAAATATTCACTAGGGACGAGATCGTAGTGGCCATGGGTCCCAGCCACAAGAACCAGGCCTATAAGCAATACCAGCAGCCTTGATCTCTAACCACAGTCTAATTCACTGTTTTGGGTTTTTTTTTTAAAAAAACCTCATTCAATCTGGTGCTCTTCAGATGTGTTGGACTCATATCCATCATCCCCAGTCAATCTGGTAATTCTAGACAGGACCTAGAACCCCCTGTGCCCTGCAGTACTGAATGAGTGTGCTATGCTGGCTTGCCCACTTCTTCCATGGAGACATGGTTCTTTGCCCCGAGAATGAAAGGAAACGGGACCATTTCTGGGCAGAAGGACATTTTTAGGTGGATCAGAGCATCACTCTTGCAGAAGATCACCAGATTAGGATATAACAGTGTACAAAATTCAGTATCAATTGGGCAATGCACCCACTTCTAGCCTATGGTCTAGCCTTCTGAGGAGCTGTCCATAGTTCTGTGAGTATTTTAGGGGTGGTGTACAGCACAGTGGATAGCTCCTTTAAAGTTCAGGCTAAAACCAGAGTGGATATAGTGACCCACTGCCACTGTAGCCATCAGCCTTCACTCTAAAAATGATTAATCAATGAGACCTTTTCCCTCCTTGCAGTTTGTTAGGGCTGGAGATAAGCAAATTGAAGGAATCAAAAGGGCATGGTCTATAAGCAGTTGAGCCTGTCCCTGACCAGTGAGGAACAGTGCATCAAGTCAGCAGCTTCATATGGTCCATTGTATATGGTCCTTCTTATTCATGTTTAATCACCTGAGTCATTCTGGGATGACAGCTGCAATAGCCCAATTGCCTCTGTGCAATCATGGTACTATAACATAGATCCAGGTCAGCAACCACTTCTGCTTGCAAGGTGAGGCAATGGAAGTCATGATGAAAGAGCTTAGGGCCTCTTCCTAGGCTGCTCCTGGCACCTTACAAGATTTTAAAGTGCCTTAACCAAAGTTTATTCTTTTTCAACACCTTTTTCCATATGCTCCAAATATTGTAAGCTGGGAGTATTCCACAAATCATAGGAAAGGCAGACACAAATACTGGTTTGGTCTACTGTACTTCTTCACTCAGACGCTGAAAGAATGCAAGGTGAATTTATAGATAGATACCGAAAGAACTGCCCAGAGAGTTTTAGCTATCAAGAAGTCTAGAAACGCAGAACATAAATAATCAATATTTTTTTTAGGTCTGCCTCTTTTCATCTGGGAAGAGATACTTGCAGAGAATGATGAGGGTATGACAACCCTCAGTTGTAGAGGCCTTCTTGCTGGCACTAAAGCAACTTTCCTCAACCTATATTATGAATAATTTTCAGCAATGCTGGGAACTGTAGTCCAAAACCTTGGAAGGCACCAGGCTCCAAAGGTTTGGGGAAAGGCTGCACTAAAATATGATTACTAAAATAATTATTCTACTTGATGTTCGCTCCTATCATATATGGTGCATACTGTGTGTGTTCTAAAAAGTTATATATTGCATGTATACCAGTTCACTTTTTATTACTTGATCACAAGAATGAAACCAAGAGCCACATATTGTTACCATCTCTTTTGGCTCAGGTATACACTTCATGGAGCAATGTAACATCTCATATGGTAGGTCATGGTTAAGGTAAACAGCAATGCCAAGTTACACCTTAGATTTCTTATGTAAGCATTTGCCCAGAAAAGGTTTGAACCTCTTATGCATGCAAAATATTGGCTCACACAAGTGTGTTTATCACTTGATTATTGCAGCATGGTGACTTGTTCAATGTCTGTAGAACTTTTCCACATAAGATTGTTAATCTGCTATATCAACTTTCATTTTCATCATTGAACTAAGTGCCAAGCTGTAGACATAAAGCTTTTCCTTTCTTGCTTTTCCAGTACATAACTTCTAGGTCATGTTGTAGTATAACAGAGCAATTAGCCAAACCAGAAAATGAATTTTGTTTGATTTTCAAAAAGAAATACTGCACTTCCCTCAGTTTTTTCTTAAGAGAAGAAGGAAAACTGGAAAATCATAACATGTCCTGTAGAACCTGTAAATAAACATGAGTAAGGATGACAAATGCATAACAATAAATTCTCCTTGTGAAAAAGAACTTTCACTCAGCACACAAATGGGTATTTGTATTGAAATGAACAGACACTCTCCTAATTTGCATGCATATTTGGGTCCTCATTTATATGAACATTTGATTAACATCCAGAGTTCCCAAACCCGAGGTTATCAGAGATACTCAGTGGGGTTTGGGTGAATTCTGAAACCACAGGGTGAAAAATAAGATGCTGATGGAAATAAAGGGGTAGGTCTTGCATGCCTTTTGAAATTTCAATCAAATTTAGACTTAAATTCCTCTCAGAGCTAGTGGCCTTTTGTAAGAAGACTACAAGAGGTGCTGCTAAACTTCAGGGGGCTCAGCAATGATCTTCGGGATCTGGTGATGTTTGGATCAAAAGAAAAGTGAGTATAGAAGCTCCTGAATTCTTTCCCAGCTGTATTAAAATCAGAGTTGTGGAGGATTTCTTAGCTAAAGAATTTAACCCAGGAAAGGGCTAGGGGCAAAAGCTCATTCCTCAGGAGAGCCTCTTAGTCTAAGCATTTCATAGGGCAGTGGGCTTTAGCCCAGACTAAGATGTGAAGAGCAACTTTTGAGAACAGCCACATAAACTAAGGGGACAATCTCAGGCATAGTTATTTGTGTGCACAGTATAGGGTTGTATTTTTAATGTGATTAATATTTGAAATGCAATCTTACACATATTTTTCTCCCAGACTATCCCCAATGTATTCCATGGGGCTTGCCTCCTAATAAAGGGATTTAGGATTGCAATTTAAATGGTTGTTGTGAAGATAATATGGAACTATGTAAGCAATGTTGGGTTCCTTACAAGAGAAAAAGAGGAAGATATAAATATAATGTAATAATAATAAATCACAAAATAGAGCTGTAGAAGAGATTATTTTTTACACAGTCAACAGCATCTGAATACTGATCAAATACTTTTGGGTTGGTTCCAGACTGAGCTATGGTTAAAGGAGATGCATTGCAATTGTCAGGACAAAAAGAGCAAAGGCTTTGTCATAATATGGCTGCTAAAACACTTGACACTGTAAGAACAGCTTTAGACTTAAGATGGGATTCCTGATCGGACCAGGAACCCATGTTACAAGTCTTGCTTCTCACAACACCTTAGAAAGGTTAATGTCCCTGTCCTGTTCTTGGGGCACATCTTGAACATCCTTATGCCTGCCTTTCTGGAATTTTCTCCTCTTTGCATTATGTTCAACCCTATTGTTTTATTCTAATGTGCCTCTAGCAAACCGCCTAGGTGATCCCACACCCCTCCTCCAATCTGTGCATGTAACTGATAGGTTATAGAAGCATCTTGTATGGACTCTATCTTTGCAGTCCGTTTGGGCACTGCCTATATGCCACATGCATCTCCTGTATGTCTTAATAAACTGTATTTTTTTTAATTGTACACACTCAGCGAACTGTCAAAGGTTGTTTTTTTTCACTCTTGTCACAGTCAATGGGATGTTAGTCATGATCAACTTATTTTATTAATGTTAGTGGGTCCATTCTAAGTGGGACTGAATCTTGATCCAGCCCACTATGTTGCTTTGGTAGCAGGTTGTGCTGAGAAGTTGCCCTTCAAGAAACTGGAGAGGGAGGCAAAACCATTTTCCATGGGCAACTCTTTGGGGGAAAAGATTGCAATTGAATGAGATTTTCCCAATTTTCCAAAGCAGATCCTAGGAAAATCAAGAACCTATTTGCTGCTCTGCAGGGGCTGCTTTGAGACCTTCTCATGTTGGATCCACAGTGAGCTGAGCTATTTATCAAGTTGATGGTAAATAGCTTGGTTCATGCTGAGCCAGACTCAAGGGAGTCAAAGGGAAGTTGCTCAGTTCTAAAGATAACTAACAGCCAAACCAATTGCTACCTTACTGTTTGATTTAAAATAATAATCAGAAGCTGGTTGTTTTATAATGCAAGAAAAGCCATAGTTCTGCCAGAAAGAAATTGACAAATATAATGTAACGTTCCTTAAGAAGTAACAGAAAGGACTTGAAAATCGACAAAGACTTTAACATTAATAACATGGTTAATACAATGGACCGGTCATGCTGTGTAAGTTTTGGATGCAACACACACTCTGTAAATTAGGCAATGCCTCAATAATTGTGATAGAAAAGTAAAAAAGTAGGTAGGAAGTAAGGAAGGAAGGAACTGAATAAGAGAAGACCATTTTAATATTACTTTTAGCTGCATGGTATTACTTTAGCTTAATGATGTTGCAGAAGTTACGTGGCACATTCAGTTTTGCATTGTACAAGTAGGAAGATGCTTCACAGATGCATCCTTTAATCCTCATTGTGTGTCAACAAAAACTAGCATTAGTTGTATGTTGGGTCATTTTTGATCCCAGATGAAGGAAAGGAAATGCTACATTTGAAAAGCCTGAGTTCTGGCTGAAATTTACCCCCAGGAGGTTTCAGTACCCTGGAAGACAGAAACTAACTTTAAAGTGATCTTGATAAGCTGGCACATTGGTCTGAAGAGAATAGAATTAAATTTAACAGGGACAGATGTCAAGTTCTGCACTAGGAAAGAAGAAACCACATGCATAGTTACAAATTGGGAGACATTTGGTTCAGCAATATTAGACACAAGAAATTTCTTGGAATTGTTGTAGGTAACAAACTGAATATGAGTCATCAGTGTGATGCGGCCATGAAAAAGACAAATGCTATTTTGGCTTTCAATAATAGAAGTATCACCTCCAAATAATGTAAAGTGCTAGTTTCCACCTACTTAGGAAGGCTTCACCTTGAGTGCTATGTCTAATTTTGCCTCTACCCTGCAAAGTTTAATAAAGATTAAGACAGATTTAAAAAGTATCAGGAGAGGGGAGATTATCAGGGAACTACAAACAAAGATACTGGAAGAATTGGGCAAGTTTAGCCTTGAGAAAAGATGACTGAGATATATGATTGTTGTTGTTAGTCGCAAAATCGTGCCCAACCCATCACGACCCCATGGAGAATATTCCTCCAGGCTCTCCTGTCCTCCACCATCCCTTGGAGTCCACTCAAGCTCACACCCACTGTCCCAGTGACTCCATCTAGCCACCTCATTCTCTGCTGTCCTCTTCTCCTTTTGCCTTAAGTCATTGCCAGCATCAGGTCTTCTCCAATGAGTTGTTACTTCTGAATAGCTGGCCAAAGTATTTGAGTTTCATCTTCAGTAACTGGCCTTCTAAAGAGCAGTCAGGGTTGATTTTCTTTAAGATTGACTGGTTTGATCTCTTTGCAGTCCAGGGGACTCTCAGGAGTCTCCTCCAGCACCACAATTCAAAGGCCTCAATTCTTTGGTGCTCAGCCTTCCTTATGGTCCAACTTTCACAGCCATACATTACAACTGGGAAAACCAAAGCTTTGACTATACAAACTTTTGTTGACAGGGTGATCTCTCTGTTTTTTAGTATGCTGTCTAGATTTACCATAGCTTTTCTCCCAAGGAGCAAGTGTCTTTTAATTTCTTGGCCACAGTCACTGTCTGCGGTGATCTTGAAGCCCCCCCCAAAAAATAAAAATAAAATCTGTCACTACCTCCATTTCTTCCCCATCTATTTGCCAGGAAGTGACAGGACTGGATGCCATGATTTTAGTTTTCCTAATGTTGAGTTTCAATCCAACTTTTGCACTCCTCTTTCACCACCATCAAGAGGCTCTTTAGTACTTCTTCACTTTAGAGTGGTATCATCTGCATATCTGAGGTTGTTGATATTTCTCCTGGCCATCTTAATTCTGACTTGGGATTCATCTAGCCCAGCCTTTTGCATGATGTGCTCTGCATAAAAGTTAAATAGGCAGGGGTACAATATACAGCCTTGCTGTACTTCTTTCCCAGTTTCGAGATATATGATAGTATTCTTCAAATATGTAAAAGTCTGTTACACAAAGGCGAGCCAGGATCTCTTTCTTGATTAGAATAAAGTGCAGGACATGGAATGATGGGCTCAAGATACAAAAAAATAGGTACTATTTGAACATCATGACAAACTTCCTGACTGTTAGAGCAATACCACAATACAACAACAGGATGTTGGACCAAATCATCTTATTGGTCCTTTTGAACTCTTATTATCTATGATTCTTTGACTCTAATCAACATAAAAATGACTTTCTGCTCTCAGCAAGTATAGGCAGTTTAAGATTTAATCCTTCCTGGGGCTATGCAAACCAATACAATTTGGGTAACAAATGCTTGGCCTATTGAACCTTTTCCTGCAAAAATAGCTTAGCTTACTAGCTTAAAAAACCGTAGCCATTCTCCCAATAGATTTTAATTCTGTTTGCTGGAAGTTTTTTTGCTAAAAATATTAACGTTTAAAAAGAGACCAAGATGATCTGCATTGAACTTTCATTCCTTTGTTTTGGGCCAATTGTTTGGGGTATAAAAAAACTATTCATATTGAGATCATGGGGTAATTTTGTGCCCCAGACATGTTTTGCTTATAAAGAGGGGGGAAGTATAAAAAGAAGGAGTCTGAACTTTGAGGATTTTTAGACAATGTTCTAAAGTCTGTAGGACTACTTCTGTGTAAATTACAATACAGTATGTGAGCTAATGATCCTACAGCGTAGGCAACTTGCTTTATAAAGGGCTTGGTCCTGACAGAGATGAAAACTGCTAGAATTGGTTTCTTAATATTGATCAATATAGCTGTCTGCATTTTTTGGCCTCTTCTTGAACTTGTGCCTATGGGAACTGCTGTGATGAATGACTGCACTCTGAAATTTACCACACTGCTAACATAACCAAGATGCTAACCTTGGCAACATGTGGTTTGACAAAAAGCATGACACAAAGATAAAAAGTGAATGGATACCACAAATAATAATCCCATGTAAGCTGGAGTTGTGGGGATCTGGAATTATTCTGTCCAAGGCAAAGCAGATGATCAACATGCATCATTTAGTACTGAATTTGGATTGCTTGAAGTGTCAGAAAGCATGCTAGCAAGTTTGGCATTGTGGTTGATAAATTCAAATCAGCTAATGGATTGTGTTTCATTTTGATTTGGGTGAAACACTAAGTGTAGTAGTGATTACTTCCCTGAAACATTTTTTTTTAAAATATGAGTGCAAACTGGTGCAGAAAAAAAGTTTGACAGTACAAAGCCAATTGTTTCTTTTGACATAGTTGAAGGAATATTCCTTTGAATGTCTGTTACTAGTCATAGCAATCAAAAGACTGACTGCTTAAAGGTGCTTCACTCATCTCAGCCAGCTATGGCTTCTTGGCATATGCAAGCTCAGCAAAACAGAAGTATGCAGGATTGTCATACAGTCCTGTGTATACACAATTTTTGTTTTTCTTACCCTAAAATGGAAAGTAATAATGTTTGGAGTAGACTTGAAGTAAAGCACCTTATGAACTTAAGTGCTCACACACATTTGACATTAAGGTAACATTTTGCATGTAGACAGCCATCAGCTTCTGGTTCATGGATCACATATCCCCCACTCTTGGCAATTATTACAACCTCCACCACCAGTGGGCCTTGATTTTGCCAGTGGCAGGGCAGCAAAAAGTCTCACAATTTGCTTTGAAACAAGGAGGCTGCATCTTGTCTGGAGGCAGCTGCATTGTGGGAATACAGTTTTGCTGGCTGGCAAGGTGTGTATTTCCCACATGTTTTAAATGGATATACTGCTCCAAAACTGAACTTCAGCAGAAAAGTCAGTGGCATAACAGAATTTATGAAAGGAAGGGATGTGGCCCCAATGGGTTCTGTGGGAGGGAAACTGGCCATCCACCTTTATTTTTAAAGCCCACTCCTGCTTTAAAAATATTAACAGCCCATTGCAGTTTTGGAAATATCAGAGACTCCTTAATAGGGGGCAAAACAGGATTGTTATGCACTGCCCAGAGAACTTCACTATTGGATAGTCTATAATTTCAATAAATAAATAAGTAAAGTTCAAGAAAGAATGCAGAGGGAAACAGCTTGGAGATTTACAGGGGTGCTGCATTGTTCAAGGCTGGATTAGGGCATGGAAAGACAGAGGGAGTCAAATCTGGTCATATACTATAGAAGAAAGAGAGGGAGAAAACAAAAACTAGGGAGGAACTGAATACAGTGAAGGGTATATAGCAATGCAAGCACAATGGGAGAAAAGGCAAGGGAAAAATAGGGTTGGCTAGGCTCTGCAAAGAAATGCCACAACTGTGATCATCTGCATCCACTATACATGGAAGTATCTCTCAGAACAGGAAAAGACCCAAGTAGAGCGTTCACTGTAGATGTGGAGACATTTTATGGATAACTGATCAAGCTGTAAATACATTGCAGGAAAAAGCCAGCAGGGCAACATAAATAAATGCATGCAACTGAGTTATGGGGAGAGGGCTAATGTGCTTCTGTTTCAATTAGACTGCGGGTGCCAGTTGCAACACTATCCCACCTACCCAGTGAACCCCAGTAAGCCATTGGAAGAGACTAATGAACTTTTAAGAATGTATAATCCTCCTACATCAAAAGCATGAAGCTTTCTAACCCAGAGAAAGAGGAAATACATGCTAGAGCTTGTGATTATTGATGACCAGAGAGCAGTACTGCTGGTGGCCCTTAAGGAGATCCTGGCTATGAAATGAAAAGTTTTGATTCCAGAACTTACTGACACTGGATATGGACTGATAGAAAACTCAGATCAAACTGGTAGCTACAATCAAGAAAAGACTCAAAGGGAATTTAGGGATGTCGTTGAGAGAGGGATATTGCCAAATGAAGTTTTTAAACCAGGAACTAACACAAGCATGAAACCAATTAAATTACCCAAGAGGAAAATACCTCTAGCTTTAATACAGCCTCTGAAAGTGGAGTTGTGAAGTCTAAATGGTGGGGACTTATTCAACCAGGAGATAAAAGTGCATAGTAGATAAGCAGCATGCTGGTGATCCAAAAGCCATCAGGGAAACTCAGAATATAGAATATTGAAGAAATGTTGCTGAATCTGTCAAATGCAAGACTATTATTTTTCTGTGATGTTAAAAATAAACTCTGATATATTGAGCTGGATGAAAACCCTGGTATTTGACAACATTAGCCATACCCTGTTGGTGATATCCCAGGCTAGGAAAGCCAGTGAGCATCACTCCTTCCCTGAGCTATTTCAAAACTGGTTAACATAAACCTTGAAGGTCTGGAAAGAAATGAGGCAATAGCTGATAATGTGCTGACAGCAGGAGAAAGTGATCACTACCCCAAACACAGAGAGACCTTGGTCATAAACGAGTACCATTTCTGAAAAGATGGAAAGGAATAGCAAATTGAACAGGGACAAAATCAGACTGAGGGTCACACAAATACCATATATTGGCCATTTACTGATCCCTAGGGACTGTAGGTAGAACTATTTGGCAGATCCAGCAGAGCTATGAAAGACATGCTACAATTCTAAGGGAGTCCAGAAATTTTACTTAAGTTTTGTAAACACCTTTCTAAGAACTCTGGGATCATGAGGCAGTTGGCATACTGAGAGGCACTGGGAGTGGATGAAGCAGCATGAAGGTGCTTTCCAAAGTTAATGACATGATTGCAACATCCTGAAGCTTCAAGAACCATGCACAGTGAGTTCTCAGAAACAGAAGAGGGCTATGTCAAATTGGGGAAAAAAGAACTACTTGCAATACTTCTTGGAATGGAAAAATTTCACTGTGACACATGTGGAGGCACAGGAGATGTCCAGATTGACCATAAACCCCTAGAAAATACATGGAAATAATCCTTACTCAGTGTTGCAAAGTATTGACAATACAGGATGACACATACAAATACAAGTAATGCAAATGATAGCACAGTCTATCAGTTTTTCATATTGTTGCACTGTTGATCAGTCTTTGTCAGCTGCTACCAATCATGAGCCAGTGTGAGCATCTCAAGGAGGAGTCAAATGCAGTACAGGATAAGAGGCTGCAGAAACAGAATGGACACATGAGAAGCAAAGCAAAGCGATTGGAATGAATCTGGGCTAGGTCACGAGAAGAATAGTGGGGAGCTTGCTTGGGCATATGCCCCAAATACTGAAGAATTGGGAGCTTCACAGGGAAAAGAAAGCTCCTATAGGTCATGCAAGCAGTTATAAGGTTACCATGAGGGCCAGTCAGACACCAAGAAAGTTGCAAACTTCACTGTTTTCTCAGGAAGGAAGGGACGCTGGACCTGTTTTTGTTCTATATGTACTGACAACTTAAAATGCATTGTCATTAGAACTCCCCGAGGCTGCTGTGTAGGAGAAACTTAGAATTGTGTTGGCAGCCAAATATTTGACCTTATTTTAAATTCTAGTTCTAGCTTGAAGGTGACTCTGGGGCAAATCATGTGGTATAACTTTTTCCCCGTTCAGTTTTCCCACTTGCAAAACAGTAAAAACAGCAAGTAACAGATCAGATGAGGCCTTCAGATTGAAAAAGCTGTACAGCTTCAAAGCATGTATTATTAATTGTTCACAGATTATGCAAGTAATAGTGATCATTTGTCTGAAGGAAGAACAAGCCACTATGAAGATAATTGGTTTACAGTAGACTAAGCTGGGGTCTAGTGGTCAGATTACAGAAAATTCATCATTGTTTCAACTTTCACAGAAAGAATTTTAAAACCTCCATTTATCTCAGCACTTGTTACCACTTGCTTACATTCTCAAGGCTGCCAGCCAGAGAATATTCGAGGGTAATAAAATAATTATGAGGGGAACACTTGACATAAATGTCTGAAACCTACTGCAGCAAGCCTTAAGTACAAGACCAAAGATATTTAAAAATAAATAAGTGACCTTAAAATGTAATGAGAGTGAGTGACAGTCATAAGATGGGGGCTGCTTATAGGATTTATATGTAAGGCAGAACTTTCTCAACTATATTTTTGGATGTGCATGTACACATATATGGCCTGATTCAAAATACTGTGAGCAGCATACTCCTTTCTTATCAGGGAAGAGAAGTTTTATGCTGGGAGCAGGTGATCATATATAGGCAAGTTTTCCTGGGTTACAGTAACTGGAAGAAAATATTTTGGCAGGATTAACAGAATTAGCCGCTCTTCCTGTGGCCTGCTGTTGATGCTATTTGTTAATATTGTTAATGTGGGAAATAGTATAATGCAAAAGGCAAATCATATGCACAGCCTTACTCCCAGATCAATTCCATGCCCCCAGACTACTGGAAAGTAGAGAAGTGTGGGAGAAAAAATGATATAACTATGCACTTGAAGTAACTAATCTGCCTATTGTACCATAATGACAATATCTACACATGCATCTGGTATAATGGACTATACCACTGTGGGCCACAGGACACAGATAGCACCTTTGAATGCTCTTACATGCAAATATAAATATCCTACAAAATGGAAACATTGGGTTGGAATCCAACCCTTTCCCTGCTTCCTGTATAGGTTGTTGTGGAATTTTTAACACAGGGATGCACTCAGAAAGGTAATGGTTGTGCCAACCACAGGATGTCCATTCTATTACTGCAGTCATCTCCATCTGCTGCATGTATAGATCTGGCTATGGTAGATAGCGTTAATGGGCTATGGAGCCCCAGAAAATGCATAATATGTATACACACTGTTAATTACATGTATAGTGTACTCTATAGTATGTGAAGATAATGTTAGTGTCACATGTGAAATACCATAAGACTAGCTAGGAAATTCCCAGTGATTTCATTGATATAAGGATTTTATCCATGGTTTTTATGCAAGTACTGTCTAGGTAGATAAATTTCTTTAATGAGTACCTCAGGCATGATATTTGCATGCTTATATTGGAATATGGGAGGAATAAAAGCAGGGAAAGACCTTCAAATGTCCAATATCTTGCAGATTATTTCACAAATTGGAATGAAATGCACAGGAGAACTGGTCAAAGAGGACCAGTACTTTGTCCCATTGCTCTAAATTATGAGCCATTTAGAGCTAGAGGGCATACACCTTAGAAAATAGGAATTTCTTTGAATTCCTCTTGCTGCCTTTATAGTTTCCCAATCGTATTTCCATTCTTGACAGTTTTAATTCCAAGTAGATCTTGGCAGTGTTTGAGTGATTTATTTATCTCAATTTCTCATGGCAGCTACTATTTAAGTCACAGGGTAATGCAGCAGGCACTGGCAATTCACTTCCCAAGTTTAAATGGGCAAAGGTGCTCCTTGAAGGCTATGCCTCTGATTCTGCAGTCACTTATCCTAGTGAACAAGAGAAGACAGTCTAGTGATGGAGAAAGATAAGGCTAGATTGCAATTCTACCATATTCCTGTTTACTCAAAAGTAAGTAGTTCTGTGGGACATACTTCCAGGAAAAATACTCTTAAGACTGCAGCTACACAATTGCAGGTTATTCAGAAATAAATATCACTTCCAGATAAGAGGGTTTCCGATCACAACTTTAGTGTGTGTGTGTGTTTTGCTTATTGCTTACTATACTTACTACCATGATTAGTTGGTGCTGTCATTCTCCTATCTCAGTTAACAGGTCTGCTCATGGAGGGTGTTCATCTTTTCCCTTCTGGGGATCTTTGCCTTCTCTTTAGGAAGGTCAGCAATATGGCAGAATCCAATGTAACTTAGTGCAGGGTATGTGGTGGTCTGAAGAGATCTCTCTTTTTCTGCTTGTCTTGCTCAGTTTTGTACATCTTTGAGATGTCTTCTGCCAGATCACCAATGATTCTTTCACCTTTGAAAAGAAAGATCAAAATAGCAGCTATTCATTAATAATACTTGTATATGACTTGATCTAAGAAAACATCTAAGCAGTATAAGAACATAAAGAGCTATGTTGACCAAACAGCTATGTTGTCAAAAATCCAGTTCTCAAGCTTGCCAATCAGATATCCGTGGAGAAATCCAGAAGCAGGTCTTGTTCTAACATTTCAAGCTACTAGTGGCCATTTAGAGCCACCCACCTTGTTTTCACACCATGATTCCTTCTCCCCACTCATCTGATTTTCTGAGCTGAGCATTACATCAGATAACTCAGCAGCACCCACAAGCATTCACTGGACTGCTTGTGCAAAATGACAACTATGTTCATATATGAGGAGACAGTGTGAATGGGGATCACTCTATGGTAGCTATGGCGAAGTCTGGGCAACTAGCTAAGCCTCCTGCAAGATCAGTGCTTCTGTGCAAATAACATTGGCAGAGAACCAAAATAGTGAATAAACGCAATTAGCCAGAAATGAATTGTCCTAAATCCCCCGAGACTCAATTCTGAATAAGATGCTCGTTCCAGTGACTGAGAAAAGAACCCATACAGAACTAGAAATGAATTCCCATTATGGAGAGGAAAAAGCAAAGCAAGGAAAATGGAGTGAATGACAATCAGAGCGCTGAACTGGCTTCCTGAAGCTTGTACACAAAAAACCGCCCCACCGTGGTCGCTTGTGCTGCTTTCTGTTTTCAAACTGGTACGGACTGCGGAAGGCATCAGTTGAGAATTTAGTGTTGGAAAAAAAAGCATGCTGGGGAAAAAGTACAAAGCACCAGCTGAATAGTTTCATTTCACCCGGATGTATCCCTTAGCGTAAACTACAACAAAGAGAGAGAATGAAAGAGTAGGAAACTTCGCGTAGAGCACGTAACTGCCTTCTCTTTCTTACATTTAAATCTTCCCTATGGAGTTCTGAATCTCCCCTAAGCTGCTGTGGCCAATGTCGTCGCAACCTGCCCTGAAATGTCGGGGAAAGCCCAAGCAGAGCAGCACGGGAGAGCCTGAAAAAAGTTGCAAGGGAACGGGCTTTGCAGGCTCCAGATACACGGAGGAGAAAATCCCGGCGAGTAGCAATGATTGGCGAGACGATGCGGGGTGGGGGGGAGGCAGGACGAGTCATTTCTGTGACTTCTACCAAAGCAATCCGGAGAAATCACCGGCCAGGCTTGGCTTGCGCGCGCTCCCTCTCTCTCGCTCGTTCAGCTCCTCCCCCATGTGGTTGTGGCTTTCCCTTCCATCAAAACCCCGATCAGCGGCGCCAGCTTTTGGTGGGGGGGAAATCCGAAAGAAAGAAAAGAAAGCAGGTTTCCTCTTCGTCTCTGGCCGCGTCAAATACGGCAGCGGCTCAAACTTCGGCGGAGTTCTGGCTGTCTCCTTCTGGGTGAAATAAAGACAGAAACAGAACATCTGCCCTGCCGTTCTCTCTTTCTCCTTCTCACGCGCGCACCCACCGGCCCCGTCCTTTCTCCGTCGGCATCGAGGGCAATGGCAAAAGTTACTGGCTGGTCCCCAGGCTGGCACGTAGCTCTGCTGGCCGCCCGGACATGGCTTCTGATCCTTACTTTTGGCTTTATCGGAGCGGACCTGACTTGCAGATCCTGCCACTGGCAGGTGCTGCTACCGCCGCGGCTGCCGCAGCAAGCTCGGCAAGGATTATTGATGCATCTGAGGACGGGACAAGGTGGCGAGGAAGCGAGGAGGGTGCCTGCGGAGAACCGAGGTGAGAGGCGCGCAGCTCCCGCGGCGGAGGTGGCTGGCGCTGCGGGGCGGCTCTTCCCCGGCTCGGCTCCCGCGGGGGAGAGAGATGCCGGGCTGGGAGCGAGGAGGCGGATGGGGTCGGAGGCGCTGACCGGGGAGCGTCCGGAGGCTGCCCCGGCGCCCGCGGATGCCAACAGCGCCAGCCCCTCGAGGCTGCTCTCCGCGCCTTCCCGGCTCCCCGCGGCTGCGGAAGGGCGCTCGCGGGCCCCCTCGGAGGGCCCCCGCGCCGCCCGATCGGCACCGCTCGGCCGGCTGAGAAAGCACAAGGCTGCTCGGCGGAGGCTGCCGAGCCGGAAGCCCAGAGGAGCCCCGGCTGAGAGAGACCAGCGGCAGCTGGAAAGCCCGGAGCGGGCGGCCCCCGAGCAGCTGCAGGCAAAAGCCACGCGCTTCAGGCTGGAGGAGCTGAAGCTGACTAGCACGACCTTTGCCCTCACCGGGGATTCGGCTCATAACCAAGCCATGGTGCACTGGTCTGGCCACAACAGCAGCGTGAGTAGCGGATTAGCAGTAGCAGTAATCACCACCATCACCACCACCACCACCACCGGGGGAAATGACTCACTCATTAAGCTCCGAGCCCTGGTTATTTCGATACACAGTCTAGGGAGCAGGATGCACTATTTGCCTTCTCGCAGCGCCTCTGTTCCCGTTCCTCTCCCCTCTGTCTGTCCCTCTGTCCGTCCGTCTGCCTGCCTTCTGTTTGTTGTGCCTGAAGTGCTTTTGTGGGGTTTTCCTCTTCAGAGCAAAAAGTTTCCTGCACCACTTGGCACTCCTCGAATTGCGTTTTGGTGCTGTGCACACACAAGCAAACTTAGGAGGGAAAACTGGTCCTTGTGTACTATGAGGGCACAATGGCCTGCAGTGGTTTCTGGGAGAAAATGTGTTCAGTTCCGTGTGGAGTAAAAGATATCAATTACTGCAAAACAAAATGAAAGTCATGTAATGTTTCAATTTAGCGGCCCTTTCAAGTGGCACAAATTTAGTCAAATGTTAGGGATGAATGATGGGTTGATGAGCACTCTGGCCAGAATAGATGCTCTCTCTGAGGACTGGTACCTTTACTGAGTTATCTGATCTCCTGTGTGCTCATTTTCTTTCTGTTCATGCTGAATCTGGTGATCTATATTTAACAGCACATGGGTTTGCTCTTTTCCTCTGCCTGTGATCATGGCTCTCTTTTCTCTCTCTTTTGAAAAGCTGTTTAGTATACTGGATCTTTTACTGGATTTTTTTTAAAGTAGAGAGGTCTTTCTTGTGCTGGAACACTGGAGTAGAAAATGTCTTTCATACTCGATTCTGTCACTTGTTCATCATTCTCTGCCTTTAATTTAATAGATCATGTCACTCACAATCAATGTTCAGTTTTGATCAAAGCTGTGCCAGTGTTAGAATCTCCTTCAAATCCACCTCTGATTTCTTTCCCTTTGGTTCAAGAACTTAGGTTCACAAGTGAAGACTGGTTTGCTATATAGCATTAGTTTTCTGGGACTGATGAGATGTCCATTGTACAAAGAGGTAACTAAAGTTGCAACATAAGGATTTCTGCTCACCTGTTGTTCTTTGGTTTATCCCTATGGTATTAAGAAGGGACTCTTTCTTTTCTACATATCTACTGTAATCCAACCCCTTTTCTTCAAGTATCTTCAAAGCAAAGAAAAAAGTAATCCCTGCTTTCCAGGTTGTCTTGTGCTGCTGTGCTGAAGGTTTATCCATATAAGCACAGCTACTTTCTTTCACAGTACTGGTATAAACAGCATCCTGGTTTTTAGAGAACCAGTGCAGTATAGGTTGGGGTCATGCAGGTCTCTGGGAGTTAAATTTTAGTGAAAAATGGAAGGAGCCAAAGGAATACAAGAGACGCCAAAACACAAAAGAAAGTTGATGTTTTTAAAAAATGCAAGGGATAATTCATTCGGTTTAGTATATTTCCAGCTTTCACACTCCTTCTTAAAGCCTTCTTTGAGTTTATCACTTATTACTTTTACCTTTATTCAGCATATAATTGTAGTAAAAATAATATAGTGATCATGTTAAGTTCATTTCTGTATGTATGAGAATAAATCACCGTGCGTCCATTTAGTATTCATGTAGATGCCATCAGCACTTTTAGACAAGTCAGAATTAATTGACTAGACCACAGTTTTATAGGTTTTTCAGGAACTTTTAAATCAAATAATGCAAGGAAGAAAAACTCTTTCTTGACTATCAGATCTCTGATACAGTTGACAAAAATCAATCCTCTACTTTTAGTGGTAAACTGTTAAAACTGAACAAGTTGTTCACTGCTTTATATTTATAAGATTCATGTCCTTTGAAATGGCTTACAACTTAAACATAAGTCTAAAAGCTTCCATCTGAGATTGTAGAACTAAATCACCAAGTTGCATTCTTTAAATTAAAACAATCTATAAATCTGATCATTACTCATGCTACATTCCCAATTTACCTTTATGGCAATACCTGTTTCAGAATGAATTTAGAAAAGTTGTTGAGTTAATTGGCCATGCCCTTTTATGCTTAAGGTATTTGAAGATACCGTCACATATTTGACGTTGAGTTTCCAAGTCTAGGTGAATGTGTTCACAAGACATTCATCAAACTGCAGTACAATGATAGTGAATAGATGTAGCCTTTTGCTCTTGACCTGCAAAATGTAGAGGAATCACCATTCTTCTTCCATTTATTTTATGGCTTGTCAGTGCACAAAATAGAATTGGTGCTGGGTCATTCGTTTTGGCTGAAGCAAGGCCTCTTTAATACCCCATGAGATGTCTAAGGTCCTACATGACTTTGTTTCTAAACTACAAGCAACTGGCACCCTGCCCAGAGTTTTCTGTTATGTCAAGAATAGCAAACAACATTCAGTATTGGCTGTCTTGTTATTCAGAAAATTAAGTCAACATGAGGGAGTTGATTCCCAACACAAAACCCTTGTCTTTGAAGTATGTACGTTTGAAGTACCAGTGTTTCTGATGGTATAAGTGAACTGATGTGCAATCATATTTCCATTACTGAAGTATCACTATATCGATATGGAGAAGTCATTCTCAGCATGGCAAGTACCAACAATAATGGCAGCATCAGCAGCGGCATGGTCCAACTGTCTTCCACAGTACAAATGTTTTCCTGCAGGCCACCTGGGTTATCTTTAATACTGGAGGTTATATACAGCCATCACGACTAGTGGTCATTGGTAGACTTTCTCTTGACAAATATACTTAAGGACAGTTGGTGACCATTACTACATATTATGATATTAAACTCCATAGTTTAATTCTGTGTTGTGGACACATTTTCCTCAACATTAATTAACCACAACCATCTCAGATAAACACTGAATCAGAAAGGATAATCTGATCAGAGGGGAACAAGAACTCTGAGAGTATGATTTCCAGATCTGCTAACTCTGTTCCAATATCTTTGTTTCTGGAAATAGAACATGGGATATAAAAACATCAAGAGAAGGATTGGTGTATTGCTTTCTAGCTAATAGAGCTGACATGTTTTCTAGGTAAGGATGTGACCTTTGTATAAATAAAAACGCGTCCAAACTCAATGTAGGATAGTGCTTAATGAATCAAAGTGAATCTCGTGAAGCCAATGGTTCAAATCTCACTTAGCCATGAATTCATTCCACTTAGTAATATTGGAAGTACAGTGGTATTCTTTACCACCAGAACAAATGTATCATTTGAGTTTGTGAGTACCCCTTGGATACTAGTTTTGCCTTATGGGATTTAACTTCATCTTCTTTTTGTATTTGAACATGAATGTCCACTTATATCCTGTTTTGTGGGTGGAAGCCAGCTTTGTAAATGTACAAGTCCAATTTTTATGGTGACAATCCATTTCTACTTTTCTCCATTTCTCAGCTTCACCTCTTGGTAGTTTGGCAATGTCCTCTGAACAGATGGGTTCTGGTGCCTCACATGTTTTTACTACTCACGAGAGCCTAAGTGGTGGTACTCCATTTCTGATCCTGCTTGACCTTCTGAGCTCTGGTACTTGGGTGGGCCCAGTGCACTTAATATTATAGCAGGGTTGCAAATTGTCTATTGAAATTCCTTCTTCAGTTGAGTCTTCTTTAATGTGCTGCAACTGTTGTCATGTTTGCTGGCAAGCCTTCTTTGAGGTTTGCTGATTTCATGGTGCTTGATCTGGGGTTCTTATCAAACACTGTGGCTTACTGTCATTCTGCCTGTCTTGGGCTGGGAGATTCTGTAGCCTTTACACAGCTCACTGCATCTCACCAGCATGCCTTCTGTCGCTCTTCCCTTCAGTTTTGAGCATTTTCCATTTGGCATGTATGTGTAGGCAGCCAAGGAGTCCCATATGTCTTACACTGGACTTTGTTCTTTCATCTGCTACTTTACTCTGGTCAGAGTGCGCCATACTATATCCTGATGCCCAGTGCCTTCCTGCCTGAGGCACACTTGTGTTTCCTTGCTAATTGAATTCTTGTCCACTGTCAGTGTGAATTGTGCCAGCTCTTTACTGGAACTTCTGACTAGTAGCTGCAACACATTTCTGAGGTTTGCCCAGTGCTTCACTCTTGTTCTTTATGAGATACGTACTGGTGTATCTGGAGTAGTTGTCAATTAAGTTAAGCAGTATATGTTCCTAGTGGGGTTTAGTGTCTTCATTCATTCACATACGTCACTGTGGATTAACTCCAGAATGCACTTGGTTCTCCAGTGGGTACCATTAGCATAGGCATATACCTTAGCCTTGGTGCAGCATTTGTATAACATCTGTGTGAGGCATATTGATGTTGCCAAGTCCTTTGTTGGATCCTTGTTTGCAAGTTCCTATATAGTCTCAGTGCTTCTATGACAAAGGTGGAAGCACTGGTCATGGCCAGCTGTTATGGCTTCCTTAATACCAGTCACAAGCCTATACAGGCAAGTCATCTGCCATTTCCTTTGCTAGGATATGTTCTCCTTCTGAAGGATGCAGTTTTTTCCTTGAAGGAAAGTGAGAAGCCATTGCCAGTCATTGGCTTTATATAGAGTAGGCCTCCATCTAGGTCAGGCACACAGAACATGCTTTTCACAAGGATCCTGTGTCTTCCTCTGGATATCACACAGCTTAAAAACTCCTGCACCCTGTGACAATGTTCTTTCCATTGTTGATGCAGACATTGTCTTTTGTATTGTAATCAATTTATTCAGAAAAAAGGTTAGTTGTTGGTCATGCAGCTTGTTTTTCCTGAGTCAACACACCAACCTGAAAGTATATTTTCCTGAGTAACTTGGACACAGGTGCTCCATATCAAGGGGTATGTATTTGGTGGCTACCTTGGTCATTCCAGGTGCTTAGTCCATGGCTCAGCTTTCCAGACTGAGCAGTCCCTGTTTAGGTGTGTACCCTGGTTTCTGTTGGCTGCCTGATGTTTTCACCTGCCTGGAAAGCTATCTGAGGAGTGAGTCCTTTGTGTCCTACAAGACCTGGTCCTTGTTTCTCTTGCCTATTGCACCTGGCATGGCTAAATCCAGCTACAAATAACTCCTGATCCAGCTACAAATAACTCCTGATCCTGACTCATTGCATGTGATTTGGAAGGGTAGGAAGCTGATTCACTGGCTGAGTCCAGCTGTACAGGTTGTTCTTCATGTAGTCAAGTTGCTTATGTTGTCTAGATTTGTTAATTCTCCTTTGTTTGACCTTGGCATAATTATTATTGGCCTGCTTAAACCTACTCTATATTTATTGATCTTGCAGTTATGTGGGTGATTGCTTATATCTGGACATGATAGATTCTATCGTGTGTTTTTCTTCATATTGTTGAAAGTTTTTTGAATACGGGTTATCACGGAAAGGCAGCATACAAATATTTATGTATTATTTATTTATTTAAAACTTTTATATGCCGTTACCACATGCCTCGGCATCTCGGGATGGCTCACAGCATGTACAATTAAAAACAATAAAACAATAACACATCCCATAAAATTATATAAAAACAAAAACAAAAAAGCAACTGTTAATGATAAAATATTAATTTTTAAAATTGCAATTAAATTAAAAGGTTTTAATCTGGTGCTGAAAAGAATGTAAACTCGGTGCTAGGCACACCTCTCCAGGGAGCGCATTCCATAATCTGGGCGCCACTGCAGAGAATAAAATAAACTGATGATGATGTATCTCAGTCTCCTTGCCCACCCCGTTTTCCTTTCTGTGATTGTACAGGTCTGTCAGGTTGCTGTTATATCTGAATGCCCATGCTTGTGCAGGTCAGGTCTTATGGGCTGCACAACAACAACGTAGTGGCATGTTTGTCCTTTATTTTCTGTCCTGTTGCCTGTAGATACTCTGCAATTTTCTCCCCTGTTGCCTTGTAGTGACCGTACAATTTTCTAGCCTAGCATTCACATGTTCTTTTATCTCCTGGTTCCTTTGCAGCTTCATCCCATGAACCTTCTATGGCAGGCGCAACTTACAGTTTAAGTTTGTCCGTTTGTGCATTCTCTCCAGCATAGTCTACATATTGTTTGCTGTGTCTCCTTTTTTGCTTATTAATTTCCACAAAAAGGTGTATGGCTATCTTTGCTTGTCTGTTCCTTTTGTGGCAGTCCCTGGCTCATCTGCAGGTCAGTCTGTGCCTAGCTGATCCCTGAGACCATCACTGGAGAAAGGGTATCGCCATATTATATTTTCATGGCTGTTCGGCTTTGCTATTCCCACTGATAGGTCTGAGCTGCTTGCATTCTTTCTGAGGGTTCTCTCTGAGCTCTCACTCTTTTTCTTCTTGGATTCAGTCACCAGCCACAATAGCAGCATTCCTGCTTAACCTATTTGT
>NW_025335268.1:100798662-100886153 GCF_004798865.1 Varanus komodoensis | reverse complement strand
GTCATGTCCTTTGATTGATAGTGTCATCAGGCCTCCATCTGGAAGTCCTTCCATTGCAGACTGGACTAAGACAAGACCACCCACATTCTATGGTTGAGTCTGGGTTGACTGAACCCAGCCAGACTTGTTAATCACACACACACAAAATGGGGCCTTGGTTTGTTGAGCTGTGGATTGTGGGTTGTTCACCATGGCTTCTTACCTTGTCTGGGAGCGAACAACATGAGAATCCATGTTGCGACAACACCCACAATTTAACAACAACCCATATTATTGCACCATCTGAACCATTCTCTGGGGCTTACTTCCAAGTACAAGTACATACAAAGGCCACACACAAAAAGCTGAATATAGAATATCAAAGCAAATGTTGCATGCCTGCAAAAGCTGCTTTTTCACACCTTAGTTCATAAGACATGCAGCAAGACAGACTCAGGAAAAGGTTGCACCTTAAAAAAAGCCTGTAGTTATTTCTTTAAATAAGCAGGCAAAGAAATTGGTTTTGGAAGAGAAACTCTTATTATAAGGCAATTGGGCAATAAGATGGCATAATGAGATTCTTTGTTGTTATTGTTGAAAAGGCAAAACAAGCAACAGAAAGGAAGGATGATAATACAACTTTATTGCTTGGTTAAGTATATTCTGTGTAGAAGAAACTGTTCATTTGCTACCTTAGAATTTATGACTGCAAACCTATAAAGTTTGAACAGCCACATGTATAGTAGCTCAATACTGGATGCCTAAGAGCGTGACTCTCTAAATTTGTGTTGTCTTGTGTTTGCTGCATTCAGGAGAATGCCTCCAATAAATGTCAGATGGTATTATATTTTGCAGTACAATGTATTCCACTTTACACAGTGATCAGAGATGTACACATGCTCAGGGCTGACTTCTTTGAAAAGTCTCACATTTGAGGTTATAGAAGGCATCAGACCATGGGAGAAATAGTGGACTGAAATGTGTGTGAAACTTAAATTTTGCCAGTCTTTTCTATGGGAGCTTGTATATTTTCAAGGTGCTTATAAAAAAAATGGATCTTGTCCCCTTCTGATAAAGGTTATAAAAAGCAGACAGCAGTATATTAAACAACAACAGTGCCATCAAGCCCAAAGTAATGCCCTCAAAAGTTCACACTTTTTGCATTAAGGTCATCACAGTCTGCTGTTCTGTATACTTTACAAATTGCTCATATGGTCTTCTGTTATGAAACAAAATCCTAGGGTGAAAAAGCATTCAGGAGTGATAAGCTGACACAAATTGCAATCACTGGAAGAGAAAAAGCTTTCCCTGACGAATAGGGAAACTTTTCAGGTTTCAGGACCAGACCAAATGGCTGCCATAAGGCAAGTCACCTGGTATTATTACCAAGTGCCTTGGGACCTTCTGTATGCAAAATGTGTGCTCTACAACTTATGCTGTGTGCAGTGGTGCAAGCTTGGTGATTTTAGTCTTAATGATCTAAATGGGGCCAAGTGGGACTTTTAGACTGCCAAGTTATTAATTCAGATGAGATGCATACTACAAACATTTCTCTTCACCCCTCCCTGTCATCCTATGCACCATAACTGGCTTTACATTCAGCACATGTCAGAGCAGGAAACAAAACAAAGCAAGAAAGGAAGAAAAAGAAAACCTTGTTTGCCAGGTGTTTGTAAAAAGGAAATACGTATCTTGGCCATGTGTAGTTTTGCATTTTAAACTCATCTGGATGATAAGCACCACAATTACATAGAAATAAAACAGAGCTTGCTTCTGCTGCCTTGATGCTAAACATGTGTCGAGTGTAGTCTTATTAGTTGTGCCTTCTAGGATCAGAAACCCAAAACACAACAGCTTCAGATCATTCAGTGCAGCTCAAGAGGAGTAGGGAGACAATCTTCCCCCTCTACTCCTGCCCTGCATTCTTTCCTAAACAGGTTTTTCTAGTGCTAGGTGAAGAAAAGGTAGCTTTTTCCCCCCTCTAGATGAATGAAGTTACCTTGGAGGAAGGGGGAAGAAGATGACCAGGCTTAGAATAGCATGGCTCTTGGCCTCTATGGTCTCTCCCTCTCCCTGCCCACAAAAACACCCCCTTTTTTCCCTCTCTGGGCTTGCTTTTTCACCTCCGGAGGTAGCTGGCATGGTGCCTTTATCTAAGCTGCTCTCTAACTTTCAAAGAAGATGAAAAGATTCTGCAGTGAGCAGTAGGAGCCCAGGTGCTGATACAGCATGACTTTGCTGCTGCCCTCATGAGCTGTCACTCTCTGGATGGACATTGAGACCCAGCCCAAGTGGCAGGGGCCACATATGGGTTTACAACATTGACGTACTGCCAACAGCATTCTCGGGGTGATATACAGTACACGAACAATAACAACCAGCAGTAGCACACAACAAGGTAATACCAGGAACATCAAATAACATCACAGCAGATGAACTGAAAGATACAAAGATGGAAAGGCCTAGGAATATTAAGAAGAGATTGTTCAACTGGCATGGTAGCAGATAACAGGCAAGTATCTCTGGGAAATCAGGCCCTGAGAAGGTCCTCTCCCATGCAATATTTGGCAGAGACGTCCAAAAAGGACCTCAAAAGAAGATGTCAAGGTTTAAGCAGGTATATGTAGGAAGCTATGATTCTTCAGGTAACCAGGGCCTAGGAATGCACTGGAAGTCCACACAGATGCCAGAGCATATGTACCATGAGGTAATTGCATCAGTCAGTTGCAGGTAATACTCTTACTGTGACCAACTGAAAATAAACGTTTCTCAAAGGTTCTCAAAGGAAGCCCCACATTGCATTGTACTGAAACTGGGAGATAACCAGGGCAAGGATAATTGTGGCAAAATTACTTTTGATCAGGTAGGGTTGCAGTTAAAACATTACTCTGAGCTGATAGAAGGTATGCCAAGCCACCAAGGTAATTTCTGCTTGGATGCTGGAGTCAAAAGCATGTCCAAGCTGTAGACATGGTCCTTTGGAATCCTGCCAGAAAATGCTGAACACCACTCTCCTGGGCGGAGAAAACCAGCAGGACTTCATGCAAAGAAGCATGTCTCTTCTTGCCACTCCTCAGGTGATAGAATTAATGGCAACAAGTGCACAGAGCTAGTCCTGCCCCCGATGATCTATTCATAAGGGTCTTAGTGAATATAGGTGTTCAGAACTGGAATAAGACCGCACCCTCAATACCAGGTTTTCAGTTCATGTAGAAAAAATGGTATTTCTTGGTATTTGAGTGGCAACATTTGTATTGTCAAAAAAAAAAAAGGGGGGGATGCATTACCCAGCAATGGCACAGAGAGAACACATGTATAAAATGTGCACATTTAGAAACAATTACTATAATTTAAATTTCAATGCAACTATCTCAGCATAATGGGGAAGACAGTGGCCTGGTGCTAATGCTTTCAGGCAAATTTAATAGCACCATCCTGTGTTTTCTGGGTATACATCATTCAATTAGACATGGGCTTAACAATTCTTCAAACAGAGGACTATCCTTTGACTGGCCTTCAGAGAGAGAGAATGACCTTCTGCAAAGTAGGACATATGTTGACCCTGTGTGTTTGGAGGCCTGCTGTGAGGGAATCCAGTGCTTACAATTATGATTTGACCTCAGAATGTAAATATAATTTTTCTATTGTTTCAGTAATTTGCATGAAGTTCAAACATCTTAATTACTGTAATATAATGTAATAATGTAATAACAAAGGCAAAATAGCATTACAGTAAAGGTTTGTGTAGCTGGATCACCTGTACATATTTATCTCCAGCATCTTATGGATACTTGAAATGGAGTGGAGGTGGTTTTGGCTGCAGCTTTGAAACTGAAATGTTTGTACATTCACACACACATACACAGAATTTGCTCCTCCGGCCCCTCTGAATTAAAAAGCAAGAATTTTATCATCTGGTTATCAGTGCCCAAAATAGCCAGAGGATAAAAATGGCTGACTGGGAGTTTCAGCGGCTTGCTTCTTGCTGTTTAATCAGGAGGAGGTGAATTAAAATGGCTCCACTTCAGAGTCCCATGAGCCTCAAAGGCAATGAACCTCTCTCAGTATTGAGAAACATTACAGTGCATGAAGGTGAAGCAACATGCTGAGTTTGGGCATGGAACAGGCATCATATATAAAGCAAGCCGCTTCTACCATTGTGTTCTCTAATGCTGAAGCAGCAAGAAGACCCACCGATAGGTTGGCTGGGGTGACATCAAGTCCAGGGGTGGCTGTAACACACACTGAATTTGCAAGTGTTTGAAGAGTAGGGCCCAAAGCCATTTATCAGGCCACCAGGACTATGTACTTAAATGCTTAACAGCTAGAACCTGACAGTTTGCTTTTTAATATTCTGTAAAACTAGAATCTCAGTTATAGCTAAGTTCATGTTACACAAAGACCTGTTAAATCAGGAATATAGAGTAAAAGAGGATGTAGATTTTATAACAAAGTCAAATATATGCATTCATTTTAGTGTATTACATCTAACATAATCTAGCATACAAGAAAGATCTGGATTTCATTCATGTGACAACTATATTTGATAGGTCTAACGGCACAATTATCTGATACAAATGAAATCTTTAGCTTTAAAGGTGTGCCACTTTTCCCGTATAAGTTTCCAGTGCAACTGCACCACTATAGACATAGTGTGCAAGCTTTAATTATTTAAGAATGTCCCATGTTGAATTGATAGCAAGCATGAAACATTTCTAGATGAAGGATAGGGTGCACCACTTTCATTTGGCTTTTTCCGTGTGTGTGATTTTACATACAGGAACATTCAGATAAATTGCCTTTTCCCAATGAGATCTGTTATTTATAGTATGAAAGTACTATATCACTTTGAAGCAGGACTCAACTGGTCTTCAGGTGGAATGAATTTAAAAGCTAAGAAGAAATAGTTAAAGCTGTCTTTCAGTGCAGTTGAAGTAATGAATACAAGGCATATTTTTTATTAATACAATGGTAGTTGAAAATAAATTGGAATGAAAATGGAAGGCAATTTGTGAAACACTTCCTGCTAAGATCTTGGACTTGATTTCTTCTTGTGAGGCAGCAGAGGTGGCTATGAGAGATACTCTGTCTTGGCATATATCTGGTACTAAACAAATATTTAATAGAAACACTAAAATCAGAATGAGTACATTGGTGCCAATAAGCTTTTTATTAGCTTTATCACTAGAGCTGGCTTTTCAAGCCCTAATTAATCATGCTAGAGAGGATTGGAAAATGACTGTTTGCAGGCTGAAAAAGCTTGGGACAGAACTGGGGATATTTATATGTAGTAATCTTCTCTAGATTCTGTAAAACATAATTTCTATTCCTTTCTAAGCCAAAAATGTGTGTGTGTGGGGTTGTTGTTGTTTTTGTTTTGGTTCAGGTTAATGTTTATTTTTCCTAGTTTGTTTATCGATGTTTGACTTTTAGCTGCTTATTTTGGAGTAAGTTCTGATTTTTAGTTGAACTAGTAAGTTCACATACCTGGCTGTTTAGAAGGCTAGGATTGCTGCTTTTGGGAACTAGACCCTAGTTACACTAGTCTAAGATGTTATGTTTCCTCATATGTTCTTGTCAGAAAACATAATTGACAGAATATCCTTTATTTTTTGAAGCCATATATAGAAGGGCATGAAGACAGGTGACTCTAATCCAATTTTATGCTCAAGTGAATGCCAGAGGATTTTTTTTTTTTTTCTGGTAGAAGACTGGTAGGTCTTGGTCTAATTTATACATAGATGCCTTTTAGTAGTGCTAATGATAACGTTTATTGTCGAGATCATACTATTATTGCAGAAGGGTTTGACCGAAGGGATTTGACCTGGAAATGCAATTTCCCTTCAGCAGAATTTTAACTCAGGCTTGTAAAAGTAGAAAGAGTTTTAAATACACCATTATATGGAAAATATTCAGGAAAGCAAGACTTGTTATCTCTGCACCAAAGACACACTGTCCTGTGGAAACATGAAAGTTAATAGACTTTATTTTTTTATGAAAGCTGCCTTCTTTCCAAGAAAGGGAAAGGTATAACTCCACATTAGTTATATAGATTTCCAAAGAATCTCATTCTCTGAACACTAGTTACACAGTGTCTGGTTTTGACTCGACAGGATTTTCTTATATTTACATGAAGTTGTCTAGTTACACACAGAAAAGTTCTTTCAAGAAATATGCACAAAATAAATGGATCACTTTTGAGGAGAGCAGTCAGTTGAGGAAATCATAAGAAAGTTAGTGTGTGTCTGTGCATTTGTACACATACACTGCACACATATGTGGAAGAAGCAAACTGGGTGCAAGGGACTTATCTGCTTCTTTGAGAAAAGAAGAAACAACTGTTGCAAACAGATCGCTCTCTGCCTTGTGTTTTTTTTCTAGCATACTATGATGAGCCTTTTTTGTTGTTCTGATTTTTAAAAAAAGGCTGGAACAGAGACTGACCGTGTCAGATGGTGGGCAGAATGGCACAAATTTGCTGGTAGTGTAAGTTTGCTATGGACATATTTATATTGCCCTTAAATCCTAGTTCCATGAAAGTTATAAAATGAACACTTAAAATATGAATTCAAAAAACTGAGTGGAAGCATTGTTAAAGCAATATAAAAGAGCCAGTAGAATTAACACTTAGGAGCCCACTATCGGGCCTATGCTGTGGCGGTGAGGGCGGCAAAAAAGAGTTTCTTTTCCGCTTCCATTGCCTCCTCACAATGCCGTCTGGCGGAGCTCTTTTGAGTGGTGCAAGGCCTGGTCCGTCCAGGCCCGAAAGAAGACCTGATTCCACCCTCAAAGGCCCGCTGTGACGACTTTGCCAGGCATTTCAGGGAGAAAATCGCTCAGATTCGTCACGAGCTGGACACCACTATTGATTCAGAGGTTTCAAAGGAGACACCAACGCTGCCGTCTGGTCCAGATTTATTGGATGAATTTCAGTTACTGCGGCCCGATGATGTGGACAAGGTGCTTGGGTGAGTACGTCCAACCACTTGCCTTTTGGACCCTTGCCCGTCTTGGTTAATAAATGATTCCAAGCACGGGATTGGAACCTGGATCTTGGAAGTGGTTAACGCTTCTCTGAGGGAGGGTCGGGTGCCTGCCCCTTTGAAGGAGGCGGTAATCCGACCGGTCCTGAAGAAGGCGTCACTGGATCCAGAGATGGCCACTAATTATAGACCAGTGGCCAACATCCCGTTTCTGGGCAAGGTGTTAGAACGAGTGGTGGCGGGACAACTCCAAGCACTCTTGGATGAAACTGATTATCTGGACCCATTGCAGTCCGGCTTCAGACCCGGGTACGGTACTGAATCTGCCTTGGTCGCCCTGTATGATGACCTGTGCAGGGAGAAGGACAGGGGGAGTGCGTCCCTGTTGGTTCTGCTGGACCTCTCAGCGGCTTTCGATACCATCGACCATGGTATCCTTCTGGATAGGCTTGCGGGATTGGGGGTTGGAGGCACTGCTTTGCAGTGGTTCCGCTCCTATCTCAATGGCCGGTTCCAGAAGGTGGTGCTGGGGGACTATGGCTCTGCGCCATGGCAGCTATGCCATGGAGTACCGCAGGGGTCCATTTTGTCCCCTTTGCTGTTCAACATATACATGAAACCGCTGGGAGAGGTCATCAGGAGGTGTGGGCTGCGGAACCATCAGTACGCTGATGATACCCAGCTCTACCTCTCGTTTTCCACCAATCCAGGTGAGGCAGTGGCTGTGCTGAACCGGTGCCTGGCCGAGGTAATGGGCTGGATGAGGGCCAATAAACTGAAGCTCAATCCAGACAAGACGGAGGTCCTGTTGGTTGGTGGATCGGGCTTCGGAGAGGGTGAATTGAACCTTGTCCTGAATGGGGTTGCACTCCCTCTTAGGGACAAGGTCCGCAGCTTGGGAGTGCTCCTCGACCCAGAGCTTTCACTGGAAGCTCAGGTAACAGCAGTGGCGAGGAGCGCTTTCCTCCAGCTTCGGCTAATTCATCAGCTGCGCCCCTATCTGGAGAATGACTGCCTTGCGACAGTGACATATGCGTTGGTGACTTCCCGTTTGGACTTCTGTAACGCGCTCTACGTGGGCCTACCCTTGAAGACGGTCCGGATACTTCAATTGGTCCAAAATAGAGCTGCCAGGCTGCTGACGGGGACTGGACGTTATGTTCACATGACTCCAGTTCTCCGTCAGCTTCACTGGCTTCCCATTGAAGTCCGGGCCCAATTCAAGGTGTTGGTTATGACCTATAAAGCCCTAAACGGCTTGGGTCCTGGTTACCTGAAGGAGCGCTTACATCCTTATATGCCCAGCCGCCCCCTGAGATCGGCGGGAGAGGCCCTTCTCCGGGAGCCCTCCATGGAAGAAGTTAGGAGGGTGGTTACTCGGAGGAGGGCTTTCTCAGCGGTGGCACCTAAGTTATGGAATGCGCTCCCCAGAGAGGTCCGCCTGGCGCCGTCGTTATTTGTTTTTCGGCGCCAGGCGAAGACCTTTTTATTTAAGCAGTATTTTAAATGTTAATATTATTGATTTTTATTTGGCCAGGGCGGCTTGTTTTATAGTGTATGTTTTATATTATATATTTGCATTTCATTGTATATATTTTAAAATGTTATTTTAATTTTTTTGTTGTAAGCCGCCCCGAGGCTTCGGCGAATGGGGCGGCATAAAAATGTTTTAATAAATAAATAAATAAATAAATAAAATTCTATTGAAAGAGTTAGGGAAATATTGTTAAAACATGTTACTTGGTGGAAAAGAACAGTGAATTAGATTCCAGGTGAGTTCATCTAGCAAAACCAGGCCAAGATCTTTTGCCACCTGAAGTGAAGCCCAAACTCCATTCCATTTACAGAAGCCAGCTAGCCTGGGAATTGAATCTTAATTCAACACTGGCTGCCTCTGCTATACTTGAGGGCACCAGGCCAGTGTAGGCTGTTCAGCACAGTCTGAGTGGTGCATGTACTCTGTCCTACAACTCTTTTAGGCCATTCCCTGACTACCGGGATCCACGACTGTCTCATTCTTCTTAAGGGTCTTATGACCCTTGCAGAGCCTTCCACAACTGGGGGGATGCCACTGAGAACGTTTTGGTGGTGGAGCCACTCAAAGAAGACATTCCATTGATGATCTCAAGTTACATATGGGGTAGGTACAAACACATGGGGCAGGGAGTCCTTTAAGTAACCACTCCTAAGCCATGAAGAACCTTCAAGATCAAAACTTCGGAGAAGTTGTTAGATATTCAAGGTGCTGCTTGGGAATGACAGTATATTCTATTCTATTTCCAATTCTGCCTTATGGGGAGAAACAAGGCAGACTTCTAGATTCAGATGCCAGACTAAAGAACTGGTGTCTGTGGTAGTGGAAATGACTGACTGGCATGTTGGCTAATTCAAGACAACCAATGGTTGAAAACCCCTTAGTGCTCATTGTATGCAAACCAGGCCATTGCTTGAGTGAAGATGTTCATATGGCTACTTAGCAACCTGGAATTCATCTGGACTTGGGTCAGTATCCAATGGCGTTATTCAGCAAACTTAAACACTGCTAGCGAACTCTGCCAAATCTATTCTTTGTATAAGTAATTATGTATTACACTTGCAAAAATGGTTAAAACTGGCTACCCAACACATCACAGTTTGGTAATCTGCTGCACAACTGGCTTCTCAAAGTTAACGTGCAACTGGCTGCACAAGCATAAATCAACTTGTGCAAATGTAACTTTGTTTGGATTCTCTTCTTTCTGATGACACAGTTGGATACTGCCCTCTGTCTAAAAAATAAATGTATATGACTGTGGTCTATTGATGACAAAACATTATCCTAAACTATTTATATAGAGATTCTTCCTGATTTATGATGGTATATGAATTGTTAAAATAAAAAAACTACATACCAGCTTTTATGGAATATTTATTGTGGGATGATGAGACTTTATTTCATTTCTATACTACTCTGTAGCCAAAACTCTCTGGGAAGTTTACAATGTAAGCATATGCAATATGTGCATGCACACATTACTTTATATCAGAACACAAGACTTGTTTTTTTATTTATAAAGGTTTACAACATGCTCTTAATTTATTCCTTTAAAAGGCAGGCATCCATGCACATGTAGAGTGCCAAAGGGGTATAGAGTAGCATACAAGTGTCATAAATGAATACATATGTTGACAAATATGTAAAACTATGGGCCACTTCAAACTGCACAACTAATTGCTGCTGTAAAAGTAAGATTAGTTTCTGCACTTCCATACATATTCCCTTTCCTGATTTTTTGACGTATACCAAGCTACATTTTGCAGTTATAACCAAATAGAACAGAATTTTGTGGTTATATCCAAGAAGGATAGATCTGAGGGAAAAATAATTGGACAAGGCTGTGTAAGCCCAGCTGCTCATGTCAAAACCATGGTTTGGCATTACATGTGGATTAGCCCTAGGGAACTAGAATCATGAAGAAAGGGTAGCAATTTCACCAATGATTCTGCTTTTCTGTCCACAAGATTTTGGTGCAACTGTGGAACTCCATGCAACTCTCTTGCAGTTATTGCAAGGGGCTGGAATAGTACTGACTGGCTGATTGACTGATGAATGATGATGATTAGATTTACCACTTACTATATTTAAAATAATTTTGTACAGTCTGCGGGAATTCCTTGAGTTGTTATGACCACCTTTCTCACCTCGTGATACTTTTCTTTTTCCTTGGAAATATTGACATGCATAATCAATTGCTATTTATTTTTCTTCTTGCTTCTCTGTCTTTAAATGCAATCTCCAAATCATTGGCTACAGCATCTTCTTCTTATTGCTTTTCTTTGGTACCCATTTATCTAAGACAATATAGAAAAAATCTCTGTTATTTTCTTCCCAGCAAAGGCAGCAATTTCCTGCAATAGATAGGGTCTTCTCATTTCCCCCACTGGAATACTGCTTGCTCCTTTTCTTCCCCCCTTTATTATAAAAAGAACTCATTCTGTTCACCAGCTCTTACCCTCCTCGTGTGTGTGTGTGTGTGTGTGTGTGTGTAGCCCACAGCCAAATAATGTTGACACTGTTGCTGGGATGTCTCATTGTGATGGGCACATTGCAAGAGAAACAATGATTTAGACAACCAGAATTGCCATTGGAAAGCTGAGATCATTACTATAACGTGACAGGTGGCAACAGCTTGAGACAGCATGATGTGCTATTAGTTGGTTGATTTATAAAGGAAAAAACTGTCATTTGTCGGACAACTATAGGTAAGAAAGTTTCGTAACTTTTTGCCTATTTCATGGTACCTGGAAGGTATATTTGGAGACTAACATGAGGCAGCCTGAGGTGACTGGGAATCTCTTATTTAAACAGATTGGCCTCCAGTCAAAGCCCCAAGGCTGATAATCATTTTATACAATCAGCTAGGCTGGAAATTAAACTTAGTGTTTTTCTCTTTACAAGGTTAGACAGGTGAGGGAAAGAAGGATGAGGTATACCACAGTTTTGAGGGAGAACTGGGAAAGTTCATGATGGAACTCAGATTTCAGCCCCGGTTCGAAATATGTTCAAATTTTTAACTTGTATGTAGGAAACCAGACTTTAAATCTGTGATGGAACATTCTAGATGTGCTTGAGCAATTCAGTATCTTCTAATCCCCATGTTGTCTCTCCTTTTTCCCTCAAGTCTTACAACCTGTGCTAATCTTCTCCCTGCTGTCCATATTGTGAAGCAGGATAATTCTGAGTTGGTGCCGGTGACACTAATTCATGGGGTGGAAAAAACACGTTATTTTTTCTAGGGAAACCAAGAAGAGGAGTTCTGCCATGACTTTCAGTTCTTATGGTAGCCAGCTATGGATTTCTTTGGAAAATATTTCAGACTTAGTAGAGTATAATTGGAGTGTTTGTATTACCATATCCAATACATATTTAATGTTGTACAGATGTGGTCATAGGCTTTGTTATCTAATTGTTTTTGGATATGTGAATGAGCATGTCTGAGAATCACAGGGCAATTTTAGACTATATGAGCATCACACAGGGTAACTCTCAATGACAAGTGCATGTGTGAGGACACCTGCTGCCTATACAATGCTAAAATTAATTAATTAATCAATCAGGTAGGATTGCACAAAAGGGATCGGTTCTATTCAGATAGAAGTGATGTGGGTTCATTCAGTTTCTCTGCACGAACCACACTGCAAAAAGAAAAAAACAAACAAACCCCAACATTTCATTTAAAGGAATCATGTGGCTATTGCTATATATTGTTTCAAATGAAGTTAAGGAATTCCAGACAGAACCATGGGAAACTCTGTTACAGATATGTCTACAGCCTGCATGTTTAATACCCAATAATATGGATAATGCGTTAGTTTTCATTTTTAATTTTTAAAAATTATAGTTTCATGCAAGCCATTGCACAAGTTATTGGGCAAGCCGTTCCACAAGTTGCTGCACAACTCATTGCAACTTTTTAGGGTTGTACTAGTTGTGCTGGTTGTTCTGAAAGTGGTTGTCAACTGTTAGTGGAGGAAGAGCAGCTCTTGAAATGTACTGCTCACGTAACGTTGGATATACACCATACTAAGTTGCATTGGATATAACCCTAACCCAACCCTGACCCTAACAAGAAGTGGATGATAAGACACTGTAGTCACTTAAAATGCTATATAAACTAGGGCTCTTCACGGGAATTTTACTGTAATATTTACAGACTTCTACCTCCTGAAAGAAGTCCTCTGTCTGCCCATACAAGGGTTCCTGCTAAACCCTCATTTGTTAGGAGGGAAAAAGGAGTTCAGGCAGCATATGGAACAAATAAATGTTAATTTAGCTGAAAACAGCACAAAAAGGGTAAGAAGACTGATGTCTATCACAAAATATACAAGAGGTCACTGCTAAGTCTCAGTGTTCAGTATTTCATCTGGATCAAGTGCAGTAAATGATGCGGATGATAATTACTTCTTTTTATTGCATAGTAAATAGCTGTGTACGATCTCTCATAAATAGCTAGAGTGCTGCCCTGGAGCACATAAATCTTAAGGAGCATTTCCCCTGCCCTGCTAATAATCCTTGTGACATGCAAGGCTGGCATCTTTGTCTGACTGCCTTTTGCCCCGATAACACGTTGGGGTTAGCCAGCAAGGTCTGGATGAAACAAACTTTCATGAAATTAGGAGCAACCAACTGGCACATCTTAATTTATTCCCAGAAATGTTCTGTGTTGTTGGTTTCCTGTTCTTTATAGACAGTGTAAGTAGGATGGGTGATGGGAAGGGCATTGCATGGACCACATTCCATTGAACAGTCATCACAGTGTTCCTTTGTGAGCTCTGAAAGAAAACAGAAATGCAGAGAACCGATCTTATTGTTGAAAATAAAACTAGATTGCAGGATTAATGAAGCTAAATGTTATGAAAACAAGATGAAACTCCTTGATACTTCTCATTTAACATAATTTAGAATAGAAGGAAATGTAAAAAAAAAGTCTGGATATTCTGTAAATTACAAAAAAATAACCTGTACTCTCTGAAAGGTGGGATGGGGGAAAAGAAAAATGAGGGAAACTTTGCTTTCATGTATTCAAATGGAAACAAAGCAGACATGAATTTATGAAAGCTGCAGTACGTTTTTTCCTGGTGTGTATGTGAGAAAGGATGCTAAGAAAGCAACTCTATCCACTAATTATGCCAGGGTCAGGGAAGATATGCAGCTAGTCTGCCAGCAGAAGAAAACACCATATTTTATACATGTTCAGCCAGGGCAGGAAGGAGAGAGGCACACAATCACGAAAGACAAAAATAGCATAAAAAGTCCAGTCATAGGAAAAAGGAAAGTACCCTTGGAAACACCAGCAAAGCCTAGAAATCATGGAATGGACAGTTCCACTGGCTACCCATCATGCCAGTGGTGTAGCTCCACCAGTGCAGCAGGGCTTCTGTCAAACCCTATAGCCCTTCAACCAAATTCACATGAGTCCTAAGGAAGATTTCTGTAAAAAAAAAAGAAAGGACAATACAAGCACAGTAGTGCAGTTTCATTTCGTTTCTTTTTCAATTCAGAATTGACAATTTTAGGATATTTCTATTCTGTGGAGAAAAATATTTTCTACCAAGTTTACTTTTCAGGATCAATTAAATTTAAATCAAGTTTCTGTAAAAGTCCAGGCAAAGTTTGTCTTTGATTCCTGAAAAAAAAAGCCTGAAATAAGTTCTCTCATACTGCTAAGCAAAATTTAACAAAACTTCACATCTTGTGAACATATGAATTTGAAATGCATCATCAAATTATTTATGTGGAATTTTACCTTAAAATGTATAATGTGAGAACCAGGGATATACATACATACATATTTGGTATCTCATGCCTTTGGCAGAAGTATGTCAGTTATGAATTCTGCTAATTTCTGTCAAATGCATCACAGCAAGAACAATAATATTTATCATTATATTTATGCCTTGCCTTAATTTGCTCTTGCATGTAATCCAAAATGCTTTAAACACCTGTTAGCCACTTCATTTTTTATTTTCAAAACAAACCTATGAGAAAGGTTAGACTAAGATCAGTGACTGGCAAAAGTCCCCTAGGTAGATTCATGGCCAAGTAAGGACTAGAACCTGAGACACCCGAGTCCAGTACTCTAACTGCTATACCACACTAATAATAATATTCCACCGGACTCATGATGTCACTTATTAAATATTTAAGGCCATTCATTAAAAGTTGTCTAAAGCTAGATATCTTTGAATGCTTACTATAAATATCTAAAACTAAATATGAAATAGGGAAATAAAATACTGGTATCAGTATTCAATAAAATACTGAATAGTAAAATATTTACTATTTTAAATATCCATGTAAAATAGATTATATTGTATTCAGTGGTGTATTCAACCCTTTCCTGACAAAATGTTGCTTGATCTGGTAAAAGGGTTGATCTGTGGCATGGGCAAGGAGACAATTTTCACCCAGTTTTGCTTCTCTTTAAGTTCTCCCCCAATCTTCTCAGGGTCCCCAAATCTTCTGGGGTAAATTTGGAAATGAAAGGAGATTTCTGATATCTTGCATATATTTACATAATATTTGTTATCAAAGCTCACAGAAAAAATTAAGAATATTATCTTAGCTATAAATTAATTTTAGCTTTAGTGTTTAGGAATTAGGGGACATATAATCCTTTTCTATTTATTTGAATAGTTGTAAAACTAGTGGGCAAAAATGCTTTCACCTTTTTTGGTACAGGACCTAGCACACCATTCATAATAAAATGATTCAGCAGTAGGAGTATAGATTATGTTACCTACAGGAACTCTGCGTAAAATGTATTTTCTTTTACTCCAGAGAAGACTGCCTAGAAATGAGCAGTATGATCTTCAGATAGAATAGGGTACTTCATTCCTTCCACCTATGTAATCAGAATATATATTTGAAATTTCTTCTAAACATAAAATGCACTTATAAAATATTTTAAGATTTTTCTGCTAATTGCACTCTTTCTCCAGTAAACTAAATACATTATTGAAGTGCATGGTTAACAGTGCCGAGGATCATTAAGGGGAATGAGAAATGTGTTGAAATAGTTATATCCGTGCACTTCTATTAAAGGGTCTGGGTATTGGGATAGGGCTCCAATTTTATTGGAAAGACCCATATAATCAGGTTCCCTCAGCCAGTTGCAGACACCAGCAGTGTACACTTAATCCCCACAAAAGTCACTTCCAAAAGGGAAATGCATGGTCAGAAAAAAGGAAAAAATAAGACAATGATTTGCACAAAGTGTGTATGTGCTAACATATGTACATAGATACGAATGTAGGCATTGTTATAATTTAAATAGAAATATAGTACATCCCAGAACAGTAAGGAAGGCTATGATAAGGTGACCTTCAAAAGGCCAAAAATGATGCAAAAGGCCAGAAATCCTGCTGTGCTAAAATGCATGCCAGAGGACTATGGAGATTAGAGCACTGGGATTTCCAAGGGTCTTCTAGAAGAAACGTATTTTATTTCTGCTATCAAGCTGGCGGTGGCAGTGAAAGCCTTTAGCTTCAGCTGTGTTTTCTATTTTTTTAAAGACATTTTAAGAGCACAGTCCCATGTTGTCTCCAAACTTGAAGACTTGTATGCATTCAAGGCAAGGTGCAGGTTGCAGTGGTGGTGATCTTCTTTACCTGTGTTCTCCACCCTGCAGTTCATCTAGGCAGCCACTGTTTGCCCTCTGTATGAACTGCTACAAGGGCAGAAGTTTGGAGCCTGTGGCTATTTGGATATGGCACAAGCCACCAGCTTCAGCTTTCTCCCTTGCCCCTCTGCCTATACATCTCCAAGAGCAGTTTTCAGCCTCTCAGATACACCTGCCTGGTTCTGCTGGCTGTAAGGTAGATGGGTTGGGAATCCCACATGCAGAGCCTCAGATTCTGAACTGTCCTGCTCCCCTGTAATGTAGAAGTATATTGAAGCACATGGGGATGTTGGGGATATAACTCTAAGACAACGCACAACCACATGCCACTGAATTGTAGAGAAATGGCATCCTTCTTGAAGAAGCCACAACAGTATCATTAGCGTGAATCTATACAATAAGTGTTACCATAATTTCCTATTTGAAAATGCCATTCATAGATAGGGTCGGCACATGAGGTGAAGTTGGATTATGAAAAGTTTGCTGATGGCAAAGAAAATGATGTTGCAGAAATCCATGGATGTTTCTTCCAAACCATGGGTGGAAGGATTGATCCTAAGGAAATAGATGCTTGTTAGCAGAAGAAACTTGAAGTATTTTTCCTTGAGTGTCTGGAAATTAATTGACCTCTATTTCCCCATCATCATGATGCTTTGTATGTTTCCCTCCCCATATTTTTTGTATCTGCATCGTGTGATCTGCAGTTGGAAGACTGCCAGTCTGATTTCTCACTTAGAAAAGGAAAAGTTCAGGTATATAATTAAATTATATGGGCAAGTACATGTAGGGTGAAATTGCAAGGTTCTGCTTGATGATATAAAAGTAATACTATATTAAGTGATATCTCACTTGTAAAATTATTATTATTATTATTATTATTATTATTATTATTATTATTTCAGCATAGGCTACCCCTTTCTCCATAACCATCATGCAGTGAAACAGCTATAAAAAACAGTGGGTTGGATTCTGACTTAGTCATGGTTAGAGTAGACCCACAGGAATCCATGAGCCCTAGTACATAATGATCAGCTTAAGGCACGATGATGGAGCTACTCCAAAAATGATGGGTAAGTGTGGAACAGAAGTGCAAAGTTATACAAATGTGCAAATATATGCAAATACATATTTTCAAATTCCAAGTCAGCAAATCTGCAGGCAGCAGAGAGAAAGTTGCCAGAAGATCTGCAAATCAATATTAGAACAACTTTCTAATAGTTATCCTTTCAACTTATCCTTAGTTTTTAATGAGACAGTTTGAATGGTCTCTGAGAGCTTGAGGAAATGCTTCCTGGTTTCTGGAAAAATGGAATTAAGACAAGGATTCTATCAACTACTTGCTAGAACACAAAAAAGGCTTTCAAGAGAACTCTGTAGGTATGGTAAGAGTGACAATGAATCACTGTAGCTCCTGATGCACAACAGTATGCTGGGAAATTGACTCAGTCAGTTTTAAATGGGGATTCCAGTTTCTGTTGTATGGAAGCATGATAATATAGTTCACTCATGACTTACAAGATGTCTGATGATAGCTATTTACAATGGATTTAGTGGAATTAGTAAAACAGGAAGCTTTCTGTAGCAGTCAGCTGCCTCAGAGTCCCCAGCTCCCAGTGGCCCACTGGGCTGGGACCTCCAGGCAGAGACTCCCTGGTCCCATTTCCAGACCAGACACTCAGTTCAGCACATGGCAACCTGAGTGTTGGGGAAAAGAGTTTTTTTATTTAAAAGGCTAACAAAATAGGAGTGGAGAGTCTAAAACCACTAGGATACATAAAGTACAATCACACAGAAGGAAGGAGGGGAAGGAAAAGGGCAATTGGAAAGCAGCACAGACACTATTAGCAAGCAGTCAAAGCCCCCTGAGATCCTTGGCCCTGTTGGCTTCCTCGGACATAAAACAACTGAGCTTCCCTGGTCTAGTTCTAAACAGAAAATGCAATACCAAACAAGGTCTTCCAACATACAAGGTAGCACAGCATTCTTTGGCAGAGCTTCCAGCAGCAAAAGGGAACCTGTGCTTGCAGAGGAACCCTGAGTCTTCTCTGCTCCCTTTTTTTTATCCTAACCAAATTCTAACTAACCTAAATTTGTGCTGCCTGTCTAGAATTTTAATATGGGATGTTTGCAGGTTTGTACACTTAAGAAGAGGTCTTTGAATCAGTTGAAACTACTAATCCTTCAATGCTGAAATTACACTGAAAGGCCATATACTGTTGTTCTGTGTACTATTTTATACACTGGACATCCAAGACTGGGTGGGAATGCTGTCCTTGAAATCTGGCAAAGTAACACAATGCTTCTCCTGCAAAGGCTAATTTAGTGTTTGGTAATCCAGCATCCTATACCATAGCTTTGTGGAGGCAGACTTTGGGAATACAGCAAAAAGGATTCTGTGGGATTTTGCATGTTGTCAAAAGAGAAGAAATGCAACTAGGGGATTTAAAAAAGTACAAAAGAGGCTATCCATTTGCTCATTTATAAGTATGGATACAGATTTGGAAGTACATGCTTTATTTCAAACAGAAATAAAACATACCTCAACACAATGGAGAAGATTGTAACCAAATGACCTGTGTGATTTTCCTGTACGGTCTGCTCTTTAGGTGCTAAGCACTGATGGGCAACTTGACTCTCTCCCCATGTTGCTTGTTGATGGGGCCTGGACTGCCTTTCCGGTCAGCTCAAGAGTGGGCATCTTTGTACTAGAAACCCTTAGCCTGGGGTGATGGAGATAAAGGAGAACTGAGGCTTGCTCAGGCAAGGGTCAGAAAATTTACAAGATGTAGAAGGCAAAGTCAGGAACACGTGAGGATCAGGTATCAGCCAAAGCATGTCAGGACCAGAGACAAAGGCAGAGTCAGGAGCAGGTAAAAGTCAAGACATAATGAAGATATTGCAAGGTTGGAAGCAGCTGAGTCAGGACCAGAATGCAGTCACCATAAGGTATTGTGGCAAAGCTGAGCTGAGGTCTGTATGTTCTCACTGGCCTTAATCTTGCAAGCAGCTACTGGTCTGATGTAAAGCCTGCATGCATTTATAAATTAAAACAGCTGCCATCTCCATCAGGTGCCCAGGGGAGCTCTATCACTCTGCAGTTGTTGACACTGCCCTCAAACAAGAGATACCGTCAGAAAGACACCTTTGGAGGACTGTCCTTAGAGAAGGTTGCTACCTGCAGAATAGAACACTCAGCCATCCTGTAGAGTTCATGCGCTTCTGAAGTGTATCAACATATGTACTATTTAGAGAAAGCTAATAGACAAAGCTGCAGGTGGCGCAGCGGTTTAAACCGCTGTGCCGCTGGGCTGGTTTATTGAAAGGTCACCGGTTCGAGTCTGCACAATGGGGTGATTTCCTGTTGCTCTGTCCCATCTCCTGTCAACCTTGCAGTTTGAAAGCATGAAAATGCAAGTAGATAAATAGGTACCACTTCTGTGGGCAGGTAATAGTGTTCCGTGCACTTCGGTGTTTAGTCATGCCGGCCACATGACCACGGAGACTGTCTGTGGACAAACTCTGGCTCCCTCGGCTAGGAAACGGAGATGAGCACTGCCCCCTAGAGTCAGGCATGACTGGACTTAATGTCAAGGGGAAACCTTTACCTTTAATAGACAAAGCTAGCATACCCTGACTTTGAAATATGTAATTTAGGACCCTGAGAGTGTGAAATGGGCTTCCATGTGAGGTCGTTGAGGCCCCATCAGTGAGGGTGTTCAAAGATAGGCTGGATATGCACATGGTGGGCATGTCATGAGGGGAGCTGGCTGGAGCTGGGAGTCAGACTAGATGGCCTTAGAGGCCCCTTCTGACTCGCTCTGTTTCTATGTTTCTAACTTGCAGAAAGCTAGAATAGTCCCTGGTAGCTCAGAAAACAGCGAACTGAAGGCTTCAATTGCTCCTATCATTTGTACAAGCACTTGTTTGGCATTGTAAAGCCTTAGGACTCCCCTGACCCTGTGGTCCTAATCTGGCTCATTCAGGTACCAGAGGTCTCCTCTTAAGCCTTGCCCCGCTTCTAGCCCTACTCTCTTTCCCAGCACTAGATGAAAGAGATCTCAGTGCACTGATAAGAGTTAACAGTAGGGGGTTTCCTTTCAAAGTGCTAGAGAAAGGTTGCCTTTCTCCTCTGGTGAGGGGACTGTCTTTTTCTCTATGCATACAAAGGCGTGATTGTTCCCTCCTCTCTCTGCACAGAAAAAATGTGCTTCTCCAAGCAGAGAGAAAAAGGATCAACTGTTCCTTTCCTGGCTGTCTCTACATGGAGAATGTCTCCAATGACATCTAGGGTGTGTCTTTGGCAAGGAGGAGGCAGTGTGTGAGGATGAAGAGACTGACAACTGAGATATTCTTGTCCTGAGAACATGAGCTGGTGAGCCAAGTGGGCACCAATTAAACAGCCCCTGAGCTCTGCTTTATATCTTTCTTCCTATGCTGGATAATCACCACTATCAGATGCTTTGGTCACCTTACTTACTTACTTACTTACTTACTTACTTACTTACTTACTTATTTATTTAGAAGGCTTCTATGCTGCCCCATTCGCCGAAGCCTCGGGGCGGTTCACAATGATAAATAAATAAGGACAGTATAAAACAATATAATATGAGTCGACCTGGCCTGAAAAATAAAATAAATAAATAATATTAACAATTAAAATAGCATTTGAATATAAAGGAATAATCCCATGAAAGCATCAGGTTCCTGAACTGGTCACTTATAACAATAAAGGTAAAGGTAAAGGTTTCCCCTTGACATTAAGTCCAGTCATGCCTGACTCTAGGGAGCTCTAAGGGGCGGTGCTCATCTCCATTTCCTAGCCGAGGGAGCCAGCGTTTGTCCACAGACAGTCTCCGTGGTCCTGTGGCCGGCATGACTAAACACTGAAGTGCACGGAACTCTGTTACCTGCCCACCAAAGTGGTACCTTTTTATCTACTTGCATTTGCATGCTTTCGAGCTGCAAGGTTGGCAGGAGCTGGGACGGAGCAACGGGAACTCACCCTGTTGTGCAGATTCGAACCGGCGACCTTTTGATCTGCCAGCCCAGCAGCTCAGCAGTTTAAACCACTGTGCCACCTGCATCCCTATTACTTATTACAATAGGTATATCTATATGCCATGAAAGAGGTAGTTTATAAATGGAAGTTGCCTTTTGGAAGTTTACTCTTACATAGACCTACAATGAACAATATATACTTAGAATCTTGTAATTCATTGCTGGCTAGAAAGAATAAATATTTGTTTGTTTGTTTAATTATTTATTTTAAATATCACTCTTTGGTGCCTCTGTTTAATTACTAGCTGGCTCCTAAAATTACAGTTTTGTTCCATAGCTTAAAACAAAGTGGGATGAATTTGTAGCTTCACTATTGCATTCTTTTTCACACTTCAAAAATGGATTCAGTCCCCATGGTAACTACAAATTGTACAATAACAACAAAAAGGTAAACCATGCTACTTGTGTCTCTCAACTGAAGAGGTGTGTTGGTGACTCACTACTTTTAAGCTGATACCATGTGGGTGGATCAGGTCAATATGTACCAGGACAATATATGGAGATTTATTCATTATGTTGCAAACTATTCATGGCTTTATTGGCTCAGTCTTGAAATTCAAAGGCAACCCGAATTTCACTGGTATCAGTGGAGGTACTAAAGAAATCTGCCAGTGTGCAATTTTGAATCATCTGCTTTAATTGTATTTCCATCTTTAGATTTGTAGCTTTAATCTGTAAACAAGGACATCATAAAGGATACAGGTAATTACATATATTAAACTGGAGAAACTGTGCCAGAGGAGATGAATTTTGTTTACCCTCTTGAATTTGGCAGGGATTGGCTTTCTGTTGAAGAGTCGCTAGAGAGCTATTGTCTGGGACTGGAGAGGACAAGAGAGGGATTTGTTTTTCTCCAGATAAGAGCGCAGGAATCAAACATAGCTTGAACACAGGAAATAAAAAACGATGAGAACCCTGCCCCATAATATAAGAGGTGGAATAAATGTTGGGTGAATCCACTGCTTTGGGAAGTATTGGAAACTCTAAGAGGGAACCCTTGAAAAAACATTCATTTTCCTTCGTACCTATTCTGAGCACAGCACTAATGTAAGACTCAAAGGATAAATGAATTTAATACTCAAAATGAGGATACATTTTAGTTTTATTACAGTGCCAGCTTAAGCATGCTAAGCTTACATAAAGGAATTTCCCTTTAAGTTCAACAACACTTGCTAAGTTTGTGCAAAATGTCAGCACTGGGATGTGATCTTGAGCATTCTTACTAGAAAGAAAATCAATACTTGCTAGTGGAATCTGTGTCCGAGTTATGGATATGCAAACATTATTAAATCAATTCCATTAGTGTTTCACAGATTGTCAAGTGTCCTTTGTCTTGTCACCTGCTCATTGATGAAATCAGATTCTGTTTTAGGGTTGTATGAGATATTCATTCTGCTTGCACTCATGTGTATTAATTCAAGTGCACAAATCGGTCATGTATATGTGTGTGTGAGTGTATAAATATGAGGCATCTATATGATTCCAGTACAAAACACACAAGTTGAATTCATTTGGATTCTTTGTAGATCTCTTGGACATATTAGTGTGAATATAGAGGCACAAAGTTGTGTTGTTTAGCACACAACTTGTTTAGCATCCTGGCATAATATGTATATTGAATGCAAAGGGCAAATGTTGCAAAACCTAATCAAGTCAGTTGGTTGCTAAAGAAGGATCTCTTTTGGGTAGAGTAAAGGGTAACAACCAATTGGATAAAAGTATTTTGCTCCTCCATGAGTACTTTCAGAGTCATAAATGCAATCTATGATCTCTGTGGGATAGATAAAGATGCTGACATGAGCTAGTTCATAAATTTAATATCAGCAATAGTTTTTGAAGAAAGTGTCACAATGTATTTATTTTTGTTACTTTTCTATACCATCCAATAGCCAAAGCTCCCATTAGAAAAACTGACATTCTGTTTTCTTAAGAAGCAAACAGAATATTCTTAAATGAATATTCCTAACTGATACTTCTTCCTTTTTACACTCCAAAAGCTAGGTATAATTTTTGTCATTATTATCTGCTAGTTCAGTTCAGGGTTTTCACTAATGGATTCTAATATCCAAAGGGGACCATTTCAGTTTTCATTCTGACCTCTATGGTGTGTGTTACATAAGCAGATAGTGGTACTTAGTGGACTATTCATTTCAGTGGTGGTTCATGCTCAAGCAATGAATATAGCAAATTATACTTATTAGTGTAATCTGGCCCTTCTCTGAGAAAAGAGCTGGGAGTGAGAGAAAAAATGGTGTTTCAGTTCTTGCAAGGTGGATGAGAGCATCACAAAAACATACAGATTTTTCAGCCATATGTGCTTGCAACATGGGAAAAATGCTCAGATCTGGTCACAGGAAGAGAAAGGAGGAGCTGTGTATTCACTTACACACTGAGGACAACTTTGAATGTGGAAAAGGATGAGCAGCAGTACTTTGAAATATAGGGTTGCCAATACCACCTCCTGCTGCAGCTATCTCAGGACAATGGGAAGCAATGGAGGAGAAATATTGAGCCAAAGCTTAGACCAGCTAATCAGGTTTTCCTATAGAATCTGTGAAACTGGGGATTACATATTAGAGTAGTTGTGATCATGGGGATGGGAGATTCATCCTTTCACACCAGCAATGGCCCATACTTCTCTATAGTTTCTAGGAGTTCACTTTCTGGAACTTTGAAGCTCACCATCATGGGGAGATGCTGGTTTTGCCAAATGTTTGATGTGATTAGGGTAACCATGTCTGGCTTTTCATAGACACATCAATGACATTGTTAGTGGTTGAACTGAGTTGCTGTTTGACTGCTCCTCCACCACAGCAGCTTTAATATGAAACTCAGGGGAGTAATGTGGTGAGATAGAAAAGTCAATGTACAAACGCTCCAGGAAGGCAATGCCAAATGGAATCTCCATGAAATGATGATGCTAATGCAGATTTCATGTCTCATATGTAGTGGAATAAACTGTGAGTGGGACTAAGCAGTACTTGGCTATTGCACCATGACAGAAGCCAATATGTGTGTGCATGGAGTTCAACATAGCTTTCCTTGGCTATTTCATATGATACTATATATCATAGTATCTTTTCTTAACAGAACTTAAGTAGATAATGTAGCTTAGCTTGAAGATCTAACAAGAAAAGATGAGAAGGTAACAAATGCAGGAACATAGAGAAATTTCTTGGAGATGGTGTAAAAGATACTTGTCATTGTTTCTCCTTCTCGTTCTGTATTCCTGAAAGACCTAAGTAATTTGCCCTCTAGGAGAAATCAGCAGTCTTGCAATCTGTTAGCAACAACTTCAGTACTGATCATCTGGAAGACAATCAGAATTTTCGTTCAACTGAAGGTCATCGGGATTCAGGCCCCCTAAACGACGACAATGATAATCAGGTGCTACTAAAGTCTTTGACCAGGTAGAACCCAGATCAGTTACAATGTTCCTTCCCATTTCCCATAACAACTTGCCAGACTTACCTGTTTTGTTGCAGTCTTACCCAACCAAGGGGCTGAGCCTTTGTAGCTCTCACCAGATTTCTGAACCTCACTTATACTACGGGTTCTCTCTAAAACCAGGTTTCTTTGATCACATATCTTAAATTTGCTAGATTCTTTCCAGGAATAATTGGATTCCATTTCCAGTGATACATTTTTCGAGGTAAGACATATTTTCAAGGATGAACTTCCCCGCCCTTGCAGGTCTGTCTGTTGTTCATCAGACTTTTTTCCCCAGCCTTAATGCAGAAACCACTGCAGCAACCCAGAAACTGTGCAGTTTAATATGAGTTAACCCTGCCAGGCTTTGTGAAAGGCTCTTTCTCATGTTTACTCAGTTAGGGCTTTCAGTGCCTGAAATGGCTGCATGCTCCTTTATTGCTTAGAAACCAAAGCAAGGGAATGACAACAGGGAATTCAAGCAGTCTCTTGGGAATGGATGATTGGCCATTTAATTGTACAGTCACTGGATGGCAGTTTGAATTAGATATGGAAGGCAGTTTGTTGGATTAATACAAATATGAGTCCTGAAGTGCTAAAAATTAATTGAGCACTTTCAGGATAATAAGCAAATTCCCTAACAGCAAGGCAGTTTATTAGCAGTGTGCATATTCTTTTTTTTAATTCCTCTGTGCCTCAAGCTGCTAATAAACAAAACAGTTCCACTTTGGCAGTGAAGTGGAACCAGGTCAGTTTCCCTTTTCTGGCAGTCGTTTTCCCTTTGTTATTGTTCTTAAACAGATCCACCATTTTCCTTTCCATACTCCAATCTATTGTATTGGAGTATTGCAAAAGACCTGCTTACATAAGATCTTGAGTTCTTGAAGCAAACTGTCTCAACTATCCTTGGTACGCATTTGCATAGACCAATATGTGAACTTGGGTAGCTCTTAAATTGGTGCAGAACCATTTAACATCCCATTACCATTTTGACTCAATGTCTGACTTTTTTTTCTTTCTATTTTCCCTTTTCCCCAACAAAAGAAGAGGGCTTAGTATGCTTCATGACCTGAGTTGCAATGGATAGGATCACACCTCACTCACAACAAAAAGGTTCTTTGCCATTATTTATGAGCAGAAGCTGCTATTACCCTCACCACCAAAATCCTAATATGGCTTGAGTGATGGGTCCTCAAAGCCGTGGTTTCTTGTGTTGAAGGAGCTTTGAGGAGAGATATGCAGAGGCTACAATAAACTTTAAATTATACCAAAAACAAACAAAAAAGAAAAAGAAAAAGGAAAAGAAAAACAAGCCAAAGGTTCTGGGTGAAATGTTTATGGAGCATTGTACAGGTGATTCCCATCTGTCTTAGACAGGGAATTCAGGGAATTATCCAAGTGTACAACTCTTTGAAACAGGCTGAACTGGTTTTGGGAAAGGTGGAATAAAAATGAAGGCCATTCATGAAGGTTAACGCAGTAGAAAGAAACTGGTTATTTTGTCATTGTAAAATGTTGTCATGTACGTTGCTTTGAAAACCCCAATTACTATCACTGGTAATTAAACTATGCCTACACAGATTCCATTTTTAATATGGTGTGGTCTGCTAATTTTGGGAAACTGTACATTTTGTTCTTTAAGTCTATAACTCAGATGTAACATGTGGTAAAAATGCTTTTAATGAAAAGATGGAAAGGTTAGATAGCCTCGTAGTTAAAAATAGGAATCTATTTTTTTTTCCTGGGAAATGGAAGATCAGAAGCATATGAATGATGGACCTGCTTTGATTTCATTGCCTATATGCCCATCCATCACCACCCGTGAATGAATTCTTGCCCCAACATGATGCTAGAGGGGCAAAGATTGAAGTCAGTGGTTAGATATTGATTTTCCAAGTAACATACAGAATATTCTAAGCTGCAAAACAACAAGAACCAAAACAGTGTTGTAACTTATGTTTTGAAATGTCATCAAAATATCACCATTCCAAATAAAATTATATCTACAGCGAGTTTTGGGGCTGATTTGATTCTAGCACTCTAGTCAGTAAGGCCAAATGGTTCCAAATCTCTATAATTTACATTCATGGTATTTTTATTTGATGTCTCTGTCATTCACTATGTATCTACTCTAACATTTCCTAATTAACATTAGCAGTATGTTGCACTTGATTCATGACCTCTTGGCTTTGTTTCACGGCTTGCCACTTTGTCTTGCTGCATATGATTGCACATTCATTACACTGAGTATAACAACACATGCTCCATGGCCACGTGCAAAAGGCCTGGTGGTTTTACAGCTCCCACAATCAAATTTGCCCCTAAAACTGAGTGGTAGGTGGAAATTTCTCCAGATTTTTCAATAGCAAAAGATGTTTGGCAGCAACAGGGAGAGCAAAACAGCTCCTGCTATGTCCCAGGTGGAGGGATTCCTCCCCCACAAAACCTTCCCAGACACTTCCCACTCTTGTATTACACCAACACTAGACCTTATTTAGAAAGTGGAAAATAAGTGTGTGGTGAGTAGGGATTTCTGAGTGATCTGCAGTGGTCAAATGTATTCGAATAAAATAAAAGCCAGCAAACTGGCTTTTCTGAGTCACATGGGTTCTGTGAACCATTTAAAATAAGTAAGTTTACACAAAGTTAATCATAATCATAGAAAAATATGAAACAAACGCCAAGCAAAGGCAAAATACTCCATGGGGTAAAGCATTTTGGGTGAGATTTCCATATTTTTCAGGAATTTGTTTATTTTCATGTGTCTGAATACATTTGTGCAAAATCTGCTTCCGTCAGTGAGTGGATGACAGAATGAGAGTGCCTGACAGTTCATAAAATATAAACAGAATGGATTTCACAGCCTCCCTAGCGGTAAGTCAAGGAGTGCAGCTGTTGAGTGATAAGATCAAGGCATTCTGCACTCATTCATTCTTATATTCCAGGTCTGTAGTATTGAGAACAGAGACCAGAATGCCAATTACTAGAAGGAAAGATGAGCACTGTGAAAAGAAGAAATGTTTTTTTGTTGGTAAAGAATAGAAACTGAATTATATGAAGAGCAAAATCTCTGTATCTTCTAATTGTAGTTACTACAAATGGGTTCAGTGCTTAATTTCTAAAGAGATTTTGTTTCATATTTTATTCTTTAAAGGATACATTTCTCAGGGAAAAACCTTATTCCAGTGAAGACTCCTTTAAAACCCTTCTGGGTGGGTGGATGTAATTCTGGGACAGAAATGAGAGGGAGGAAGTACAAGTATTCTGTTCTCAAAGTGACATGGTATCAATCCAAACTGGGGCAATGTGAGCTCGCGGAAGAGTAGGGGATACAATCTCCCTCCAAGCCGAGCAATGCATGATTAAGGAATGTTTAGTTTGCCCCTGGTCAATTCAAGAGTGTGGGCAACTGGGGGAAGCTCCACTGTGAGAAAAAAAAGCTTTCTGACATGCAGCAGAGCCAGCCGTTAACAATTAACTTCTGTTCCTATTCATGAATCCTGCATCATAATTGCCAAACTGATAATGGGCCAGCAATTCACTTGTGGTACTTCAGTGCTCCTCAGCTGGAAAATGGAACCAGAGCCATCCAAATAGTTTAAATGCAATGTTGTGTATATATGCGCATCATATTTATCACATACAAGATGTGTCCAGAAAGTAATGAGAATATTTTAAAAATTATTTTACTGAAAAAAATTACAATTTAACATTGCTTCCTTCAAAGTATGCACCTTATGAGTGTACACAATGCTTCCAGCAATCTTTCCATACTTCATAGCATCCCTGGAAGTCTTCAAGTGGGATGGTGTTCAGAGGTTGCGTAGTGGCTCTTTGGATGTTATCCACACTACCAAAATGGTGTCCTTTCATACCATTCTTCAACTTTGGGAAGATGAAAAAGTAGCAAGGAGCCAAGTTGGGGCTGTACAGAGGATGGAGAAGCACCTTGATGTGTTTCTCAGCCAAAAACTCTCTGACAGCCAAAGCACTGTGACTCAGAGTGTTGTCGTGATGAAGGATCCAAGTTGAGCCGATCTCAACTTGTGCCATCCGTACACTTGTGCAGCTGATAGCGCAGCTTCTCCATAAGCTTTCCTCACCATTTCCAAAATTCCTGATGCACTTTTACCCAATTTCACATGATTTTATCACCTACTGCTGTTCCAAACTCGCTTGCATTTTTCTTAATACAAGGCACTTGAACAGGGTGTCACAAAAGAGAATGTCTGGACTCTGACTGGGCTGGAATGCAACTGATCAATGTTCTAAGGTATACCTGGCACCCCCACCAAGAGACCTTGACCAGCTTCTCCCTTCGCAGAGCCCTTCTTGAGCATAGGGAGGTGTGTTACTTTCTGGACACACCTCCCATGTCATGTCCTCTGTGCCCACCTTATTTCTTGGTCCTCAGAAGCCATCTGCCTGTACACTCTTTACTGTTCTGGATCACTTGAGTGTGGATTGTGCTGGCCCTGTAGTAGCCACTAGGCAATGCTGCTGTTTCTTGTCCACCTACTCATGCACAGCTGTCATCTGAAAATGATCAGGGATCTATAATAGGATTTAGCTCTTATTTCAATCTGTGCCTTCAACTGCCTTGCTGTAAGATGTTGGAGAAAACAGTGCAACTTCCCTAATGGCTCAGTGTCCTCATCAGTCAAATGCAGATAATAATATCAAACTGCCTCACACTGAGATTTAATTGAGAAATGATTGCTGTGTGATGGCAGACCCCAGTTATATGAAAGTCCTCTCATAAAACCTGTTCTTCAGCATTTTCCTGTTAGCCTCCAAGCAACAGATATAAACAAAATTGCAGTGTGACTGTTTTCATTAATAAAGGGAAAAAAAATCAATGCAGCCATTTCCCCCCTTAGGTAAAAGGTAAAGGGAGTCAGAAAAAAAGCTATCTTTGTTTTGCTAGAATAGCAGCCTCTCCCACTGCACATTATTTTTCCCAATGAGTCTGTTGAGCCAACTGTGCACAAGTTGTAGTTCTTAAGCCTAGGGCAGTACATGGTATTTAAAAGCAAAGAAATCCGACGCCATATTTTAGAATAAAATGCCTGCTACCTATGCAAAGGGGCTGTGTGGCCTAAAGGGATGGCAGCTAAGCATGAAAATCTGCAAATGGACTTGAAAGAATTTTAGCTTGTCCACAGTAGCTGTGATTCTTCACTTCTGATTTGACCAACCCTGGTGGCTGAAAAGGCTCAGTTACTTCACCAGCCTGCTCTTGGGTCTTCACCACAGCTCATTTTGCATCAATTGCAAAGTGGCACTTTCACAGGGGGGGTGATCAAAACATTATTGCTGGATAATAACTGCATATCAGGTTCTGCTGAGGTGGGTTGAAAAAAAAAGCCAGCTCTGTTTGCTGTTAGGTTCCCCAAGTTGCAGTCCAGAGATTTCCTTTGCATTGGCTGTGGACTTGAAAAGAGACACAGTAGTAAATTACCTTGTCCTTTTCAGCAGGAAAATAAATGCAAGACAAAAGCACCAGAGGAGAAAAATGATTGGGAGAAGTAACTATTTCTATTCCGCCCCCAAATTTTGAAGGCCTGAGTTTGCTCCAATTGATTCCATCTTCCCTTTTCTAATTCTCCCCTACTACTGGGGATGATAGGGTTCCTGGAAGAATAGCTGGGTTAGGGGAGTTTTTCCTCTTCTCCTCTGCAAATCTGGTCTGCGTGCAGTTAGATTAAAGCAAAAGACAAGCCTCAGCTATTCACTAACATTATTTGTGGTATAGCTCACAGTAGCAAGGACGATATCAGCATTGACTCTTAGCAATCACATTCAGTAGATGATTCAGGCAGATGCACATCTCTTTTACTGAGGGCAGTCCTCTAGTTGAAGAACTGCCAGTGGAATGCCGCCATGTTTTGAAAGTGTCCTCTTCCTGAAGGACTGCCCAGTCCAAGTTCAGTTCAGTGATAAAGAATTATCAGAAGAAAGAGCCAGGTGTTGAGTGTGTCTGAAAGCAACATCTGGAGAGCAGGTTGAGCAAGGCACACAGTCTTTCTGGCTCCTCACACCATGCATAAGGACACAAGAGAATTAATGACCACAAGATACAGTCACAGTTATCAATTTGAATGGATTTAAAAGGAGATTACACACATTTATGGATGACGATGGCTAGTCATGATTGCTACCTTCTGCCAGTGTGCCAGTGTATAGTCAGTATGGGGGAACATGAACGAGAGGGTCCTAGTGCACTCCTGGCCTGGTGTGGGTTTCCAGAGACAGCTGGGAGGCCACTGTTGTACAGAAAGCTGGACTTAATGGACCTTGGTCTGATCCAGAGCTTACATTTTTATAGTTACAGTTTTCTGCACTGTAGGGAGATATCAGTAATCAGAAAATTTATTGTATTTAGCCATGGGACATTACAAATTAACAAGGTAAACATCAGATTAACAAATAAAACCATAAATCAAGTTTATCAAAACATAATACTAAAAGAAAGACCAGGTCTAGTTCAGGATGGTGTCCCCTTCAAAGCCTCCCTAGCTCTTATCTTTGTAACTGTGAGAGCAAAAAGAGAAACTCAATAATACACATATGTATCAGCATCTGATAAGAATACTAATTTCTCAGAATCGGAGTAAGCATTAAAGGTGTGTACCAGAAATTTTTCTCTAGGTTCACAATATAAAGAATAGTGAAGAATATCGTGCAAGATGTTCTCTACTTCAGGTGAACCACAGATACAGACACGCTGCTCCACTGGAATATGAGAATAGCAACCATGGTTTGGAAATGAAGGGCTGTAAAGGCTACCCTAAAGCTATCATTAAGAATGGTAGCTAAGCAATTAGAATAGGGAGATATAATATATATTTATTTAAAATATAATAGTGATTTCTAAATCTGCATACGCAAATTTTATGCACGTTGTATCCTCTTTTGTTTTCTTTAATGGCACTGTATGTCATTTTGCCCTTGAAAAGTTACAGGTGACCACTCTCTAGAAATGTGTTCTGTGTGTGTGTGTGTGTGTGGGGGGGGGCAGGTAGGCATGTTGGGTAGCACAAATAAGGGAAGCAGGCATGTGTGCACTGACCCAGATTTTTCCTGCTGTTATTAAGTTCCCATTTATATCTACCGATTTCACAAGAGACAATGGTTTCCATTTTTGTTGTGCATTTCATTTTCCACTCCTTGCGCCATATTCATTTTTCTTTTTTTAACCTCAGAACAAAACTTTTGCCTAAATTCCTCTGTTACAAATTTGGAAAACTCAATGCATGTTGGTGGGTTTTGGGGAGGGCGGGGGTTCGATGTCAGTGGTAACTATTAATCATAGGTTATTGGGGACTTATTAATAGCACCTAAAGTGATTCTTCTCATAATCTTGCTATATCTGAATGTCATGGCTCCAATTACTAAATTGTGTCAAACTGCTAAGATTAAAGAATTAAAAACTACTTCTGAACATCCTCTCTTCTAAGCCTGCTATGACTTTGGACAAAAGCCCAGACAGAGAAATAGGGAGAGAAATTAGTGGGGAAGCAATTCATTTGGTGGAAGAGACTCTTGCAGTATTTTTCATTGAAGGCATAAGATTGATTACAAGCATTAGTACAGCTAAACTGTAGTTATTTGTATATTTCTCCAGGTCGACAAATTTACCACTATAAAGATATCATAGGTTACAGAGCACAGAAAGGCTATTTGATGTATCAAACTGACAGTTCTCATTTATACTAAGTCTTGAAAATACAACTTACTTTGGGGCACAATAATCTTTTTATGGGAAATCCAGGACAAGTTTGTAGTAGCAAAGTGTGTAACTTTTCAGCTATCTTGGTCAATTATTTTTTAGCAAGGAAGTGCTTTTCAAGGTCTTTGTTTCTGCTGCCAAAGCAAACCCACTGTGTCTTGGTAAAGTGACCTAAGAGCTGTCATACTCTGCAAAACATATACACAAACAAAGCACAATCGCAATTTTCCTGTCACTTTCTTTTATGTGGGGTGTGTGTGTGTGAATGTGGATGAATATGATGTGTGGGTGTACAAGCTGACAGCCTAAACGTGATGGCGTGCTGCATTAAAGACACCACTGATGGACAAAAATTGAAGCAGTGTTAGAATCTTCATTTACTGAAGCAAAAGAAGCAGAAAAAGCCATATTTCCCACAAGACTATTTTACCAAATGGCCTGCCTTTGTTTGTTTGTTTCTTTTTGGTCATGGGCCAAGTCCTTTGATCAGCCCTAGACTGGGTAGATGGACTGTCATTCTGCATGAATGCCTTCTCACATATTATCAGCTCCCTGACTATTTCATGAATGGCACCTCCATTAGGTTCATTCACACAACACTGCAACCCAATTCTCCTTTGAGGCAATGGACTGTTTTCAACTGCATGTCCAATTGCTCCATCGTGTAAATAGTTCTGATGTCAGCCCCTCCACCACACTCAAAACATGCAAAGTGCTACATATATTGCATGTTTACATTGGAAACAGAAGCACACTTGCACTTTAAAAAGATCCCCATTCCTAATTTCCAGAAATGCTGATACATTCTTTCCAGTTAAATTGAATAATCAGGACCTTGTCTTTTTGTTTTTGTTTTTGGTGGGGTTTTTTCTTTTTTTGGCAGGGGAGAAGGGGTTAAATGGAAGAAATGAAACAAAACCCAACTAAAAACAGCCATAAATAGTACAAAAACAATGTAGTATATGCAACATTGTAAAAAAACTGCATCTCTTGACTTCTTTCTCAAAGCCTTTATGCTGAAAAAGCCATATTCTTCTAAATGAAATTACCCACTAGCAAAGGACTTGATGTATACAATTTGATACTCTGGTTTTACATCAAGGTCAGTAGCTTCTGTATCATTAAGCTCAGTGAATGCTAGATGCTTTTTCTTTGTAGACAAGGCATTCTTTCTGTCAGTTATTGAGATTTGGTTAGTTGCAGAGTTTTTCCTTACAAGAAAGCTGAAAAGATAATACATGTGAGATAATCTGAAAGTCCATGAAAATAATGGTCGCATTTAAAAACGCATCTACTCCAGTTCAGAGAATGTACCTGTTGTGCTTGGCCATCTGGCTGTTAGAACATCTTTCTCTGTCTTGCTCACACTGCGGCCAACTTCTGCAGCCTTGGAACTAGTGATGGGTAAACTCTCCAGATTCAGAAATGGGTCAATGATTCTAAGTGTTTTTAAAGAACACTTGCAAAGGGAACTCTCATCTCCGCTCCCTGCCAGCGTTCTAAATTGATGCATAATGTCAGTTGTGCTATATTAGATGTATCCTGGAAACAAAGCTAGTAGTTAGCTTCTAAATTAGTTATCTGCCGCCACCCACCTAGTGCCAAGCCTGCCTTTCTTTTTGGCACCTGGTTAAGACAGCCCTCTTTGCAGAGTTCTTTAAAGATTTCCCTGGCCGTCTAAGAGCCTGATCAGTTTATCCAGGTGCCTTTTTTTCTTCTTGGCAGGGTCTTTTTATTGAATTTTTATGTATTTTAATTAATTTTTTAAAAAATGTTTTAAATATTGTTTTATGAGTTTTTTTTAAAAATATCCTTTTGTGAACTGCCCAGAGAGCTTCTGCTACAGGCAGTATAACAATGATGATGATGATGATGGTACTGATAATGATGTATATCCTCACTTTTCCATTAAAATAAATGTTCAAGGAATTTTACATACACAACCCTATTAATTAAAGAAATCATGTTTCAACTAGATATATTCCAAAATAATTTAAAAAATCATAAAATCAGCCAAGAGTCCAGAAGGATAAAACAGTTTACACCTTGCACCTGAAAGGCATTAGTAATGGTAACTGACAAACAACCAGTTGTATATATTGTGCAAATGAAGCACCAGGATGAATATGCCTTCACTGCAGCATCTTACATACACGTCAATTGTTTTGGATCAATGTGGCATAGAGGGAGATACCTGATAGACCTATTTGTGTAGCAAATTGGGCCATCTTATACACATTGTGTAAATCCTGCTATCTTCCCTCTAGTAATACAGAGATGAATGATGGATGATATACTAAAAGCTGGAATGAGATGAAAATAAACTTCCGTCTTTCTTTTTGGTTTCCCTTTTTCATGGCATCCACACTTCTGAGTTTGATAACACCTTTGTTTCATTTTAAGTCAGGATGACTAGGCCTTGGGTTGAAAATGGTGTCATGGTTAAAAATGAAACATTTATCACTGCAAAGTAATAGATGGATTATTTCCAAATCATTCTTTAACTTTTTCTTATTTAAAAAGGGCACTCTGGCTGTGTCACACATGTTCTAAGCTCTTTCCAGTACAGTTATGTGATAAATGAATCCACTAAAACTTAGCTTGGCATATTGATAAGATATTCAAACCACCCAAAACTTATGGGAATGGGTCAGTGTATAAATATTAAGATAGACAGATAAATAAATAAATATGTATGTATGTTATGTTGTTCTAAATTCATATAACGGAATATAACTATATGGTGTTTTACTGTTTGTGGCAGTTTGCAGTTTGCAATCCTGCAATGATGAGATTAAAACCAAAATATATCATGTTTACTTTACTTTGAAGAATTGTGAGATCAGTGTGGTAATTTCTTAGAATACTAACCTATGATTTAGATTTCATCTAGGCTTTCCATTAATTGGCTATTGGTTAATTGAAATTCAGATTGATTTGATTATTTCACTGAATATATTGGCTACTGTTCTATACTGTTGGTATTTGCAAAGTTACACTAAATTTACTGTTTGTATTTTATTAAATGTTAAGCTGAATACTTTTTTTGCTGAAGACTGGGTGTATATATCACAACTTCAGTTGAAACGTATTTATTTATTTATTTATTTATTTATTTATTTATTTATTAAACCATTTCTATGCCGCCCCATTCGCCGAAGCCTCGGGGCGGCTCACAACATGAAGAAAAATACACAAATAACAATATAAAAATAACAATATAAATATAAAATAAATAACTAAAAATTTTTAAGCTGGCAGGTAACCTGCCATTATTTTGTTTAGGGCTCATAGAAAACATTGACATCTTTTAAAATAGCCTAATAGGACCTAGTCACTGCTTTTATGCCACAGCCTTTAGCTATGTAAACTGCATTGGGATTTAACAGAATCCCATTCTGCTGGAGTACATATTGAATGGCTGGAGCTATTCATACAGAGGCCGTTCTAAAATGTGAAAAACAGGGAAAAGGAGAAATGGAAGCTAAAGGAAGTTGACCCCGATCTCCACTCTGCTCCACTTTCCAGTGTTGATAGCCAGGATTTAAGCTTTCAAAACAGCATCCTTCAATACAAGCTTAGCTACTGTATGGAAGAAGGAAACACTCGGCATTTAGGTGTGCATGCTGATCTCCATCCACCCTAGGACATATATGTGGAAATGCACACCTGCATATAGAGTTCCCCCACCTTGATCAGTGTACATCATACACCATACATCATGCTGAAAATCAGCGTACATTATGGACTTAATTCAGTGCTCACTTCTGAAGATGCAACCTTCATTGATTTGTATCATAACTGCACTCTACACTGTGACAATTCTGTATGTATGCTATAGAAAATAGCATGCATGTCTTGGTAAATGTAATTAGCACATGAATACGCTGAATAGTCTGTTTTGCTGCAATCACATGTACTTAGAAAACAGACTGCCATGAGACTGCCCAGCATTCACATATATAGAAGATGTCATGTGTGAAGCAGCAGGAATTCAGGAATTTTCACATTCTAACCCTTGTTACTGTTACTACTGCATATTTATTAAGTGGCAACAATTTGTCACCCCATTGCTGTAAACCCATTATGTATAATTGAAAATCACAGAACATCCTCTCCTCAGCACCTGTAAAATGAGGGAATAATGAATGAATGGATGAATGATGAACTTAGTACTTACCTTGCAGGGGACTGTAGAAGATTGATTAAAATTTGTGCAGCATTTAAAAACCTCAACTATAACTTTCATGCTAAGCAGAATTGCGAGGTGGATGACTTTAATGAGCTCTGTAAGATGATCGCAGCAAAGATAGTGTCACTGGTTTTTAAGATTATCTGAGAGAATTTGGATGTGAAATGCTACTGTGTCAATGTTGCAATCAGTCTGTTGTGATAGGCGTTTTCTCCCAAGAGCATTTTTGGAAGACTGGTAGAACTCCTGCAGATTCAAAGAATCCGTATGACAGTTTGAAAAGTTTTGTTTGTATTTTATATGAGGGATTGGAGGGAGGAGATCTTAAATAACCAAACTTAGACTAACAGGAATTTCTCCAGTCTGGCAGATTTGACAGACAAAATTTTGCAAGCCATTTGATCATCTCTATTCATTGAATGTCAGCTCCTTAATAGAGTAAGTAATAAAATGTAATTCCATGGGGAGCCAAAGCAGCACTAAGTACAAATGAGTCAAACTGAGTTGTGTGAGCCCCACTTGACACCTATATCCATAAAGTGATGCATTACTTATATTGACATTAACTAGAGCTACAACTTTATGTATACTTGTACATAACAAAGGTATGTAAAATGAATCTTACCAAATACAGATATACTGCAGGAGATACTATGCAATGTATCCTCTTTTAAATTAATGTTGCACAGCCCTGAATTTGATATAGTGTGTTTCTTCCCCATGACTATATCTCTCCAGATATCCAGCAAGGATGTCTAGATTCACCATCTCTCAAGTCCTGTATCTCCTGCTAATCCATTAAGCCCCAAGGAGGTGCTTTCCCTGTCCCCTGGTTTCAAAGCATTTCGTGGCAAGTTGGCTGGTTTTAGGAATTGATCTCAGTCTCACAATGCCTTGGAGTGCTCAGCAGTGCTATAAACGGCATCCTCAGTTATATCATCTACATATTTTCTCTCCATCTGGGAATGAGGCTCAATGCAGCCCCCACCCATAACCATTCAGGTAGAAAAGAATTTTTGTCACAGAAAGTGCTGATGTTCCTGTTGAAGGAGAAAATACAATTCACTGACATTTACTGTTGTCCTAAGAAGTTCCAACTTTTAAAATTACTCTAAGTAACAATTTGTGATGACTCTCTCCCCCACCCCCCTCCCACACACATGTCCCTACCCCGGCAAGTTGATTGAACAGGTTAAGTGCTGGCTACAGAAAAAGTAATTTCCTTAGATTTAATTGAAACTATGCGCTATGCAATTATGCTAGAGAAACATTATGGCTTTGTTGTTGCAATGTCCAATTACGGTTTTATTTTTCATAATTAATATTTTATTAATTTTTAATAAAAGAAGCTATAAGCTGTACTTGGCCTGATAGAGATTTGATGACAAGACCAGTTATTGCTCTGCCTCTACAAAGACATGGTGGGGGGGCTATTATGGAACAGCTCTCCTTAATGCTGAGTCTTCTGTTCTCCTATTTGAACTTCATCAAGTAGGATGAACTTTAGCAGTTCTTAGACAGAAAAAGAAAGGAAATACAAACCATGGGGTGTATTCAAGGACTGATTCAGAGAACAATTTCGGTCACCCAAAGAAGGTTGATTTTTTTACCTCTCCCCTTTCTTTCTCTGGTTATAAGATTCTTGTTGGCCTGGTATCAACATTAATTTGACCAAAGCCACTGACTATTCAGCCCTTGAAGTGACACAGTTCCAATTAGATAATTGCAGAACAGGGTGCAAAAAGAGAGCAAATTGTGGTATTGAAATGAATTATGATAAATTTCTCTGACCCACTGATTTAGGGAGAAAGTTTATTGGAGGTCTGGCTGGGTATCCTTTAATTCCTTTCTCTGGCTAGAGTATTTATTTATTTTATTTATTTAAAACATTTCTATGCCGCCCCATTCGCCGAAGCCTCGGGGCGGCTCACAATGAGTAGAGTGCTCATTAGTGAATAAGGGGAAATTTAGTTTAATTTCTATTTTAGCAGAACGCAAGTGTCCTTTATAATTGTTTAGATTTTCAGTGCAGTCCTTCAAAGACAAAATAGGAACTAAACATAAGCACATGCACACACACTAGGGCAAAATATGCAAAATACAAAGATTAATGAAATAAATGAATAACACAATCAGTGTATAAGTCAAACCTGCTTGCAAACAAGATATATACTAGGTAAATTGACATACATAAAGGTATATAAAGTAAAATGTATTCAAAAATATGTATTAATTTTCATGCTGACATGAAAAGCAAATAAACACAAATCTGAAACAGAGAAAATTCAGTTAACCTATTCACTTATCCCTAGCAAAGAAGAACAGTTTTAATTCTACCTGTCAGTACTCAAGATTGAGGCTCAGACTTGCAATGAATCCTGAATCCAGACAACAATTGGTTGAAAATTCTTGCAAAAACGGGCTATGTGGATACAATTGAAGATCAACAGGAATAAAGGAATATTTGGCAACATTTGGTACAAGTATGGCAGCAAACTGGGCTTCATCAGCACAGTTATGTCACCCAACCTGAAACAACAACAAAGCAACACTTTTCCAGCACTGCCTTCCGGGAACTTCTCTGATGTGTTTGAATACTAGCTTTTTATAGTCAGGAAAAGGTCAAAATGGGATTAATCAACTGAAGGGAAGAAAGATAAATGGAGAGGAGGAGGAAGACTATCTAAGCCACTTTAGGTTTCTTTGAGATAAAAAAGATTGGGATAGAAATATAATCAATAAAATAAAATTATTAATTGTAGGGGAGATTCAAAGTGATCCACATTTAAAAAATGGCTATAGAATGTTTTCAGGATGCATTGGGAAAATTAAAGTTGCCCCATTCTAGCACTGGCTTCTCCCTATCCCTTGCCTTGGTAGCAAATAAACACATTAATCTGTGGTTTGCAAAAAATTGTATCTTTTGGTAAGGCAGGGACTGTACAAGGAAATGAGCTCTGTGTATAAAATATGTGTAAAGCAGATCTTAGAAGCTATTTAAACACACATAGCTTCAGCACACACACACAACCTAAAACATGAATGCCATCTCACTTCAACATTACCATTAGGCAGTAAAGCCATTGCTATGGTAAATGCTATATGGATGCTAAAATGGATCATTCATTACTGAAGTTTATAATTTTATAGCTGCTCCTGAATAAAATATCCCTGCACAGAATAGGTTTTCTGTCCCTCATAATTATGTATGTTCAAGAAATGGCAGCCTGTTAGTACCTTTTCATTGTTCATGAGCTATGAGTTGACAGTAGGATGGATTCGTTTTATGTGTACTTAGCTTGTTCCTTTGTTGGAGGTCTCATGGACCTTGTATGCCTACTTTGAGCAGCTGGAAAATGATCCTCCAGCTCTAGGTACATCTTAGCTTTACAAGCTTGGGGAGTAAAGAGGTAATGAAAATTAAAGAAAAAAGCTACATACCAGCAATAAATGAGACCCATTATATTGTATCATAAACCAGCATTTTCATTACAAAGTCTCATTAAAATAGAGAGGAGAATAAGTAGTACTCTGGCCCTGTTCCTAAGGAGAAAATAAGTTCAAGCCTAGTTTTAAATGGGGAGATTAGTTTAGTGGCACACTAAACCTGGAGTAGACTATGGCTACTTTGGAAATTTCTGTGAGAAGCAAAGATAGTGACATGGATCTGATATAGGTGCCACACTGGGTACCCATAAGCCATGATTTGTAATGATGGAAATACACCCATGTCTTTCACACATACATAGTATCCCCACATATAGTATCCCCTATCTATTTTAGTCTTAACAGTTGTTTCATATTCCTTCTCCTCTAATCTTGAAATGTGGATCTGAAATAGGATAGGAAGCCTTCGATAAGAGGGAAATCAGGTAGTATTAGCCAATAGCATCAATATTACATGGATAACATTGAAATGCAATTGCACTTAGGATGGGCAAATGCATCAAGTTCAGTTTCAGCCAGGTTCTCATTTTTCTTCTGCTTAGTTCATTGTATCCCATTTCTGCATTGGATTTTGGATTTAACTTTAGTTCACAGAAATATTTATACTACATGTTCACTATAGATCATCATTAGTGCCTACTGGAAATTATTTACAGAAAACAGAAATAAATGGGATAAAAGCAGCTTGACCTTTTCTTGTAGCAGGCAGTTCAGTGGGGGACACAGCTGTCTGTGAATGCTCACAGGTTCCTTTAAGGCAATAAGTGATTCCTGGTGCCAAGGTCTTGGAAGAAACTTAAATGGATTTAACAGAATGAGTCATCATGGGACTCCAGAGGCAAAGATGTGTATAGGAGAGCAGGAAGTGGGCTTAAGATTAGGTCAGGCTTTCACTTGTTAGGTATCCTAAGACTCACTCTTTGTCTTAGCTACTCTTTATTTTATTTACTTATTTAGGGAACTTCTATGCCGCCCCATTCGCCGAAGCCTCGGGGTGGCTCACAAACATAAATAACATCCTATAAAACAATATAATTTAACAGTATACCTACTCTTGTAGGTACTCTTGTTAATAGTGGCACTATTTTTGATCAGTCTATTCAGTATCTTGTCTTGTCCTGTCATTTCTGGTGGCCTGGTCACAATATTTTATTAAGTTCTTGTATTTTATGGTCTGAAGCTCTATTATGGCATCAGCTCAGAAACCTTTGGCAATAGAGCTGCATGGACATTTCATAAGTAACAAAATAAAATGTATTCAGGCCCAATTTCTTGGCCCAATGTGTACTTAACCAGTTTATGAAAGATAGCTAAGTAACGCCCCAGGAAACGACTGCTGGATATGTGCTTGGAACTAGAAACTTGGGGTCAAATTTCTGTTCAGCTCTAAATACAGTGGGAAAGCCTTCTTTTAGATTTCTTTGCCCCAATTTTTCATCTATAAAATGCAGGTAATGGCCATCTTCATGTGTTAGTTGCTAAGGGAAATTGTACATAAATTGTCAAACAGCCAAATAAGTTTGTAGTCAGGTGTCAGCTGTATGCTTCCTACATACTTGTGCCAGTTCCTGGCAGCTACCAGTATGTGAACTAAGGCCAGTTGGTAACACACACCCTACCCCAGAACAATGTTAAAATAGTGTTTTAAAGGCAGAAGGCAGAGAAGAAGATAGGGCAAAGCAGCTGCCTTAATGCTGAATTGTGGAATCCGGTATATGTGCTTAGCATTGCAATCTTATGCACGTTGATTGAGAAGTGAATCCCGTTGACTGCAGTGAGGGTTACTCTTAGCTGAGTGGGTATATGATTTGAGCATGAATTATCCATTGGAGAAAAGCAATAATATATTATGGTTGCTCCAGCCTGGCAATGCAAGTGGGCTATTTCTGTCAAGTTAAAGTCACATTGAGTTAAAATCTCAGTTTCAATATGAATTTAATTTCGGAATATGAAATGTGAACATTCTAGATTTGATTGGATTTTTATAGCATGCATTATGACCATTACAAAAATCAAGTATAATTAGAAACAAAAGGAAATTATTCCTGATTGCAAGTAATACATGAGCAGGTCTGTCTTTGCCATGTGGCAGATATAAACTCCTTTAAGCAAACTGTCAATCATGGTCATACTCTAAATACCATTACAAGTTCTTTCTCCAATATTATAAAATAATTGGATTTGAAGAAGAGATTTAAAAAAGATTCAGTTTAACATTTAACTATTCCAATAATACTCAGTGATCATTTAGAAAATCTTCAGGCCCACACATTGAAAAAGTCCAGCTTCAATCGTTTAGTTAGCAGTAGTTGTGTAAATTTACCTGATCAGAATCTTCTTGTTTCCCATATACATTGTGCCACTGCTTTCTTTCTTTCTTTCTAGCCCTAGACCTATACCCAATGTAGTTGAAAGAGGTGTGCACAGCTCTTTCTTAACCTACCAATGCATCTATCAATCCATGGAAAGCTATCATCTAGACTTCTTTCAGGCAATATCTATCCATTTGAACTAGATTAATCATCTGCTTAAAGTTGTCACAGTCTGGTCCAGAACTGGGACTGAAGTTCATTCCTTTTTATTCGCTTTGGCAATCACAAAGTGTTTAGAACACATAGGAGAAAATGTGAGTGTTGTCTCTTCACTCTTCCTCCATTACCTCTCATTAAACAGAAAATAATGGATCTCTTAAGGAAGGCAGCCACTCACAACCTTTCTAGTAATTTCACCACAGGTCACAAGATGACACTGTTACGGGTTTCACGCTTCCATCCATCACAATGGTCTCACCCTGGCATGTGCTGCAAGTTCTGCTACCAAAGAAGAGTTTGTTCCTACTTTATATTTTTCCTACTTTATAAAAACAGAGGAAAGTCTCTTGAACCTGGCTTGGGTTTGGTGAAATCTAAATCTTATTGTACTGCTTTATCTATCTAATCCATTGCCTACTCATAACCTACATATTAAGGCCTTCCATGGAATATGTAATGTTTCATTCTGTTTGCCTGAATCGAACCAAACTCTATCGTGCGAGCAGTGGATGGTACTAGCCAGATGACATCATCATCATCATCATCATCATCATCATCATCATCATGATCAACATTACATGCATAACCTTCGCTTGGAATATTGCATGTTGAGCATGCACGCATACTTGCAAACTGTGACAGTGTTTACACATGTACACCTATGCTATACAGGATTAAAGGAACACAACAACAGGTACTGTGCTTTCTTCAACAAAGGATGCTGCTGGTATCACAAACTAAATGTTGCCTTCCCTCCACATCACTGCTGTTGTCGTAAATGTATTTATTTTGTCTGTACAATCATATTTACAGCTCAAGGCTGTAAGATAGGCAGGCTATGTAGGTGCCATTCAGTGCTTCCGTTTGGCTACTGCAAAGGTACACAAGGTACACAAAGAAGTAATTTTGGAGACAAAAATACACTGAAGGCAAACAAAAACCAAGTTAAAATGGCAGAGAACGTCCTCATTGCCCTGAGAAGCCACAGTGCCAAAAGATATCTGCCTACTCCTGCCACATAACTATCGTAACTTTCCCAAACTTTTGGTCAGTCTTCAGGACAGGTAACAAGAGTGCAATACTGGCACAAATATGACTGCATTCTTTACCAGGGAATCATGATAAAGACAATAATTGTTATAAAATCTCAAGGAGATTCTGGAATGAAACACTGTAAAAACCACAATACAAATGGAATATGGAGTTTGTTGTATGGCATGACAAAAAGCTAGGTGACCCAAGGGCAAAACAAGATGGTGGTATATATCATCCTCTGTATCCATGCAAGACCAATTCTCATTGGAAATGGAGACTCATTCAAAAGTTTGCTTTGTAAGGAACAGTAAGCAATGCTGTATGTGTGCATTTTGGTTTCAACAAGTACAGTATAAAAGCCAGTGCATCAGTGTTGGTTTTCTAATATGCTTTATGGTCACCTTTGACTTCTGTTTGACAGTTTTATACATCCCTGGAAATATGTATAAATGTGTGATCCTATGCATGTTTAGATAGAAAACATATCTTTTAAACTCCCAGCATTCCCAAGTATGGTTAGCTAGGGAATGCTGGAAGTTGTAGGGCTTTTTCTGTCTAAGCACAGGGTACTTTTTTTTTTTTTAACAAAGAAAGAACATTCATGTTAGAAGAGAAAGCTGATATTAAGACAATAGGAAAGGTCTCTTGCTCCAAAATAGATCCTTTTCATAAATTCTTGGCATGTGTGGAACCCGCAACAGCATGTGCTTGCTTATAAATATAAATAGTCTCATTGAAAAGAAACTGCCCTTTCTCAAAGCAGAGGAACCAAAGGCTTTTATTAAGAGAAGAGGAAATTGTCTTCCCTGGTAAGATAACAGAAGAAAGCACAATAAATCTTCAAAATGTTGATGATAGAATTACTGATAACCAGCCTCTTTGAATATTCAATATAAATAGATGCCACATATGAAAACAATGCAGATACATAGGCCAGCTGAAGGACATGGCATTTAAAATTCCATCAACTTAGTTGAAGAAATCACAGAATAGAATTATTTAGCCCAAGAAATCAGTTCTAATGCTATTCAGTAAGAAGAAGCCTGCAGAAATGTGTGTATTCCTTGCCACTCTAACCATCTCCCACAGGAATACACAGCTGTTTCTTTTTTCTGGCTCTTCATGCTGACAGCTTACTCTTCAACAGTTTGAACACATTGGGTGGGAGCACAATTTAATGAACTGATTCCAAGTAATGGCAGTTCCATCACCCAAGCTTCTCACAGTAGCTTAGCCAATGGCTCAGGGAATCTGCATTGATAGGTGGAAATTGGCCAAACAATACTTACCTTAAGCTTTGTGCATTAAAACTTTCTTTGTAAATCTACAGATTCAATGGTTTAAATCAATACTGTGCTCCTATAGCTCTAATTATGAGAAATGCATTAAATCTACCCTGACACTGTCAAGTACAATTTAATAGAGTGAACGAATTGTAGAGTTTGAAAGGGGCAGTTAAGCCATGGTGTCCAAAACCCTGTTCAGTGCAAGAATCAAGTTTACAGCCTCCCTGACAGAGGACTGTCCAGTCTCCACTTGAATTCCACACCAGCTTTCGAGGAAGTTATTTCTGTTTGGCCATTTTGACAGTTGTGAAGTTTTTCCTAATGTTCGCCTCAAATTTGCTTTACTGCCACTTAAGACCATTATTTCATGTCATTCAAGTCTTGGATAATAGAGAAAAGGTGGTGCCCCCCTTTTATATGAAAGGAAAACTTTTAAAAAATGAAAATTTGCTTCAGTTTCCCCCTTAGTCTTCTCAAGTTCCTTTCCTTTTATTTTCTCATCCCCGATGTTCTTTGTTTCCCTGGTAACATCCAGATTCAATTGTTGTAAAGTACTCCACATATGACCTTTGCTGGATAGTGTCCTGACACTTCAAAAATTCTAACAGGAACCTATCATAGTGGTGCATACATCACCTCTTAAACACAAGAATATTGACCTTTAAATATTTCTGGGCCAATATAGCTGAAAAATCACTTTTTCTTAAGTATTTGTAAAGTAGTCATATGTCCACTTCTGTAGAGAATAGTCCTCCATTTCAAAGTTATGTGAGGGCCACCTTCTATTATGTAGGAGACCTCTGTTTAAAGACTCATCATATAACCACCTCTTTCGGTATAGAGAACCTTAGGAAAGGGGAGCTGGGCCTTGAGGTTGTTCATCAATGGCACATAGATGGCTGGTCACAGTCTTTCATGCTATGGTGAAATGGATCATAGTTCTAGTTACATTACACCAATTATTGCTACCTTGGGTATCTCTATATAAATTAGCAAATGCATAGCTTATGGAGAACATTCTTTACTTATGTCTCTTTTTTGTGACTTATATGTGGTCTTAGAGATTGGATGGGAGGGTACACAGAACAGTGCCTCTTCCGGGTTAGTAATCAAGTTCTCCATTTCCTTGCCTCTTTTGTTCCTTGTGTCTCAGTGTGATATAAAAGCATTTCCAATCTGTGGATGGGTTTATTTCATTATGTTTTATGAAGCTTTATTATTTTTAATTATTTTAATTGCACCTGAGTGCTTAATGTCTATTTTAATTCCTTTCTTTCTTATCCAGTTTGGTTGTCAGTTTGTACAACTAAAATTGGCACATGTTTATTTAAAAATAAATACCTAAAATAAACAGACCAAAGCCAAATAGAAACTTGATTTTTCTTATCAGTCTTCAAATGCAATTCAGTAGCTTTAAGTCAACTGAACAGAGAGCAAAGCAAATTTGAATGTATGCATTCAATACACATGAAACAAGCACGAAGTTGTGTGATTGTTAATTGTTTAAGCTCATACTGCACAGCTTACCTGGATACTTCCAGATGCCTCATCTCTTGTTGTGTGCAGCATTCACAATTTGTACAGTGATTCATCACAATGTTGCTATGCAGAAGGAGGTTTCTGGCTATCCCAGTAATGACTAGCAACTCCCTTTTTATTGCTATGTTCAAGAAAACTGGACAAATCATAATTTCAAGCAGCCCAATGAATTTCAAAAATATTCATATATTAGGGAGAAAGAAGTTTCTATTGCATATGGCAATCGTGCAGTTATCAAAGATGCTCTGAATAAAGTTAATTTTACTTCCTGCTGGAAGTAGACAGCTGGAAAAGAATGAAGTATGCAATGTTTGTTGGTTTCGGTAATTCTTGATTGTGCTTACACAACATAATATTGCATCCCCTCCACAAAGTCTCCAGTCTTAATTTCCTTTTAATTTCTTGCCTTTGTTGTTCTTCCAGCACCAGCAAGAGGAAAATGTTACCCATTTCATTTTCATCAGGGAGATGGCAATACTAAGTGTTGGATTGCATTATTGAAATGATAAGTCTTGCTGACAGAATGAGAGGGAAAACAATGCTTGAAAATGGAAGGGGCGTTCTTAGACTCAGGGAGCAGACTAATTAAAAACCAAGCCAGTAACTTAGATTAAAAAATAAGGAGGCATGTTGATTATTCATTAAAATTCTAATAACAGAGGCAGTTCAACTGTTCAGTTAGAGGCTGGTTTAAACTAAAGACACCGGATCTCTGTGTGATTTAATCCATGGCCACTAAAGTCTTGAATGCTGCCACACAAGCATATCCAAAGCTGTGTCAATGTCTGTCTTGTATTCATGCACACAGAGTTAATAATATGTGCACCCACACCACCCATCTGACCACAAACCTGTAAAAGCGCTAAGGAGCATAGAAAACTGCCTACTACTAGGTCAAATGCCTAAGGTTGCAATCCTATGTATGTGCATAGAAAAAAAAGTTCTACAATGTGGCGTTTGTTCTAGCCCATCTAGCTCAATGTCTGGTGGCATTTGACTACTGCCTTTTCTGTCCGGGTTACACAACCCCTGTTTGAAACTTGGCATGCCAGGGATCAAAACCTTGTTTAGACAAAACATGTGCTAGGGACGAGTGAGCATTTTGCTGATTTCATTTCCCCCCTAAGAACTTAGAAAGATTAGCCATTTTTATAAACAGGATGAAAATAATTATAGATTTAAAAAACTGGATGTGAGAGAAAGTGAAACTGTCATATTTGCCCATCCAGGCCCAAGGCATTGATTACTTAACTCTTAAAAACTGGATTTGTGTATTCAAGCATGGTGCTGAATTCAGATTCCTGGTTGGTTTTGTTTTGCTGATAGCTGTTCTTCATTATGTGGCAGGCAGGCCCAACATGCTCCTCTAATTTATTCATAAGTGGGACAGAAGAAATTGAGATTTTAAAATTACTGTCATGGAAAGAAAACTGACAAAATTGTCCATCCCTAGCATGTGCTTGTACTGGGAGGTTTTTTCATAATGCAAGTACCAGATTCAGAAGGGGAACGTCCCTCAGGACTGTGGTAAGGAATGTTAAATAGTCATTTCACTGTGTTGGCTCCTTACAATTGCTATAGAAAATTACTGCTTGATTTTAGGGACCGTTCACAACTCAAAATACTTTCCAGAGAAAACAGTTAGTTGATTTAAGATGGGGACGGGCCAATAGTAGATCTTGGAAGGTTTGGGCCTTCCCCACCCAGAAGGCTTTGGGTGGAGTGCCAATGGTCAAAATGTCCAGCCACATTCTGCCCACTCCTGTTGTAGGAACTATCTCCAAGTCAAAATACCTGCTTTAGATGCAGTCTTTGGGGAATAATGGCAAATAATTGCACAGTAGTTTTGGGGGATCATTTCCAAATAGGTAAAGGCACTGAAAAGCATCAAGACAAAGGTGACTATGGTTGACAGGCTGGTCTTTAGTAACTCTATCCAAACTTACTACATCAATATTTCTTACATTGCATTTATAATCCCACCTTTTTTCCTATCATGAAGAGTCCAGGGTGGCTTACATATTTCCATTTTATCCTCATAACAACAGCAATCCAGTAAGTTGGTCTGAGAGTCTACAAATGGCCCCAAATCACCCAGTGAGCTTCATGACCAAGCAGGGACATGAACCTGGATCTCCCAGGACACCAGTCTAGCACCTTAACTACCATACCGGCTCTCATATAGTCTGCCCCCAATTTCCCAACTTCATAAGAGGAATGGCAGTTTTTCCAAAAAAAGAAAAAAGTCATAAGAATGCATTGGATTAACCCCATGGTGCCCTACACCAAATAGCAGGACCCTGAATGCCATGCATGAGTGCACTGAAGGATTCCCTGTTGCCCTTCAATTGCCACCAATAGAATGGCTGACCCTTCAAATAGCCGTTGTCCTAATTAATGTCCATAGGAACACAAAAGGTTGAGACCAGTTTAATTATTTATTTATTTAAAACATTTCTATGCCGCCCCCATCGTAACAAAGCCTTGGGGCAGCTCACAACAGACATAAAAATACAATCAATAATTTAAAAACTGGTACCATCTCGGCTATATATTAAAATCTATAAATACAATAATAATAAATTAACAGTTAAAATAACTTTTAAATAAAAAGTTCTTCACCTGGTGTCGAAAAGCAAATAATGACAGTGCCAGGCGGACCTCTCTGGGGAGCGCATTCCATAGGTGGGGCGCCACCGCAGAAAAGGCCCTCCTCCGGGTACTCAACCTCCTAATATCCTTCACGGAGGGTTCCTGGAGAAGGGCATCCGCTGCCGATCATAGGGGGCGGGCGGGCAGGCATCTATGGACACAGACGTTCCTTTAGATAATCAGGTCCCAAGCCCAAGCTATGAGCTTTATAGGTCATAACCAACACCTTGATTGGGCCCAGACTTCAATAGGGAGCCAGTGAAGCTGACGGAGAACTGGGGTTATATGAGAATAACGCCCAGTCCCTGTCAGCAACCTGGCAGCTCTATTTCCCAGTTCCCCACAGGAAATAGCAGGAGACCCAGTAATTGCTTACCGCTGAATTAGGAATGTGTCTCCCAAAATCTCAGTGGGCTTCTATTGCCACACACCCTCCCTAGGAATATACAACCCTTCCTACTCTTCATGGAAATCATCACATTTTGAAGGACTGTATGAATGTGCAGGCTGAGATGGGAAGACACACACTTTCCTATGGGAAACAGCCGAACACCATATTTCACTTAAGCATGCACTGAATCATCCAAGCACCACAAGCGTGTTGCCACAGTGTCCCCACTCCATCATAAATCTGGTGTAGGAATGGTCACATGAGGACAAGCCATACTTTCAGGTCAGACAACTCTTATGAGCAGGTCATGATGTGGGCAGGGATTCTGGTTGCTCTGGGGAAAGATTTGTAGCAATCGTGGTCATTTGGGTGAGTTAGGAATCTCTTCAGTGCACCTAAGACAAACCTGTAGTCCTCTTGAGTCGTATGGAAACAGAGGTTGTGTCCCTCAGTGAAACTGTGAGCCATACAGTTTCTGCTCTTTCACCCAGTGAGCAAGTGTGGATCTGACGGTCTCAGTACAGTGGCATCCCTATTTCCTTCCAAAGGACAGTTAGCTTCTATTGCATGGCAACAGAAATCCCTTGGCATGGTTGGTAGGACTTTGTCAGTACATCCATGAGAAAAATGGTGTCTTCTGATGTCTCCTGTGGGAAACTGTGCAGCTGCTGCTATCAGTGTAATGCATTCATGTTGCCACTTAGAAGGACAGATGATTATTATAATATTTCTATGACCTTATGTTTAAACCTGGTCATTAATTTTAAATAATTTTTCAACATCACATCTATTTGGGTCCCCCACCTCTCTTACATTCATGCACACCAGCACTATGAACACAAAGATTAGGAAACTAAGGCGTTAGTAAATCTTGGTATTTTAATCCCCAGCTGGGTTCCAGAGGAGTTATACAAATTCAATTATAAGACAAGAGTAACAAAGTTAATGGGAAACCTGTACTCTCAAATGCTGGGAAGAAGTTGTTCCTGATGTATAATTCAGTAAAGCAAAACAAATTCTGCTTCAGCATCTATAGCAGACTGCATCTGGCAGAGATAAACTACAGATAATGCACATACACAGTGCTTCTTTTAGGTCTAAACAAAATGACGAATGTGCAGGCTTTGCATTCAAAACAACTTTTATTTCCCTCCAGCAAGTGTGACCTGCTTCATAAAACATTACCAAAAACATAACTGCACTAGAAATAAGGCTTGTGTATACTATATTAAATGTGACATGTGTTGCATGTGGAAAATGTACTTGAAAAATTTCAGTCCCGAGATTTTAAGACCATGATGTTTAAGACCAGAATTGATTGAAATAATTGGCAAAGGGGAAATATGTGATACACCCGAGTCTGAAAGCATCTTCCACCATCAATTTCTCCATGAATATGGAACCATTTTGTTTCTACACAGATATATACTTCATCAGACATTAAAACTGAGCATGGACTGTACCACTTCAGACTGTAGGTGGAAAGATCACAGAATGTAGTCCATCCAGGATAGAAAATTAGGATCATGTTATACAAAGTTCATGTAGCTTTCCTTGGTGAGGTCTGCTCATGCAAATTCAGACACTCCTCTTCCTTGGTAGAAAAGGATTATGGAGAACCATCCCTTTTCTCTCAACTGGAGGAAAGCAACTCAAGGATGCTGCTGTTAGTCGCAAAGTTGTGTCTGACCCATTGCGACCCCATGGACAACATTCCTCCAGGCCTTCCTGTCCTCCACCATCTCCCGGAGTCCACTCAAGCTCACACCAACTTCTTCAGTGACTCCATCTAGCCACCTCATCCTCTGCCGTCCCCTTCTTCTTTTGCCTTCTATTGTTCCCAGCATTAGACTTTTCTCCAGGGAGTCCTTCCTTCTCATTAGGTGACCAAAGTATTTGAGTTTCTTCTTCAGGATCTGGCCTTCTAAAGAGCAGTCAGGGTTGATCTCCTCTAGGACTGACCAGTTTGATTGCCTTGCGGTCCAGGGGACTCGCAGAAGTCTCCTCCATCACAACAATTCAAAGGCCTCGATCCTTTTGCACCCAGCCTTCGTTATGGTCCAACTTTCACAGCCATACATTGCAACTGGGAAAACCATAGCCTTGACTATACACACTTTTGTTGGCAGGGTGATGTCTCTGCTTTTTAGCATGCTGTCTTGATTTGCCATAGCTTTCCTCCCCAGGAACAAGTGTCTTTTAATTTCTTGGCTGCAGTCCCCGTCTGTGGTGATCTTGGAGCCCAGGAAAATAAAATCTGTCACTACCTCATTTCTTCCCCATCTATTTGCCAGGAAGTGAGAGGACCGGATCCCATGATCTTAGTTTTCTTAATGCTGAGTTTCAAGCCAACTTTTGCACTCTCCTCCTTCACCTGCATTAAGAGACTCTTTAGTTCCTCTTCACTTTCTGTGATTAGAGTGGTATCATCTGCATATCTGAGGTTGTTGATATTTCTCCCAGCAATCTTAATTCCAACTGGTGATTCATCTAGCCCCACCTTTCTCATGATGTGCTCTGCATATAAGTTAAATAGGCAGGGCGACAGTATATAGCCTTGCCAAACTCCTTTCTCAATTTTGCCACACTCCTTTCTCAATTTTGAACCAATCAGTGGTTCCATGTCCAGTTCTCACTGTTGCTTCTTCACCCGCATATTCACTTCTTGTGAGCCACTGTGACCTACATAGTTAAGGGAATGTAGCACTTTAATGTGTGGTTGCAAGCCTTTTCAGGGATTCCCCTGCTTCTAGGTCAGTTACTTATTATAAAAAAAGAATGTAAAGACACCCTTCACAGCTTCTTTCTGAGACAGAGCCCATCATGGTAGAATTTTCAGACTGTCTCAAGCATTACTTTCCTGTAGAGGCAGTTCATATTTCAAAGCAAGTAAAATGTAAAAAAGACTCTTCTGCAGGTAGAGAATTAGCACATCAGTATAAGGCTAGAATGATTCATGCCATTATTTAAATACTATGTTAGTCATAATTTTATGAAACTTTTTACTGATGTGATCTTTTTTATACATAATGACAGCAAATGCAGTACTTTCAGTGAGTCCTCAAAATACCACCACCCATTGACAAGTGTTGACAAAGACCAAGACCGTAATGTTTGGGGAGAAGGTGTTGAAGCGATTGCGCACATTCAGCCTTCAAAGGTTGCTGAATCAGATTCTGACACAGAAGTAGAGGAGGAGAGGGAGGATAAGTTGGGATTCACAACAGAATTGCGAAGGCCTGCTGATGCAGAGGTATGTGAGGCAGTTTCTGAGAATCAAACAGTTTCAAATTCTGAGGGAAATTCTAATAAGCATACTGATATGGGATGTAGTAGATCCAACATGGTTAGTCTTATTGTAGGGTGTTAGATTAAGAGGGCAGACTAACTAAGAAACTTTAGATGCTCCAGGCAGTTGGCCCATAAACAGCACAATCCATCTTGAAGGTAGAGTCAGCTCTTTTTGTTTGGAAGGAGGGAGAGTTTGGAATCAGCTTGAGCTGCATTTCCAAAATGGCCAGTCTTTTAATTGTTGTTGTTGTTGTAATTGACTGTTGCAATACCCTCTGTTTTCTAGCAAAACCAGCCTAACTGGTCAGCTTTAACATAATGAAGACTTCTCAGTTAGAAAGGCTTTGTCCTGAACTACTTGGGAAGAGGGGAAGGCAATTGACCAGGGAAGATTTGTTCTCCTCATTGACTAAACCAGGCACCTGGCTGCTGACGCCCAACCCAGCAGGGACCCACTGGAGTAAATGTCTTCTCTTCATTATTGCAACCTCCTTGTTTATCTGGCTCAGATAACAGAAATGACAAACAAGAGCAGTAGATATTGCTGCCTCCTTGCTTATTATGTCTATGACTGTCAAGTAGGCAAGTGGTAGCAGTGATGAGAAAGTGGAAGACAGCAAGAGTCGTTAGCAGTCAGAGTAATACTTGATTTTGCAGTAGGCCATTCCTGGGCCTACTGAAAGCAGATAAATGTAACCCTTATTTTATGGATAGCATTTTTAGTTCTTGCAATATTGCTGCCAGAGGAAAATATGAGGATAGTATTGATATCTGAATCTGACACAGGATTCATGTTAGTTATGTAGTCCCTTGTTGTTGGTAGATGTATTAGCAAGAACAGGCCATTGGATAGGGAAGCCTAATTGATACGAACAGTAGATCTCTGATGATACATTTGTGTGTTGTTAGATTTTCGATATGAGATGGTACTTATATGTGGCCTGTGGAATTGAATGATGCAACATACTTGTCTGAAGCAGGACAAATCAAAGTACAACCAGAATTTATTGTATGTATGTGGATTCATAATAGAATTTCCAGTGTTTGAATCTGTAAGGTCCTGTAAGCTCGGATTTTGATCTGCAGTCATCAGCAGGTGAAACTTTTTCAGTTTGGGGAGATCAGTGTCACTACTTGCTCACGTTCAAGGGATCAATTTACTAAATCGACTAGCTGGGAAGTTTAGTTCACCTTAGTATTGCCTGGTATTCAATGAAGTTCTTAGCATGGCCCCAGAAATAAGCAGAAGACCCAGAAAGAACAAAAAAGATATAAGTTGAACAGTGAGGACAGCCATATAAAAATTAGGAAAACCACCCTATAGGTAAGATCAAAGAGAGGTAGGTAAAAGAGAAGATCCATAAACTGGAGTGTGAGCTGAAACCAAGCTTCAAAGAGTTGTTCCCTTGTGCAGTCACAGTGACCACATAGCTAAGTTTTGTTATGCCTATGAATTTTACATTATTGAAAGAGCTGCATTTTAAACCTGAACATTGCCAATTTCTATTACTGAGGAGATTTTTCCCTTTTTAAACATAATTGCAAAGCACCTCTCAATTCATGTTTAATATAAGAAATAACACAGGCAGATTTATCAAAGATTACTAGCAACCATGGAGGCTACTTGGAAAAAAAACTAAATAGGTTCTTGTATATTTCCTAAAGTTCAACATATAACAATCTGCTAATAGTAAGAGCAACATTTTCTATGGGAAAGTGCCCTGTAGGGAAATTCTGTATAAGCTGGCATTAAAGGGGCAGGTGGGCATAAAATTATTATTTTGGGATACTTAAGAGTGTGCTAGTTAATCACAAAGGAAGGTATGAATGCAGTGGGGTAGTGCAAGGTTTTTTTAAAGTAGAAAACTGCTACAGATTGAGCATCTGAGCTGAGTTTGATGTGATTAATCCCACCTTTTAACCCCCCCCCCCCCCATAGCTACATGTTGGCTATCCAACTTTTGCTAACCTGGTACCCTCCAGGCAGGTGGGACTGCAACTCCCATTGGCCATGCTGGCCAGGAATTATTCACATTTTAGCAGCAATTAGGAATTTGGAGACAGTATAATAATTGAAATTCAGATTTGCAACATAGCACACTACAGTCTCTGCCCCAGAGTATTGGCAAACTACACACATGGAAGAATGGAAGCAGGGACATGGCACTGGGTCTTCATATCCCCCCCAGCATGCCAATAGCAAAGCTGACAGCAATACTTGGATATTCAGTCAAAACTTTTGGCTTTGCAAACACTGTCCTGATATTTTGCAGGAGCCCAGCTGCCTCTCTCTAGTTCATTTGCTCTGCAGTGAATAATTAACAAAGCTTGTCTAAAGGCAAAGCAAAAAAATCGACTAGCCTCTCTCTGAGCATTCAATCATTTGCTGTCTGTGGTTAAAGAGTGTTAGCCTTTTCTTTCTCTTGGTTTGGAAAGCCAATAACATTACAAGAGGAAGAGAAAGGAATCACACTCTTTCACATCAATGAACAGGAAGACCATTGTGAGTTAATGGAATATTAGAAGGAGCATGGAACCGGAGCAACACCGAGAAAGCATAGATGGCATGTCACCTGCTGTACCACTGTGCTTTAGACAACAATGCTGCGAGTTTTAGAATGTCCTTAAAAGACTATGCTTAGTGCTGACACTCCTTTGTTTCTTTGCTGTTGTTGTGGAAGGACCATTGTGTCTTCACCAACCACATGACAGACAGGGAAATGGCACAGGTGATGCTTTCTCATGCCAGAAGGATCAGCAATAGGGTATGCTTAGGTTGCTGAATGTTATGTAGATGAAGTTATATTTAGCTCTAGAGTATTTCATATAAGTAGGACATGGATTCTGGTTGCTGGATCTCAAAAGAGATACACTATAACTAGTGGAGCTATACAGAAGAAAAACCAAAATGGTTTGGGAAATAGGCACTCCTCTTCTTGAAGATGATCAGATCCAAGAATAGACCGTCAATGGCCTTTGGCCACAAGAGACCACTGCGGGGCAACAGTTCATGCTTCTGGAAAGAGCGATCTCCTTTCCCTGGCAACTTGTTGGCTGGGAAGGAAGATGTGAGAGAAAGGTCACAGGCGGAAAGAGAAGTAGAGTGCCTCTTCCATTTGGGCTTTCATCTGGTTCACCACCAGCTTTGGCTCCATTCACTGGCAACATGAAGTTCCCAAAAGTTCACCCCTGATGGAAAGTGACCCTCAACAGAAAAAAAGTAGTCTGGTGCTGTCCTAAACTTTGAGCTAGTTTACTATTTATTATATTTATTGGATTTTTAGCCAGCCCATTAGGCACACAGTTTCCTAAATAAAACCATATAAAACTAAAGAATACATTAAAACACAATATTAAATGCTAATCAAATAACAATAAAGGACACCCCACATCACATTCTTAACAGAACATATGATTACATAAAAAGGCACAACCACACTCTATATTAAAATATACTTCCTTAAAACCAGATTAACTATTAAAATACTGGCAAAATAAAAAGGTCTTCACATGGTGCTAAAAAGAATATAAAGAGGGCACCAGGTGAATCTCTTGGGGGAGCTCATTCTAAAGTTGGGGTGCCACTCCTAAAAAGGCCCTTCTTGTAGCTACCCTCCTTATTTGCTGAGGGCCCCAGATACTGATCTAAGTAGGTGTGTTCATATGGAAAGAGGCACTCCTTTAGATAACCTGGCCCAAGCTGTTTAGAATTTTAAAACACTAACCTTAATTTCTTCAGTTGGGCCCAGACCTCAGCCACTGGAGATGGTAAAGGACTGGCTTTATATGGTCATATCTGCTGGTTATCAGCAGCAGCCTAGCTGTCCTTTCTGGACCAACTGAAGTTTACAGACCATCCGTAAAGAAAGCCCCATGTAAAGCACATTGCAATAATCCATTGCAAGAATAACTGTTGCCAGTGTTGTGAGCCAGGCTTCCCTTCCCAACGAAGGCAATAACTCCAGCAATTGCTAAAAGGTTCTTTATTCACAACAGCTACAAAGTAATCACAAACACCAAAAGTACAGTCAAGATAGAAAGTTGACCTCTCACTCTGACTGACGTCACCCCACACTTTGCTTATGAACCCTTCAGGACCTGTCTCTTGGGGGCAGTGTGATCTGCACACGCATTTGCTGCCACTCCTCGAATCGTGTCTCCAATTACCCCAGCTGATGGGTGCACCTGTGCAATCCAGCATCCCAATTAACCTCAGGAGCCTCCCCAGCCTGCTCTCTATCGGCTTCTTTCTCACAATTAAGAATAGTATCAGGCCCCTTGTTTGTCTATGAAGTGCCTTAATCCTGTGCTGCTTCCTGGGGGTAGTTCACCATCTGGCATTCTGCTAGCCTCAACATCTGCAGTATCAGGCTGGGAACTCTGAACTTCTGCCGGAATAATAATTAACTCCCCTTCTTCTAAGCTTAAGCTATGGTTCTCGCCAGAGCCCTCACTCTCCTGTGCGTGTGCACGACAGCCAGGTCCTCCTTACTTTAGACTAGTTCCAGGTAGTATTGCCAAGTCCTTTATCCTGACACAGCTGTACCAGTCATTGTAGCAGCATCCTACTAGAGTGGCTTCCACAGGTTGATTAGGTGGTCTTCATTGTTCCCTGCTCTCTTCCTGAAGACACAGCTTTTTGGTTTATGGCAGGCTGACAAAAAAACACTGGATAATGGATCCTTGTACTACCAGGAAAGGTATCCTGGTCCTGAATAATGCCTTGCTTCTGTTATTTCTTACTTTACATGTGTTATGTGAACTTCAGATAGAAAAGGCATAACGTAATAGAAGTGCAATTCGTAGACTCAGGCTTCCAGAGCATTTCCAGATGAGGCTTTTTATTGTACATGTGTTATTCTTCACCCATTAGCTATTTACAGGTGCTTCACCATCCTGTGTTGTTTTTGTTTTATAAAGGCAATTTTCCAGCATTTGCTGGGACATGAAAAAGAAAAGTTTGCCAAATTGAGCAAACCACTAGTCCCCACTCATATAGTTGAATTATTTTACTATACCACACTATTATTATAACTAGCATAATCTAGTAATTCTTAACTTTTTAACATTATTGCATATATATTCCACCTTTTCTTGTGTAGCTCACTCCATTTTATCCACATAACAGCAACCCAAAGCCACCCAGCAGGTTTCATGACTGAGACACTAGAAATCAGATCTCCCTGAACCCCAGGCCAGTACTCTGACTACTATACAATAGTGGATCACATAACCTTCCAGTATAGGTTATGTAGTGGAAGGTAGAGAAAGGCAGGAAAGGAAAAGCTCTTAGTATAAAGTCTAAGCTGAATTCTCAAAAAAATAAAAAAGTGAGGTAACATCAGTCAGTCTGTTGAGCAGCCTCATCTAGGGAAGCTCACCATGATTTCTAAACAAAAAGGGATAAGAGTAGAACAGGGAAAAAGCAAGTGCTTGTTCTTAAAGGTACGGTTCTAATAACGACCAGCTAGGATGAAAGAGTTCTGTTAGCTTGTAGAATGGCTGCTGCTGGGAGCCAGTTGAAGGAGGTCAAAGGCAGCTGGTCTCTCATAGTCCTGATGGAATAGCCCTGCTTCTTTTATCTTCCTCTTCCTGATAGAATTTGGCTGACATTAGATGACTGACTAACCTGTCTCTCATTGGCACTGTTAGAGCAGCAAAGAATGATAAAATTGTGATAGGTACAGACAGAAGATCTGCTTTTTTCTTAACATTAAAAAGGGAAGAGAAATTTATCCTCTGAAAGTGAAGTACTTTTTCATACCATGTAATCAGTTTAGAGGACTCACTGCCACAAAAGGTGCTATTATAGCAATTAGCATAAATGGATTTCAAAGGGGAAAAATGACAAAATGAGTCTATTGTCAGTTACAAGTCAAATCTATTACACAGTTTCATCTTGGCCAGCAGGGACTCAATTCAGTATTTATTTGAAACTAGTGTAGGAGAGGATAAGATGTTCCAGTTGTTTTTAAAAGTTTTTGTTCAGACCTAAGTGGCAGTTGCTAAGCGGCAACCTAGAGAACACAGCTGCTCTGCTGACTCATCCATCTCAGCAGTATGCACTTTATTCAAAGAAGAGGAAGGCTAACTAAACATTGAAGAGGCTAGTTACCTGCCAGTATCAAGCCTTCTCAGTACTGCAGCCTACCAAAGCACTAACATCACTGCAGCCTCAATACCCCCCCCCCCCCATTTCAGCCTGCTTTCATCAGAGTGCTGGTAGAACTGCCCACCTCTGAACTAGCTCCTTCTAGCTTTGCTTTTAACAGCAGTTTTTTGACTTGTAGGAATTTGCAGGTGATTGTGGGGAGAGGCAGAGATCAACATGATCACCAGCTAATTGCTGCAGACCAAGGAAGCTGTTAAAGAGAACTACAGGAAAGTTGCCGATCTGATAGTCATCTGCACAGATGCACACACGTGAGTGGAACTTAATGTGCATTTCCATTCACATGTTTCCAAAGATATTTCTCCTCTTCAGCCTCTGCAGACATGTAGTATGGAGTGGTTTGCAGCCTGGGGCCATTGCCACCCAATTAGATCAGCAGTCTTATCATACGGTGCCAAAACAGCATGCAGCTAAATACTCTGTACACTTTTAGAGAGATTCTTCCACACAGTATTCAAGGTCATATGTGATAGACCTTTGTTGGGTTCCTTCTTCTTTACCTTCTCATTGGTGGAACCTGGTATTCCTTTCAGCCTCTTTGAGGTCTCAATTAGCTTTAACTATAGTAGGCTCTATAACTTTAATTAAACATAGATGATAGCCATTCTTCAATAATTGTTCCCCAGAGAAATTACATTAGAGGGTGCAATATCTTTCATGAGGAACAGCCATGGTAGATTTGGACTGATGTTCAGCAAGACTGACAATGCAAAGGAAAAAAAGCTCATATTTTCATCAATATTTGAACATTGCCATTCTCCTTCTCCCTGCTATTAAATTTAGACAATTGCTTAAGTTAGTGGAGAATGACACAGCTTAAAGGGATATGATGGTAGGACTGAAGCACTAAAGTCTGCTTAAAAGGCCTTTTGATTTATAGTTCTCAGTAGTTATACCACCAAATCATATTTCCCAGGTGTCTGCAATTAATTGGTTGTATTCTATATTTATATCAATACAGTTCAAACTCCAAAGGAGCAAACTTTTTGTGAATGCTTGCATTAAGAGTTTGTTGCTACTTTTCCCCCTGGCTGTAACAGCTAAAACTGTATTGTAGGGGTCAGGAAAGAGAAAAGTGGACATGGTACTTTTAGAGCCCTACTGAACAAGTATATATGTGGGTTTGTTGCTCTGATGATGCCTAGTGGAAAAAACGAGGCTATCTGTGGAGAAGGTGACTTGCAAAATCAAGCCAAACAAAATCCTGCTCTGAACTTCGAGCAAGCAAGGTTTGCTCACCCACATTTGCAAGTGTCCCTGTTTTAGTGCTAATGATGTCCCTCGTGGACAGCCCAACTTCCTCTTTCCTCCAGTTCCCAGCGCCTAGTATGAACTTTTCCCAATCTTACCTTTGTCCATCCTTTTTCAAGAGGGTGCCCCTCCAGGATTTTGGACTTTAATTTCCTTTTACCCTAGCCAACATGGCAAGTGTTCAGTTGAAGACCAAAATACCAGAAGGGCACCAAGCTGGGGAAAACGTATCTTGAGCAATCAAATTCCAGATTACTCAAACCCTCTCTCTCTCACAAAGCCTTTGTGCTTTAATGTATACATTCAATACCACTGCGTCATGTGAAGGAAGACTGCTTTCACAACAGGGGTGGGGTAGGGGAGAGAGACTATTGTCACTTCTGTCAAGTTTTTCAATTTGCAAGCTTCTGTAAAAAGATAACCTTGCAATCCAACCATCACAGCTAGACTGAGCAGCAATCTTATACATAATAGAAGCATGCAAGTAAACCCCATTAAGGATAGTAGGATTTCAAAATTAGGATCATAGAAGCTAGCTAAAAACATGGCTGGCAGAGGATCAGGCTTGAATAGGAAGAGACTTAAATGCCATGTACAAACGAAAAACTGGAACGGAGTCCATGTAACTGTATTTGATGGTTGAAACAAAAGAGTTGCAGCCCTTTTCACTGAACTTAAATTTTACATTAAATGGAGAGCTTCCATTTTGATACCATCCTTTATTTAGACCTTAATTTGGATCTTTCTATATAAGCTTTTGGGGGACATGTGTTCATAAAGAAACTATAGGCACTGTAGTCCATTTTAATTATTAAAACTTCATATTTCCTCTTTTCATTCTCTCTCATTTTCTTTTAAAGTCTACTCTGATCAGCTACAGCAGTGTTCAAAGACAAGATTTCCCTCCCTACAGCCCCAAGATGATAAATCTTCTTGGCATCTATGTAACAATTTCATCTTCAAAGTGTTGCATGTAGTAAATAATTCATTCCCTTGTTACCACATATGAGGCAGGTATGGCTACACTGTTAGCCCCATTCCACAGCTGCAAAAGGATTGGTGGCAACAGGGGTGCTGTAGATCAGCATTGGACTTCATATGCATGCATCTAAATGCACGAACCTGCACAAGTTGGGACAGAAACTCCCACAATTCATTACAGGCCATTTTTAAGCTAGTTTGCCACCACAGTACAGATGAACATCCTGTACTTTTCTGGGTGCGATCCTTTACACGCCTCAGAAGTAGATTCTATTGAGTTCTGGGAGGCTAACGAGATTGCAGCCTAAATCCATCAGTGGACTCTGAAGGCCAAATTACATATTATGTTAAGGATGTAGAATATGGCTACATCCCAGAGAAAGGGTCACTTTAGAAAACCCTAGCACTAGGCAAACATGGTCCTGAGCTTTGCTGGTGATGCCTTCAGGTCTCCTGGAGAGAGAGAACTCAGCTTCTGAAGCAGAGTGCTCTAATAGTCAGGCTAGGATAAGGGCCAGGTGGAGGAAAAGGAATTCGTCCTTATGGGGACCTTATGTAAGCCTTTAATATGCTACACTGGGTCCAGGGTAGGGCTCTTGAAGTACCAACAGGTAAGCTTTCAGTGGGTCTCTGCTTGCCATTGGATCAACATCTCATCTAGGCTATTGATGGAATTTTTAAGTAGTTTGTTTCATTGTTCTCTTATGTTTGGACCTTGATGGACTCTCAGAGCACCTGGAAGTTCCCTGCTTGTCTGATAATACAGGTAACACTATTACCTGTATCTTGATGACTCATGCCTTAAAATGATACTAGCCTGATACTTCTGTACTTAGCTATCTCTCCCCCCCCCCCATTCAATTGCCCTTAACTTACTCTAACAATGAGACTGATACAGCTTCAGGAGGCTTGCGGCTCTAATTTAGATCAGCATCACTGCACTCTGATAACAGGGCATTAAACTTCTCCTTCTATAGTAGATTCTAGAAGTTATGTCCCAGTGCATAGGGTTAAAAAAACAAAGTGTTTGTGTGGGGAGAATATCCATGGAACCTCCTCCATTTGATCCTCTGTGTGGGGAAGAATGATTTCAGGAAGCAATTTGTGTCTGTATGTGGTGAGGGTAATTCTTCCCCTAGTGCATGGTAGTTCTGATATGACTCAGTCAGGGACATGTGTATTTAATTTAGAAACTAGAAATGATTTATCATCAATTATGTACTACATGACTAATGTAATGTGTTATAATGGTTTAACACTATCATTATCTAGGTGCAGGAAAATAGGCACATGAAAACTTTTGAAAAAAGGGGGCTTATAAAACTGGTCTATGTTATTTCAAATACTTGACACTTGTGTGACAATGTTAGCTACAGTCTCTATTATTAAACAAGACTTTTCTATTCAAAGCAGAGTAAACAGTTCAGTTCAGCCCTGAATTTACAGTCACAAGATGAGCCATAAATTATGATCTGCTTTCTTGAATTTAAAGTATGCTGAATTTTACCTTTTATATGACAGTATTATAATATTTTTTTTCTTTGAAGTGTGTTACAAGTCTCTGCAGCACTGTTCCTGTTTATGAAGCTTTTACTATAAATGAAAATAAGGTAAATTCTTTGAAGTCTCTGAGTTCTAGTGCTGTCAAGGGCAAAATTTCTATGGGAGCTTCTCAGGATTATTTCTAAACTATTACCTGGAAGTTTATTTTCTAAGAAATCCCTGTAGAAATAGCTCAGTGAAGATGCTCAGCATAATCACATTGGTTGATTACATTGGTTGGCACTTGGACCCCATTGGGCTCAGCTCTCGTATTTTGGAAATTATATCTATATATTAGTCTACACAATGGTACTTCTATTTTTGCGGGGATGCTGTGGAACTTCTGAATAGGCATCTGGAGGTGTTTTGAGACTGAAGCAGGTAAAGAATCTGGATTCTAATACAGACAAGATGACAGTACTGGGAGTGGGAAAATCTGCCCAAATGAATTGAGGGAGTCAGCTGATATATTCTCTATGAAGAACCAATTTCATGCCTTGGAAGTGCTTCTGGATTCAACTGTGTTTGTGAAAGAACAGGAGGAAGCCTATGCTCAGAGTTCTTTTTACCAGCTTTTATTGGTATATAAACTGTGACCTTATCAGGAAAGCAGAAACAGTGTCTGTTATACGTGTGCTACTTATTTTCATAGTGGACTACCATAATGCAATCTATGTAGAGCCGCCTTTGAAGAACAATTCAGTTCATGTGGAAGGTGGACATTAAAGTCCTTGTTAGGGTAGTTGATTGGATCATATGACACTAATTGCATATCAGCTGAAGTGGTTGCTAGTGCATTTCTGTGAGAAATACAGCATCCTTGAAATGACCTTTTAAAGCCATAAACTCCCTGGGCCCAGGCTGCTGGAAGGACTGCCTGCTCCTTTATGAACCTACACATGCATTAAGATCACTGGCAGGCCTATTAACTGACCTGTCATTAACAGCTTTAAGATTGGCAGGCACAATAAACAAATCTTCCCATGATTCTCCCTACTGTGTAGAACTCACTTCTTCCTAGAGATATATGACCATTCTCGTGTATTGTTTTAAAGAATTAAAAAAAGAAACCTGAGCTTTCATTTGATTTTCTTCCTATATATTTTGCATTTTTAGTTAATTTTTGACCTATCTAAATTATGAACTTACGAACTGATAAATGAAGGAAGAAAACATTGTGTCACATAGTGGATACCCATTAAAACCTTTCAAAATATCTAGGTACCTGTTTTAATTTCTCAGGGAGAAAGCAAAAGCCCGTATGTTACGAGAGAGAGATCTCAGCAACTTAATATGACATAAAAACCTTGTAAAGCTTCTTCCATTTTTGCTAATGGATTGGAAACTATTCTTTTTTAATCTGAATGTTAGAGGGATCAGCTGCAATTTTAAAAATGTGGTTCAACATAGAATGTTAGATCAAAACTACCCCCACCCTTTTCCTGGGTTCTTGAAAGCTTCTGACTCTCATTTGAAAATCTGCTCACATTCCTGCTAAAATCTGTCTGGCCAGATATAATATCATTAAGCAAGAGACAATAACCCACAAGTAATTGCCTATTGTTATAGGATTCTTATATGCCTGGGAAATATTTGGGGGAAAATGAAGCATTGTGTTGGGGAATTTATACCCATCTTTTTCCATGGCATCACTGAAAACAAAAAGCACAGATTTGTTGCTTGTCACTGAAAGGATGTCTTTATAATTTGCTAATTGATTTGTTTTCTGTCTCATTTTAGAAGCTTTCTATAAAGCCACTGTTTGAAGCTTCCCTCAGCAACTGGCCTTGCTGCTGGTAGTACTAAACTATTGGGCAGAAAGAACCAGAAACTTGGCTGTGCTGTGTGAGGAATATGTCATTAAATACAGTGCCAATGAAAGTAAAGTCTAACAAATGGAAACAGCAACTGCATCATTTCTGACTGGAAGCAGTAGAAATATTTGAGGAGTTGAGGGTTTTGTCTCTGAGGAACAGAGAAGCTTGGGTTTATGTACAGCTAAATGTACTGTATAACAGGGAAGACCTAAATAAACACAGCACTCTACCTGTAGAAGAGTGTCTAACCTATAAGCAAGCCTACATAGCTTGCTTCATAAATCCCTCCCAAAGATATTTATCTTAGTTCATTTCTGACTAGTTCCATGTAAGAGTGGCAAAGGCCGGGAGAGATGTTGACCCAGGATGACTAGCCTTGCCTAGTGCTGTTACTCTAAGAATGATCAAAATTAGTATAGAAATTGTGTCATGCCTGTGGGTTTCTATCCATTCAGTCACTGGCTGCATTCAGCTAGTTTCTGAAAGGATATGTTTATTAGCCTATGTGTCTTTTTGTGAGCGTATAGCTGCATGTACCCATAGAAGATAGCCATATCAGTTTGGTTTAGCAAAGCAACTCCACAAAAGATGTAATGCATTTACATGCAAGAAAGTTTGCCACTACCTCACTTTTGAAAATCCTAAAGCTGAAACGTTCTTTGGGCATAACATTATGTTTTATTAATGGTGTTTGGTCAGTGATCAGTTTACTGACCAATTTATGGGCATGATCTGTGTGGTCTTCCTGCATGAGGGTGCTGGCTCTCTCTCAGTCAGAGAACCAAACTAACTTGTGGAGAACTTCTTGGGGAACAATTCTTCACATTCCAGGGGTTAGTGGAGCCAAATATGAAATAGCACCATCATTAAGCTTAAAGATCTTACTGTTTATAACTAAGGTTTTCAGGGCACTCAACAGAACTAGCCAGGTTGAAGACTCAGCTCGAATCTTAGAAATGTTCCCTGTTGGTAGGGCTGGACTTTGGAGCACCCACTGTCTAGTCGCACAGCTGGTACAGCAGATTATCCTGAGAGACAGGGCTTTGTGGGTGCTCCAGGGGGAGCAGAGGCATAAGGCTGTGTTGTGATACGATGTATTCAGGTCATTCTTCAACCTAAGAGGCTGTGGGGGGAATATATAGATGGCTGAAAGCAGCTGTGAAAGGTTTATTTAAAGTGGGAAAAGCATGGAAGCACTGTTTATCTCCTACTACCTTTCACCGAACTCCTGTAGTCCTAAATGTTCAGAGGCAGTCCTACGTGATGGTGCTGTTAGGGTGAGATCTCATTTCTTCTGTCTAAATGGTTCCTGTCCTGACTGAGGCATGCTGGGTATTGCGGGCCATTCTTTGCTAAACAGTATAAGCAAAGGATTGTACCTTTAGTCATTTTAACCTCTCAGAATTTTTTTCTGTGCTAGAGTTTAAAAATGATGAGCTTGCTGATTATTTTCCAGTTACCCCATCTGAGCACAGCAACACCAAGCTTCTAAACCTGTTATAAAAGTTTCTGGGATTGAACAGAGAAGGCGGTATGGGTTGACCTTTTCTGAATCTTTCCAAACAGTCTTTTAAGTCTGTTTCTCAGCTGCTATCTAGGGGATGACAGGAAGGGCAGAGAGAAACCTATATAAAGACTTGCTGAAATCAGTTTTGGCATTTTCAGGAATCCTTTAAAAAGTTGTTTGTTTAATTTCTATACCACCCAATTAGTTAAAACAGCTCTCTAGGTGGTTCACAAAATCAAAATAAAATAAACAAATGCAATATCCATAGAGAAAACAATAAAAATTAAAATCAAGGCTAAATAATACACAAGAGTAAAAGACCAGCGCTAAGTGCATGCATAAGCCCACAGTGGCTGCACTCAGATTGGTTCAAGGTTACAGTGGTAATAAAACACAATAAAATTGAATTGTTAAAAGATCAAAATAGTTAGCTATTAACATATTGGTAAATAAAATGTTTTTGCCTAGTGCCAGAAGGAATAAGGTGTGGACAGTGGGTGTACCTCCTTGGGGAGCTGATTTCAAAGTCGGGGTGGGGGGCACACTGAAAAGGGCCTTCTAGTAGCCACCCTATTTATCTTCTCAAAGTTAAACACAGCACAGACTGCTGCTGTTATCTAGGTCATGAGTTTGTGTTCTTCAATGAAACAGGAAAAGGGAAACATTTAGGCAATTTAATAAACTCTGTGTCCTAAAGGTAGATAAAATAGCCACAAACTAGTCAGTTGATGAAAACTGGATGGAAGCATGTGATAACTCTGAATATGATGTTTAGGATGCAGCTTTATCTTCCTTACTTGGGAGTAAGCGCCCTTTAATTCCCTTAACTTTCCTTCAAAAGAAGCCCACACGTTTGGGCTACACATCCTCTTTTAGAAGTTTTTTCCCTTTCTTTCCTTGATATTTACAAACAAAGACTTTTGAATTGGTTAAGGCAAGAGAAGAGAGGCCTAGAGTCAGTTCTTGCTTTTCAAATGAGATGGGAGGCATGATAATTAGAATCCAGTGGGAGGTTGTTGCAACAGTCCTTGCATGTGAGGGCAAAGGAGTAGATGACAAAGTGAAAGAAGTTTGGTAAGCCTTTCTCCTGAATGACACTTCTGGCAGCTGGAACTGCTTTTCAGCTCTGCAAGGCTTCTCAATCAATATTTCTACACTCCATTGATCTACTGGAATGTACTATAAAACAGCAACAAGATTACATCCAAGCCTCCAATTTTCTCTGCCTGTAACTCACAGGATTGCTGATGGACTGAACGTGAGCCTGTCCCATAAAAATTAACATCATGAAAATATAGCCTTTACATTTCAAAGCTGGGGCAGTGCAGCTGTTGTCCAAGCTGCATGTGTTCATACATACTCCTTTGGGGAGAGGACACCAGCAAAAAATGCTCTAAAATACAGATTTTTTTTCTGTACACTCAGACAGCAGGGCTGACAGATAAGCCATGATTATCTTTCTGTACAGATAGATAAAAATGGAGCTCTAAACTAAGACACTCCTTGCATGTGAAGACTACATAAATATCCCTCATTGGTAGCATTAGGTTATACTATGTGAGCTTTAGTAGGTACAGCTTGGTGACAGGTGCAGTACTTTATTTTTACCTTCCAGAATACTCTGTTCAGTGAAAACAAATGGTACGTAGAAAAATCCTTTGTATTTAAAGTTTCTTTTCTGACTCTGCATGGCAGTGAGTCATAAATAAGCAGTATTAGCTCAGCAAAGACAAATATGGAACATCATCAAAAGCTCAAAAGAGGAAAGGTATTAGGACAGTAGGTGTAGAGGCCTATAGTCTTCTAACCATAGTGAGTTTGGATAACAATTCACTAGACATGTTGAAACTGATTTTTTTTAAATCAGAAAACAGCTGGAGAGCTAAGATGTGCCTCAAGACAAGACTGGCCATGAATTGAGTGGAAAGCACAATGTCCAATGACTTTTTTCCATGACAGAGCTTCTATAGTTCTATGCACAATGATGAAACAAGCTTTGGAAATGATGTTGGTGCAGCTGCAACCTTTTGATGCAGTTCAGTGCAAGATGGGGATGTGATTTAATTTCATTTTAGACTTTGCTAAGTTCTTCTTAGATGCTAGTGATTTTAGTTTCAAGACCTATAAAAGCTTAACATGAATCAACCCAGTATTGTCTGTCTTGTAATGTTTCAGTATAGCCAACTAGGACATGTTGATTAGACATGACTTCATTAATGGCATTGTATTGTACAAAGCTCTTATTTCTACAACTCTGCTTTCCCCCAGAGTCAGATGGAAGGCAGTAACATGTATGATATTATTTATGCTTTTGAGCTATTGTGAAACGTTAGGCCAATGCAACTCAGTCTCCTTTGCTTTAAAGACATGGGTTATTTAATCTACATGAACCTTCATCTACACGGGCTATTTAATCTACATGACCCATGCATTTAATCTACATGAACCTTATCAACATATGTTGCTCAGATGGCTGATGGGCTAAACCTGCTTTACAATGAGCATTACCTGACCAAGGAGGCACATCTGGAACCATGATTACCTTTTTGGCACCAGGCTAAGACTTGGTTCTCCTTTTAGGTATTTGGAAACATATTTTAAGGCTTCAATTATGTCCTAGATGTTTCTTGTGGTTGATTGTTTCAAAATATTGCATGTGTGTCCTGTTTATCTTTTTACACTATATACTATAAATGTATTTTAATACTGTCTATTCTTCGCAAGCCGCCCAGAGACCTTCAATTGCTGAGTGGTATGGAAATGCAAACAGTATTTGGATATTGGGAAACACGGTGGCCTGTGTGCCTTACTTAGTTGGCTGTCTAGGTGCGGTTGATGGACAACCTCAAGACTTAGTTCTTCCCTTTGATGGTTCCTTATCAGACATGGGCAGGGCAGCTCTTGAGTAGAGGAAGCCTGCAAAGTAAGGACAGTCCTCTGGCAGCTCTGTAAATAAAGATATGGCCATCAAAGTGTAGGTCCTAGAATGCTGTTAATGAGCCCCGGTTGGTAGATGGACACGGCAGTCATGGAGAGTATATAGATTCCATTCCCAAATCACATTCACTCAAAATCTCAGATGTCCTCAGTTTAGTCCCAGGCTCTGTAAGAGGACTTCAGGTAATATTGGTTTGTAGCCTTTCTATACAAGACTGATCCAAATGCCTTCTGTTCTACCAAAAAGGTAATGTCCTACCTTTCTGAAATTTTAGGTACAGATATATGTTGCCTACTTTGCTTTTCTGTCTCATTTCTTAAGAGGCTTTGATCACATTTTATGAGGGTTTTTTTGGCATAATATACTTGTTTAGGTATTCACTATCATACATGAAACAGTGTGCAAGTTTTTAACCGACTCCTTCCCAAAACAGCTATGATAAAATGCACAGCTTTTGGGCTTCATTTTCTAGTATGGATCTGTTCTGAGAGCAATGAAATAGTCAGGTCTTTGAATCTAGTAATTATTTATTTATTAAAGTTTTTATAATCCAGTCCTTAGTAGACACACTAAGAGCATTGTACTCAATTAAAACAGAATAAAACGTAAGACCAAAGCATATACACAATCATACAAATTCAAATATAACAAGCCACAATGAACTAATAACACTGTAACAAGTGATCAACAGTATACCAATCCTCATATAATTGAAACCAATATAAAATTGGAATCTTCTGTTCAGTAATTAAAATGGGCAAATACAAAGGTTTTAATGTGATACTGAAATATATAAAGGGTTAAGGCCAGTTACACCTCCCCGCAAAGGTGATTCCATAATCAGGGTGCCACTGCCGAGAAGGCCCTTCTCCTCATGGCCAGATTCCTTATTTCTTCTAAAATTGGCCCTGGAGAAGGACAACCATAGATGAAATTAGGTACCAGACAGGTATATACAAGAGGAGGCATTCCTTTAGATATCCAGGATCTCAGCCATTTAGGACTTTATACATCATTGTAAGCACCTTAAAGTGGGCCCAGACTCCAACTGGTGACCAAAGCAGTTGGTAAAAGACAAAGGCTTTATGTTTGTGTTGGCCCCTCCTATCAACAGATGGGCTGTCCTATTTTGTACCAACTGAAGTTTCTGGACAGTTCAAGGGCAGCCCCACATAAAGCATATTACAATAGTCCAATGCAATGTTACCACAGCATGGATTACCATTGCTGAGTTCTGCCTGTCTGGATGGGGGTGCAGCTGATATATGAGCCACAGTTGAAGAAAAGGTACTCCTGGCCACAGCAGCCACCTGGTGCTCCAGGAACAACTCTGGGTCCAAGAGCACCTCCAATTTATGTTCTAACCTCTGTAAATCAATGCAATGTATTTTAAGATACATTTAAAACAGATCAGTGCATTTGTCTATATCATTTTGGAGGAAGAGGGAACTTATTTTTATCGCATATATAAAAATAACACTGGTGCATACTTTGTTTTTTATTTATACCACTATAGCAAATGTAATAACTAGCTAGAGGTGAGTTAGAAGTACAGGAGTGCTGTCATCCTACTCAAAACATACACTTTATGCCCACAGCCAACACTGAAGATACTCTTGGGCATCCTTTTCCCAGTGCTTGAACTTTTCAGCTGCTGAGTCCCCCATAGAGGAGAAGATGTAAAAGGAGGAATACTTAGCTAAAATTAGATGACTTTCTGTTTCCTGTAGCAAATGTTGCACGGAGGGGGGAAATGGGAGACTTGAACTGCTGCTTCAGTTCTCTGTAGGTTCAATGGCATATAAGCAGTGGTCTACTGGATCATGACATTAATTGGTGTGTGTGTGTGTGTGTGTGTGTGTGTGTAGAGAGAGAGAGAGAGAGAGAGAGAGAGAGCATAGCTTTTCATGACCTATGCTGGTGAAGCATTGTTGTTAGCATAAGCAACTCAATTCCCACCATCGGCTGAGCTCAAGTTTAAAACTAGATGTCAGTTTTTGGCTCCAAGTTAGAAGCCTGGACAGTAAATGGCCATCTGCTGTTTTCTTTTAAAGAAGAAAAGGGGGTTTCTCAACAAAAGAATAGCACATACAATAAATATTTACCATTGATTAACCTGTCTTTGATAAATCAGAATTTTAATTGACCTATACTTAACAGAACGTGGTGGTTGCACTGAAGAATTCAGCTATGTTTCAGTGGTTGGTGAACTCTCATTGGCTTGATTTGGTATTAGCACAGTATTCTGAGTTTTTTCAGCAAATATTGGGGAAGGCACAATCTTCCATTTTCCTTTTCAGCTTGTAATGTTATGAGGATGCTGGCAGTGCTTGGTGCAAGCATGTACATGATCACATTCTCTCCAAAAAGTGTAATTTGCATTGGCACCATTTACACGTGAGTATTTGGAATAGCTGTGAGTAAAGGTGTCACACCGCCCAGGACTGGACATTATTTAAACTTACTTCACAGTATTGCATGTTTGTGCAAAATGTAGAATGTTACAATTTGTATTACAACTGAGAGTTGCAGTCAGAGCTGTCCTTCCATTTAAGAATGGACCACTTCCAGTTTCAGAAGGGATTTGGATCTAGTGGAGGCTTCCAGAAACCACAGTGGCTAAAAACAGTTTTCACAGATACTTCTTTTCTACTATAGCCCTCCATACCACCTCTCTCACTATCCTGAAATGTCCCTTGCCTAACAAACACCCTGCAAAGGAAAAGATTTGATGCCTGAAAACACCTTGAACAGCCCTCTGCTCATAGAATTCCTTGTCGAGTCTAATGAGAATTTCATGGAGAATTTCATTTCATATTTTGAGCCCAAGAACAACATTGGGGTTGGTGTGTGGGGAGGGGGAGGGGGAGGAAAGAGTTGCTTTATAATCCAATTAGTAATTGCAATCCAAAAAAAATTCTCTGTTATCAAACTAGAAATTATGCATTTCAGTACCACACTACATTTCTTGTGCTTTGTTCCAAGTTGACTTTGGTTCTGTCCAAAATGGTCATTTTTGAGTCCTTTCCTTTCTCCACAAATCTAGGATAGAAACATAGAAACAGAGCGAGTCAGAAGGGGTCTCCCGGGCCATCTAGACTGACCCTCGGCTCCAGCTGGCTCTGCTCACGACATGCCCACCATGTGCATGTCCAGCCTATCCTTGAACACCCTCACCGATGGGGCCTCAACCACCTCCCTGGGAAGCTCATTCCATGCCCTCGGGGACCTGACTGTCAGGAAGTGCTTCCTGGCATCTAAATGGGACTTTGGTTCCCTGAGCTTTGCTCCGTTGGAGCGCGTCCTGCCTTCCTCTGCAGGGGAGAACAGGTCTCTACCCACCTCCATGTGACATCCCCTCACATACCTGTATGTCGCCAACAGATCCCCTCTGAGTCTCCTCTTCTCCACACTGAAGAGACCCAGTTCCCTCAGTCTCGCCTCATACCCCATCCCCTGCAGACTGGCCACCAACCTTATGGCCTTAAACTGCACTGACTCTAACCTGGCTATATCCTTCCTGTAATGAGGGGCCCAAAACTGAACACAATACTCCAGTTGCAGGCGCACCAGAGTCATATAGAGTGGTAGTAATACCTCTCTTGATCTAGAAGCCACACTTCTGGCTATGCAACTAAGGGTGGTGTTCACTCTCTTGACCACTGCATCACACTGCTGACTCATGTTTAGTCTAAAGTCAACCGGCACCCCGAGATCCCTTTTACAAGTGCTTCTCTCCAGCCACTTGTCCCCTAACCTGTACTTATCACACCTATTTCTATGCCCCAAGTGCAAGACCTTGCACTTATTCACATTGAACACCATCCTGTTGTCTCCTGCCCACTTCCATAGTCTGTCCAGATCCTTTTGGATATGGAGTACCTGCTTCTCAGTTGTGGCCACTGCCCCAGTTTTAGTATTGTCTGCGAATTTGATCAGAAGATTGTTCACCCCTTCTTCCATGTCATTTATGAAAAGATTAAACAGGATCAGCCCCAGGACAGTGACCCCGCTTGTCACTGGCCACCATGCCGATGATTCTCCACTAATGGTTACCCTCTGCTTTCGGTCAGTCAACCATGCCCTAATCCACCAGACAGTGCTTTGGTCTATCCCAGAGCTCCTCAGTTTCTCAACCAGGATATCATGGGGCATGTTGTCAAAGGCCTTGCTGAAATCCAGGTAAACCACATCCACTGCATCCCCTGCATCTAGTCATCTCGAAACCTTGTCATAGAATTCCACAAGGTTTGTCTGGCAGGACCTGTTTTTGGGGAAACCATGTTGTGTGGCTGGCAGCCTCCCTTCCCTATCTAGAGTCACCAGATCTCTCGCTATTATGAGCATTTCCATTGTTTTTCCTACAACGGATGTAAGACTAACTGGTCTGTAATTCCCCATGTCCCTTCCACTACGCTTTTTGAAAATTGGGACCACTGATGCCATCCTCCAGTCCTCTGGAACTTCACCCGTTCTCCACGAGGTCTCAAAAATGGAGGCCAGTGGGCATGAGAGAACCCCTGCCAACCCTCTAAGTACTCTCGGGTGTGACCTGTTAGGGCCTGGCACCTTTGTAATGTCCAATGCCCTGAGGAGCCCCTCGACTTCTACGGGGGGTGACTCTAATCTGCGCCCATAAGTCCCCGGCCTCATCTAATCTCCTGTGCGAATCTCCCTCATCCTGCTTTGGGGAAAATACAGAGGCAAAATAGTCATTAAGCATCTGTGCCTGTTTCCTCATAGGATATAAGAATTCTAGGTTATATTAGCTAGAATTCTTACTTGGCACTGAGATGATTTTCAGAGATTGCAGAGCTTCAAACAGTTGATTAAGAATTTATTGTGCTGTATGAAAATTAAGAGACATATGGAATAGCAATTTTGTGCATATTTCTCTGAAGTATATCACACTAAGTTTAGCTGGGCTTTCTCCCAGATAAATGGTTATAGAATTGTAGCCTTAGCAATGATTTGCCACTAGGGTGGAGAAGCTGCAGTGGAGACCTATGCACAAATCAGCCTAAGCTCATGTGTTCCTGAACATCATTGCATGTCAGGTTTTGTCCTCTACTCTGTGTGTCTGTTTGTACACACACAACACACACACACACACGTATTTGTATGCATGCAAAGTAGAATGCTAAGGAAGGGATGAGAAAGAACTTGGTAATTCTGCAGTGCTATGAACTCTGGCCATTTGGAGCTCTTATTGTGCCTAAGGTTGGGTGCCTTTCCCAAGTGGAGGCAGGGGAAGAAACATCCCATGCATATTTTGATAGCAAACAGGCCAAGAACTCTCAGTGTGCCACAGCCATTCATTATTCTATTGCGTTATATTTTGCTTTTTTGGTGGATCAGCTGCTATTTTGTGGGTGGGGTGGAGGTGAGCTTCTGTACTGCTGAGTGCAGTTTAACATGTAGCTTCTATAAATATAAATTAGCCTTATGAGGCAACTTAGTGTAGGTGAAGGACCTGAAGAAAAAGCACACCGAAGATCTAAGTAACCATGCAGAAAGCAGAACCTGATCCCAAGCTTTGATCTGAACTGCAAATGTTGTGTAATGACCAATAACTAAAAAAAAAAGCTTTTCTATTTCGAAGGTCATAGAAATAAGATCCAGTTCTTTTAATTATTCTTTACAACTTTTATTATCTCCTTTCGCCAACACTTTCTTTATAAATTTATCCTTTTGCACTGTGAGATCTCTGAACAGAATTGCCAGATGGATTGCTAAATAAATATATTTTATCCATTATTATATTATTGTGATTTTAGTGAAAACCAGTTTAGCTGTGTTGTAATCAAATTCTAAACGAATTACAGGAACTCTCCTTTAATCAAGTAACTTGATAAAGAAGAAAATACCATTTCTTGGAGGACCATGGATTATTCTGTGCTGGATTACCACCTTTATTTCCCCTTGTAACTCATTGAGCAGCAAGCCGTAGTCCTAATTTCATATCCTTTGTAGTACAGTCTTGCCAGGATGAACATAAACCCTGGTACTCAGAGACTTGCATTCATTCACTGATCACTTTTCCAACCTTGGAGAGCAGCTAGTGCAGTTCTTTTCGAGGCAGAGGAGTGAGATGTTAGTTCCCATCTCCAAGAGCAGAGTGCTGTTTCCAGCCTTGAAGTTGGAAATCTGTTTTATGCCTGCCACAGAAAATGTCTTGCAGTTATAAGATTATTCCTTTGGACACTCATGTAGCATGATATAATCAATGGCAGAGTTGCTAGTCTTATTTGTTATATTTATGTCCCACTGTGGAACCAAGGGGCTACATGTGATTCCCAGGTGGTCACCCCTCCAAGGTCAGTCCAGTCCCAACCCTTCTTAGCTTCAACATGGTGGTTGCCTTCTGTGCCTTCAGACCATACTCTGGTTCCCTAGCATAGGTCATAGTTTGCAAGGAGCAGCAATAATGACATGATTATTCCAGGATAGCATATTTGAGGTATGCATGGCTTCTTCACTTCAACCACCTTTCAACCACTCTATGGCATGGATTAAGAAAAAGTCTGTAGAATAACTCTTTAACTTCAGGGAGCAGTTGTTTAACAATGTTTTATGGAAAATAAATAGAAATTCATGTTTAGATATTATATTAATACATACCAAATAATATAATATGGGGCCGAGCTGACCTAACCTGTTACGTTTTGGGGATTACTGCTACCCATATTATATGTTTATTGCATTACATTCATATCCCACCTTTTTCTTGGAAGGAACCCATGGTGGCTTACAAGGGTCTTCTGAGGTAGATTAGTCTGAGAGTGAGTGACTGATCCAAAGCCACCCAGTGAGTTTCATGGCTGAGTGGTGACTATAGCCCAGAGCTACCAAGCCCCAGTCTATGTAGTAGTCTAACCACTGTGTCACATATCAACAAATGGTCCCCATGAGCATTCAGGCATATGCTAAGGCACTGGTTAAGCAGAAGTTCCATTTCTTCAGTTCATTTGCATCCTTTGGTTATCTTTGTTTCTAATCTGTATTTTTATATTTAATGGTAATTTATTATGTACTATTGTATTTCAATGTATTTTATCATGTTGTAAGCCGCCCCGAGGTTTCGGCAAGGGGCGGCATAGAAATGCTATAATAATAATAATAATAATAATAATAATAATAATAATAAAGTGCTGAAGAAAAGCAGTCTTGATATGATAATACATAGGATGCCATCAAGATGTTCTGTGTAAAGCAATTTACTGAGATGAATTTAGGAATCTGCCTTAGACTGAATCAGGCCATTGGTCCATTTAACTCATTGCTGGCTATAATGACTAGCAGTGGTTGTTTAGTGCGTCACTAGCTGTCCTGTGTGTCAGTCAAGCTTTTTCCTCAGGCTTACCTGGAAATGCCAGGGCTTGCTTTAGCTCGGGTACTAGATGTGTTGAATACCATGCAAACATATTCTTGATAAGCCAAAGGGAGGTTCGTATTTTCTAGTGGAATAATCTTGATGAGCTACACTGTAAAAAGGGAAGTCTTGAATAGTAAGGCAGAACAGTAACACAAATGAAGTACAGGGTTTGAAATCATCAGCAAATAGCACATACAGGGAGCACTGGGCTAACTTCAGAAATAGTTCTAGCTCTGGATGGGTTTTTGTGGAGTTGCACTACCCTTGGCAAGGACACTCTTGCTTCTTTACAGGTGGGCAGGCTGACCATTCCTGTTGCTGGTGCCATCACTGGAACTGCTTAGAGCTGCATCTGTGTGCCTGAACTAGGCAGTCATCCTAATTATATTAGCTCCACCAATGCTGGGCATCCACTGGAGGTGGAACTCCAATCAGCCCCAGTGCTGGGCCCTTCCAGTTTTTACCTCGTCAGGCTTCCCCTGAAGTGAGGACTCAACATGTATCCAGGCAGTGGGACTGAAGCTGTGGGCTGTATAGCTGCCCTGCCCTGCCCTGCCCTGCCCTGCCCCCCAGCTTACCAAGGCAAAGTAAGGGTGACTTCTTTTCTTTTCTTTTATAACTTTTCTTTTATAACTTCTTTTATATCTTTTATATTTTTTATTTATTTTATATTATTAATTTTAATTTTATATTGTTATTTTTGTATTGTATTGTATTTTATTGTGTTGTAAGCCGCCCTGAGGCTTCGGCAAGGGGCGGCATAGAAATGTTCTAATAATAATAATAATAAAACTAGGGGCAAGGCTGGTGTAATTGAGATGCCAGGGAAGACACATTTGGGTGCATGGTTCCAGGCAGTGCTACACAGCTAGCTACAATGGCAGCAGTGGCGGTGTTTCTTATGAATTGGGCCTGATGGCAGGAGCAGGAAGCCCTGGGCCACGCTATTTAGGACACGTGGTCAGGGAGGAAATGCACCACCCAGAAAGATGACAGTGGCTACATTTCTTTGTATCACTGTTGAATGAGATAATTTGTTTATTGATGCAAATTTAGAAATGATGATTATAATTTGAATAGGAACACAGTCCATCTCACTGTGTGGAAAACTATAAGCTGATAATCTGTGTGCCACTGCCCAATAGCAATGGCAAATGATGACAATACACAACCATTTCTATGCTTCTTTGTCTTTAAATTGGAATTGCTCAGGACTTCAAATAAAGGATGAGAAAGAAGATGCCTGACCATCCTATGCTGTGTGTGGTTGTTCTAGGTCTGCTTTTAAGTAAAACAGTGGATTAATGGAGGGTTTTAATGCATTAGAAACAATTCCAGGTAATACAGATGCTGAGAATTTTGGGAGCATACTTGTTATATAGTAACAAGTGCACTGAACTCCATATTAACATGGGAGCCTTCTTTATAAATTTCTCCTGCAGGCATCCACTCTAATGGCATCACCCAACTTTCGGAACGGCTGTCATATTATAATACTGTTTCTGTAGGTTACTGGATACTAATGACATTCAGGAAAGTTCATGTGAATTTAATAACATTTTAATGCATTACAGATTAGAAATTGCTGGAGGTCAGCTGTTATTCAGCATTGGATGAATTGAGTGTGTTGGTTAATGGACTGAAAAATAAAGCCATATATAGGAAAATATGCAAAATATTGCCTTGGTTCTAGAATTAAGGAGCTGGTTAAAAGTTTTGGGAGTTAAAGGTAACCCCTTTGTTACAGACAGTCCCATATTTGATTGAAATGAAAATGCTGGAGATCATTAAATTTTAATTATGTGTTTAAATAATACAAGGAATATCAGCTCATCAGCTCTGAAGAGGCACCCAACCAGGAGAAAACACATGTTCAGCATGAAAAGAAAGGCTGGGAAAAAAAAGTAAATGCAAGAATAAAAGGAAGCACAATTAGAGAAATGGAAAAAGACATTGCTATGTTATGACTTTGCAAAGATTCAGACACGTTTGGGAAAGGTTAAAACTTGAGAGTTCAGAATCTGTCTCATTTCTGTGGTTGTGATGAGTATCTTTTTCTCCTCTGTTCCACTGAAATCCAGTTTGGACAATTAAAAATTTGAAAACATGCCTCTTATAATGATGCGGGCAAGAAAGGATACAGCCCAAATTTGCTATTGCAGTGATGAGAGTCAGATGTACTATGAATCACCAAGATGCATGGCTTAAGGTCAACAGTGCCCCCATATTACCAATATAATATTTTCCATAGAAATTGTTGCAAAGAACTAATTGAATGTATGGCAATTCTGTGTTGCCTAATTCTCCATCCATTCTTTGATCAAACTGTTACTTTTAGAAGAAGGACAGGCAGTGTGGCTATTTTATCTCTGTGATGCATAGCCAAGTGATATCTTTCCATAGTTCTGGAACCCACCACAATGTATACAGTTAAAGTAGTGGAAGAAGTTGCAAAGTGAATTCTTCCACCCACCATCAAGTCAAGTAGCGCTTGTAATCTTGAATAAAGTGCAGATTGTACAATTTTGGTTCACTGTGCTTCCAGCATTCATTTATGAAAATCAACTAAGGGGTTCAGTAGCAGCCTAAAACCTGGCAAGACCTCACATCAGTTGCACTTTGTAATACATTTCTATCTTTTTCTCCCCGGAGAAATTTACCGATAGTGAGACTAACCCCAAAATAGGTTAGAATCCAAATGACTAAGGAAAGTACTGCACTGGAAAAGAGCAGGAAAGTGGAATCAAAGGTCAGCGGTAGATCTAGGCTTGGAATCTTTGCTGGCTGCAGGTAGGAGCCCTTGGCCTACTCTTTATTGAATCTGGCAACATGAGATAAGACTGGCTTTTTTTGAAAGGAATGTTCCAGTCAGCCTTCTACCCACATTAAAGACAATCCTTTCTAACCAATTTGAATGAATTTGGAGGCTGTTACTACTTCCCTGCCTGCAGTAACTTTGACAGACAGGATGAGAAGGAACACGGGCAACCTATATTTAGTGAATAAAGAAACAATGGGAAAGATATGCCATAAAATATGAGAACTATCTCTGAAATCCCATAATATTTTATTGCATAATTAACTTCTCTTGCTGACATGCTCTCCCTCCTGACTCCCTTGAACATGGAGCATCTGGATGGGGTGATACAGGGAGCCCAGTTCTGTTCTCCCTGTACAGCAGTGTTCTGATTAATTAATCATTGTGAGTGGTTGAATAATACATTAAAGATAAACTTCAGTGCTCTGTGAAAAACAAAAAAAGAAAATATTGCTCTTGCTACAGAAAAGAAATGATCCCCAAACAACCAGCAAGATGTAAAGGTAAATACGGACTCAAGCTCCTTGTTTGCACAGCATCATGAACCTGTATTCAATATCACAAAAGAATAATTTCTACTAAAGCCAACAGTCAAACTGATCAGTTATGATTGTTTGGGTGAGCTGAATAAAGAAGTCAATGACACAGTAGATAATGAATCTTTGAGTCAACAACAGCAACCAATTATAAGAGAAAAAAGAGGCATTGGGCTTGAATAGCACTTAGAATTGGTATTTGGAACTTCCCTATTTGTAGTTCTGTTTCAGCACCAGCTTTTCTAAATTCATAGGAGTAAAGCTTAGAAATCTCTGTATGGCTGCAATTATCTTTTTTTCTCTGCATCCGAATCTTCTATAGCTATTGTGTGGTGGTACCTTCCTTGGCAATATTGAATGGTCGCCATATGGAAACAGTTTCCACTGTGAGATGTCTTGACCCCAACCTATCCTAGCTTCTTGTCCAGAGAGTAAAATACTTACGTGGATCTGAATATTTGCAGCATTATTGCAAGTCCCTTGGAAGTGTCAATGTCAGGAATGAACATTTAATACGAATGGCCTGGAATGCAAGGCAACTTATGAAACTTAGCATTAGTGAAGCATCATGCTATAATCTTGAATGCTTACTCAGCGTAAGGAGCTGTGTTTACTTCAGGGGGGCTAGTATACATCAAATGACATAATATATCATATGGTGGTAGCTGTTTTCTGGTAGCCTTTATCCAACTAGCATAGTCCCCTGTCATTTTCAGAGTTGGGCCGACCAGTAAGCAATAAGAATCCTGAACAAAGCTTGGCTAGTCAGAATTTTTTCAGAATCTCTTCAGAGTAGAGCCCATTTCATGTTACATAAGAAGAGCTGTGCAGTATATCTAAGTCCAGCATTCTGTTACCACACTGGCAAAGCTGGTGACTTTGAGAAGCCCACAAGCAGGACATTGTGCACTTTCTCAAGTTCCCTGGCAAATCCACTTTTTTTTTTAAAGAAAAAGGAATACTGTCCTTGATACTAGAATGCATATATAGCTATCATAACCAGTAGCCATTGACTGTCTTGTCCTTCATGGATTTGTCTAACCCCCCTCCCTTTAAAGCGACCTAAATTGTTGGCCATCACTATCTTGCGGTCGTGAATGGAACAGTGTAACTAGACACTGTGTGAATAAGTACTTCCTTTGTAGATGTACTGGATTTAGCTGCAGTGATACCCAGCTATCTCTGGTACTTGTGAGAAGGCACATCAGGCCCTTCAGCAATAGTAGACCATGAGCAACCTCTGGATCAGACTCTTGATGACTGCATCTCCCTATGAAGACAGACTGTAGCTCAGTGGCAAACTGGAATCTCCAGATAGGGTTGATGATGGGGAACCCCTGCCAGTCACTGTTAACAATACAGGGAAAGTTGGACCAATTGGATGATGATGATGATGATGATGATGACAACTTCTAATTTCAATTTTATGCTGGTCTATAGCTGAAGCTATCTATGAGGCAGCTTTCTATGTAGGAAAAAGTTGCCTCCAGCATACCCAGCCTGAAGGTACGCTGTTGTCAGAAGGTAGAGGCATACACTATATGGAGGTAAATCTTGAGAGTAAAAGTCTACTCAATACTTAGGTATTCTCAGAAGTAAGGACACTCTAAATCAAGGATTAATAGCTTCCAGATGTACCTGGGTGTGGGCTGGGATATTTGATTACATAGTCTTCCAGTTAAGACACTGATTACTAGAACAGCACCTTTGATTTAGTTCCCAGTACTTTGACCTTGCTGTTGCTTGGGACTGACCTCTTGTGTTGCTGACCCTTGGACTCTTGACATGAGTTTGGTTTCTTGGATTGTGCTTGATTTGGACAGCTTTTCTGTGCATGACTTTGGCTCTATTTCAGAGCCTGTTTTAGGATCTAACTTCTTGATTGATAATCCTGTGCTTCTCATCTTTTTCTGCCTTATCCCACATTACAGACTGACTTTGTTCCCATAGCTTGCCCAGGCCTCAGCTGGATGCATCCATACAGTAGCAGGGCACAGGGAAACACTGACCATCTTAGTAGAACAAATCTAAGAGTATGTGTGGGTGTTTACTGGCTTATGTTTTTGTTGAACATAAAACAGTGGTTTGCTAGCTTTTGATTTCCAATGTGATGGACTGGTTGCATGCTTTAATTGTGTTATGCCAGAACTAAGCTTTGTTCTGTACCTGGAAATGCTGATGGCAAGGAGTAAAAGTATAATTATCTAGTGTTAAATAAATATTGTGTTAAATATCTTAACACAAAGTATAAGATATTTGTGTTAAAGAAAAGCATAAAAAGTCTCAGCAAAATGACGTTGCAGAATGGTTGTTGCTCTGAGAATTGCTGTTAAAGTGCTGCTTCGTGCTGCTTCTTTCATCTGTATGTCTCCTTCCGTATATTGTATATGTCATGAGGTTTTCTATGTCTAAGTACTGAATATGATACAATGAGAGGAGTTAAAGATAGCTGACCATATAAGCGATTCTGCTGCTAGAGTGCTTGTTTCTGACTAAAGCATGAACCTTGCTAGAACTGAATATTGCACATTTGAAGCCTGCGGGGGAATCTGGATGATTTAGGTAGATTCTAGTCTTTTCTGATAAAGCAAGGGCATCCTGCTGTTTCCTGGCTTTTCAGTGTCCAGTTCTAATTACTTGACAAAATGACACTTTAGTGTTTGGACCAATAACAATTAGAAAACCTCTATGTGTAGTATAAATACATCTGAGTCACGTGAGATATTGACTGTATTCTCCTTTTGCCACTACAACTTCTTTCTGAAAGGGATAATTTCAGGTAGTTGCTGCTGAGACATTAGTATCATAGATCGGAATCCTTCTTGTTCTGTAAATCAGGAGATCCTAGAAATGCAATCCAACTGAACTATATGCTAAATTAGGGATGAGTGGAATCTATCAATGTCAGTTCCTTTAATTTTTCCAACTTTCTGCACCAGCCTGTTCTAGTCTCCTAATCTTCATAAAAATCCACATGAATTTTTGCTCAGATTTCTTGTAATGTGCTCATTTATATCCACAATGCTGCCTAATGCATCCATGTTATATGCATGTTTTTGCAAACACTTTCCCATTTATCTTTATTTGTCTTTATACCTCTATTTTTTGAATGAAAATATTTTCATGTACTTTCCCCTTAACACGGACATTTTGTGAGCTTTTTGGCTGCTGGGGATAACTTTGTCACAAATTCTGCAGAAGGACAACTGCATAATAATAATAATAATAATAATAATAATAATAATAATAATAATAATAATTCCAACTAGCATATTGGTTTAAGAAGTGTGAATTGGTTAAGTTTGTATCAAAATGTGAACCGAACAACATTCTCACTCATGCCTGCCTGCTGAATGGGTTTAAGATGTACTACCATTCCTTTAGTGTGGGCAATTTCTGAAGTGATTTGTTCTGAAGGAAGTGATCAGACTAAGTGATCAAGTGCTTCTAGCCCGTCACCTGCTGCCACTTTTCCTGTTTCACTGAAGACCATCTGCCTAGCTGAGGACCATCTGCCTGTCTCCTGTTTTCTTGCCAACCTGTTTCCCCCAACACTCCAGGTACTTATTGCCTCTTCAGCCTGTATTTTGCCAGTGCTTAGGAAATGAACAATTCTTGTCTTCAACAAGAGTGGTGTTAACACTCAATCCTGCAACATGAATTAGTAACAGAGGATTTGAAATAAGCCAGTATTAAATCAGGCTTCCTCAACCTGGTGCCCTGCAGTGGTTTTGAGCTACAATTTGCCAAATTCTTCACCATTGGTCCTATTAGCATGACGGGAGCTGACATCCAACCCATCTCAATGGCACCACACTGGGGGAGGGTGGATTAGTGCGTGAATCAAAGCATGGGGTGAGGGAACAGGCTCATAATCCTTATCCATGGAACTTGGTTGATTATGGGCTAACCAGCATCTCTCAGCCTACTTTCGGATGATGTTATTTCAGGTAATAAGAGGTAGTTCTTCCCTGAGCTCTCAGAAACAAAAGGAAAGCATTGTAATGTAGTAAATAAACAATCCATTAACTGAAAGACTATCTAAGGGTTCAGGTGTTGGTATCATATATTTTTCTCCTTTACTGGCTTCTCCAACTGCAAATTGCATGGATTTTAGCTGAACCAGATATATACAGTACTTTTTCATGATTCTCCTAGCCATTCAATTTTGTCAAAGTCTGGATCCCTTTTATAGTGAAAGCAATTCATTTATTTGCAGGTTCCTTGAAATACAACCAATGCCTTAAGCATTTCCACCCTGTGAGATTTTCACATCAATTCACTTCTCTCTTTAGATACAGGTCTGACGTTATTGCCAGCTTCCCCCACCTTTCCCATCCCCAAGCCTTGTGATGCCTCATGTTTACACAGCAGGCCAGTGGAAAAAGGTCAGGTTTATTTCTCTGACCTTTTCGAATTTTGTAAACATTGGCAGCTGGAGGTCCTCATTGCCCACACGTCTGTTACAATGAAGCGTGATTTCAGGTAATGACATGCATGTGGAAAGTCACTGAGCAGACCTCCAGAAGTCTTCACTGTATGAATCAGACCCTGTGTCTTCCATCCTGTTAAGAATGCAATGGCTTGTCTGTCTCCATCATGAAGGAGATTGGTATTCTGAGTCCATAGTTTGCATTTAATTTTGTATCTTTAAAGCCAGACAATGCATGTTATGGAATATCAGATGCTGCTTAGCTGGGCTGTTCACTTGGTGAACCAGCGTTGAATTGTTAGGTTGTAAAAACTGAACCATAAATTGAGAAGGTGAAAAATAACTAGGGTTCAGCAAAGCTGCAAGGTGACATACGTCAGGCAAGTTAAGGACAAAGAAATAGTTGTTTGCCTGCAAAGGAAGTGGTGGAGAAACGAATGATGTTCGTAGTGTTTCGGAGGAAAGAGTTGATTTGTGAGCGCATGCATGTGCTTCACATTTCTTCATAACGAAGGAACAAATCTAGAGAATATAATCTCTTAGTGGAAATGCGAGTCAGACTTTAGGAGCCTGCATGGGGAATTGGACATTCAAACCGTTATTTCAGTGATTATAAGGCACGTTCCCTGCTTAGTATGCCATTAATTAAGCTCTGTCACCAAGCAGTTGAAGAGAGAATCTTCATTACAGTCCCAAAGACTATAGTCTGTTAAGGGATATGATAAATTATATAGACATATCCCAACCAACAGTTGGGATATATCTGACTAGTTTCTACCATTCAAAAATTGTAGCACCAACTTATCTTTCATCCAATTCACTTCTTTTCATGCTCATTGACTAATTATACACCTATACTCTAAGAAACTGGAAGCAGCATATTTTTTCCACCAACCTGATCTTACCAGCAGAGCAATTCTATGTGGTATGTTAGCCTTAGACAAAGGGCTTGGCCTAAGATCACCCAGCAATTCTGACTTTTTGTGAGAATTTAACACCCCCGCCCCATCTTAATCTGACACTATGCCACTTGATATAGTAGATGGTTTGACTATGTTTCTACTTCTGAATCTAGCCTCTTGACCCTTCAGTTTAATTGGAGCTGAGCCTGACACATGCCTTCAGCAGAATTTCCAAGATCTTGGAAAACCGAACGCTTCACAGGGTTCCCCCAACTAATCATGGACACTTAGACACAGCATCTTTTTTGTGCCAGATTCCAGCTATGCCAGTCTTATTCCTCTGTTACACTGGTTTTCAGTGCACAAGTCTAGTTCATATTCCTGTAGCATTTACTGGTAGCTTAGCACAATTTTGAGCCTATCCTGACTGATAGGATTTGTGTGAATATTTATTTATTAAACACAAAAACATGGTATCTGATGTATACTGGAGGAAAGTCTGTAAGCCTGAAGCTATCACCCTATGTATGATAGCTATCTATTAATAGATTATGATTGACCTTTATGAATCTATATCTTTAGATTCACATTTTCACACAATTTCAAAATTCTCCATGAACTTGGCAACAGTTACAGTAAAATGGTATAATATTTTGTTGTTGTTTACTAAACAAAGGCCAATACAGCAACAGTACCTACCTGCTGATCTTCCAGATATTGATTAATAAAAATGAAAAAAAAATCTAAGTGATATTTCAGCATTAATTCAGAGCTCAAATTGAGGTCACATTGGAATGCTGTTTATTTTTATTTCAACATGGAATGAAATTATAATCTGCAGGCAGTATAGATGAACTGGCAGCTTTCAGCAAGTTCTGTGATGTCCATAATCAAATGTACACTTCAGATTGTGGAAGCTGATGCACCTGACATCTCTGCATTATCACCACACTCATTTATTTGCTTGTGTGAGTGAAATTCAATTAGCACATCATCCAGTTCTTATGGCAGCATTATTTTTTTTAAATGCTCATGTAACCAACATTGGCAACATAATATTTGATTTATTTGAAGCAATGTGTGTGTATGAGAAAGGGGGAAGGAGGGTAGGAGGAAAGCTCTGGAACCTGGAGAATGAAAAATATGGCTCCGTGTCAGCAAAATTATGGACAAACCTCCCTCTGGAGAAATTAGTTACTTCCCATCCTACATAAGTTACACTTGACACCTTCCATTCTACCTGGGGCAGGATTTCTCTAGCTGGTAATTGAGTCCTGCATTATACACCATTTGGAATGTGCGTTGTGATTCCCACAGTGACAGATAGTACACCACATAATCATGGCAATGTTATTACTCATTAATACTGACTAGCTAGGTCACCCTCATGCATTATGCAGGGAATGCACCTCTGCTGTATTTTAGCCCAAGGGAAGCATTAAATGGTCAGGTTCCAAATCTTAAACCAAAGACCTAGCAGGTAGTTAACTAGATGTGTTGACATCTCTGTTAACTTTAGTGGCACTCTTGGGTATTCCTGTTCTAATGCATACAAGTCCTCTTGTCTCTTGCTAATATCTCATTTTGACTGCTGAATATTTAATATTGGAGATCTGACAGTTACATGCTGTGATCATTTTCATCAGTTGTATGAACAGTGGTTTTTCTCCTGTAAGGGAAAGGTTACTTTGTTTTGGAAAGATAAAAGAAAAAAATCAAACAATCCAAGGCTGTTGTTTAAAATAATAGAAAAATGCAATTAGGAGCCTGCAGGGTGAAATTTATCCTTGTGACCGACAAAAGAGGGAATAAAATCTTGCTATCTCTCAGCATGCTTGGTGTTGCAATGAATCTATGCAATGAAGCAGCCTCCTTCACTTGTTTCTGTACATTGGACTTGATCAAGCTAATTTCTTTAAAGAGGGATTAGGCTACAAACATAGAAAGTGATCCTTTCATTCAAGATTACAAACTCAAAGTTCAGTTCTAAAATATTTAGCATTTGCCTGTGTAATGGAAAGGTTTCTACTAGGGGCTTAACATGAAAATTTATCCCAATAAGTGCAGTTTATATGCAAGTTTTTCCTTATATGTATCGTAATGTTCTTCATCTTTGTGTGTACTTCCCCTAACCTATACATATTGCCTTTCTCAATCTGGGAAGTGTAAATTTTGAAGGATCATGGTTTGGTTTTCCAAAGGTTTTTGTCTGTTTTTGTCTGTTGCTGCAAAAATGAAAGACATATTGTGGCAACGAATAGTTTAATAAATTTATTTTGGCATAAGCTTCATATACACTGTTCACATTATCAGATATATGAAGCATTAATCTCTGATTAGAAGATCCATATGAACTTGGCAGGAGTGAGGACAGATATAAACTATGTTGTCAAAAGGGAATGCAAAAAAGCCAAAACAGTGGTGATTATCTTAACTGTTGCCATTCCCAAAATGATGTTGGGTGATTTTTTATTATTATTATTATTATTATTATTATTATTATTATTATTATTA
>NW_025335268.1:100661389-100798562 GCF_004798865.1 Varanus komodoensis | reverse complement strand
TAAATTACCACTAAATACAAAAATACAAAAAATACACTGAGATACAACATAATAATATAAAATTAAAATTAACAGTATAAAATAAGTAAATAAAGAATATAGGAGGAGAAAAGAGAAGGAAGAAGAAGTTGCCCTGGCCAGATCATATATTTTAACAATTAAAATGATGTTTAAATAAAAAGGTCTTTACCTGGCGCCGAAAAACCAGTAACGACGGTGCCAGGCGGACCTCTCTGGGGAGTGAATTCCATAGGTTGGGCGCCACCGCAGTGATATAACAGAGCAACACTGAAATAAGTTGTTTAACATATGCAGTATGATAATTAAGTACCCTTCTTCAAACTACACAAAATGGAATTGAACCCCATGATGAATTGTACTTCAGTAGTTTCATATTTGTACTTGTCTTTAAAATGTCTTCACTGAATGTTGTTCATGTACGGCTGGATGACGTGAAACTGTAAGCCATGATATGTTGCCATTGTATGTTCTTTGAGGGTAGTTGGTTGTGACATCTGAACCTCAAGCATGGGCTGTTTTCCACGAAGACACCACACTGACAACCTATGGCTTGTTGGATTGTAGAGGTGGCTTGTAAAGGTGACACCCATACCCAACAGGTGCCTTCACCAGAGGCTGTCAGGATGGTTTGACAGTCCCATGGCAAAAGCAACAAAAATCCCTGGCATTTCTCATGATCCAACTACTGCAGCCTCCATTCTCCCTCATCCTTTCTCAGTGCAGTTGAGCCATGTTCCAAAAAATTAAGAAAGAACGCCAGGGAGATCGTTTATGCATTTGCAGTGTTTGGTTGGTTGGTTTTTGGTCAAGTCCACTCTTATGAAATATGAAATTAGCATATATTTGATGATCCCACTCTCTTTGCTGCCTTGAAATTTGCATATTTTTCCTAGTACTCCTGTCACTGCTTGTAATGTGTGTGTATATATATCTGACAGCTAACAACAAAAACTAGGGGCTGCAGGAGAAGGAATTTTCAGGCAGGTATAATGAAGCAGTGTTTTTAAACTTGTTTACTAGCAAGGCAAGCAAAACAGTGAAGGATGAAATGGCAAGAAAATTGACAAGAGGAAGATACTGGAGTGCTGGGTTAAATAGCAGAAAATGATCTTGCATCCCTGCAAGATCCCAAAAACAGTTTGTGGGACATTCAGGTGGTCTCATAATTATATGCATTTCATGATTTGATTAAGGAGTGGAGGTTTCCTTCATAAACTGGCAAACTCAGTGCATCAATTGCAGAAAGGGTGCTGATGTGGGTAACGAGGAAGTAAGGATTTTTACTCAGATTTCAGGCATCTCAGATGGATTCTGAGAATGGGTAGGAGGAGTACTGGGGAAACAACCTCCAGCAAGCCAAAGTGTGCCTCATCATACTTTCAGGAGTAATGTGCATTATGAAGCAAACGACCAACACACATTGATTATCTTCAGGGTAGCTTAGCTTGTTGTGTGAACTTTCTCCCAGAGTGTTCTTGGAGGTTGAAATGTCCCTTCTGGTTTCTGAAAATCTTCTTTCCTTAACATTAGATTAATGTATATTTCTTCTTTTGCACTGAAACTGACCTGTTTGAAATTGGCTTAGAATGTAGAAGAGTATTTCTGGGAAATGATGGCATAGATCACACTGAAAGACAAGATGTATGAGCCCCTGATGTTGTGGATACCATTGTTAGGCCCTGTAGTAATGTTGGCAGAGCAGGCATCTGGGCAGGGTACTCATATTTCTATCTCTGTTGTGTAGTCTGTTGGTGGGGGTGAGTATTCCCTTTAGACAGACTTGTTGTCTGTAAGCGGTACAGAACTAACACCCAGGGCTTGTAGAGGGGAAGTGTCCCTGGCCAGGACGGGATGTGCATCTCCGATGAGACATCTAACTGGTCTTAACTGAGAACTATATATATTACATACGACCTGTTCTTATCTCTTTTGGGGTCTGCCATGTAGCTTACTATTCAACTAATCTGTTTATAGTTTGAAACATGCCTGACTTTAATCCTTAATGCATGTGAGTAGATGCAATGGTATCACAAGACTTGATGGTAGGCAATGGATTTTGTGGGGTATTCTGAGTGGAAGCTATAGGCAAATAGGCAGTGTGTAGGAATCTGGTGTAGAGTGATCATTATATGTACATTATACAGTTGCAGTGCCAAATCCTGAAAGTGACCCAGTTCAAGCTGTTCTAGTGTCAGGTTGACAGCAAGTAAAAATTACAGAAGTCCCAGTAGAACCCTAAGTCAGGACAATAAAGATGCCATTGATTATTCCACACCTGCTGAAGATGTTTTCATTTACAAAAACCCTCCCTGACTAACCAGCTTTGGTTTTATTGGCACAATTTGAATCTGACAGTTTTAATTTTGGATGATGATGATACTTTCTCTTTTATTCATTGCTTGGATGATTAATTGATGTAGTACTTGCTGTTATGTGCTGTCAAGTCATCTCTGACTTATGGAAATGGTATGAATGAAAGCCCTGCAAAATGTCCATAACAGCTCCATTCAGCTCTCCCAAGTTCAAGGCTGCAGCATTCCTTGCGCATTCAATCTCTCTCATATTTGGTCATATAAACTGTACAAACAAATAAGGTAGGGAAGAGCTTTATAAGGCAGGAATGGAAAAAGCCTTGTTCCAAATCAGCCATGAAGATGCTGGCATACTTTGGGACTGTGTGTGTACACATGGCCTATCTTAATCCAAACATATGCTACATCCAAAGCTGGAATGCTTCTGAATGAGTACACTTTTATGGCAAGATGCGTTGTGGTCTTATGGAATGATACTCCTAAATAGTCTATCTTTGTAGAAGGTGGTGGTATGAGTAGCCTCGGCATCCATGGTTGTTAAAATAGGGTCTCCTGGGAGGCGTTCAATAGACTGTTGTTGCTTCAGGAAGTCTGTAGTCTGGAGTACTGGTGGCATATGCGAACGAAGTCTATATAGCTCGACAACTGAATGGTGATAGTGCCCAATGTACATTAAACTGTAAACTGAACACATTTCCATCTACTAGTAGGTTCAGCACCATGTTTTTTAAGGAATAGAAGATGAGGATGTTGACATCACCAACCTTTCCACTGCAAGATGAAAAAGTACGATTCCTTTGCCTTTGCTTTGGAATGGAAGCATGAATGAGTACCAGCAGCCTTTTCCCTTATGCCAAGGAAATTATGCTCCCCATCTGCCTGTCTCTGGCCATGTAGCACCTTGACAGTTATTATCTGGAACAATTAAATATTGAGTAAAACAAAAAATCCACAGCACCAAATTGCTGTGGAGATAAGACAACAGGCATCAGGACAATATTAACATAGCATCTTGGGAAACAGCATGGAATTATTTTAAGCAATTAGAGAATATGCACATTGGTAGATGTCCTGGCTTGTATTTCAAAGCTGTATATTACTTTGTGGCTTTTTCTTCTTAGGAGATGACGTATTCTCTAAATACCTTCCAACCTTCCTCTTAGGCTGTGGGCTCAGCAAAGTATGCGGGATTGTATGGTTCCCAAGCAATGCATTTCTGATTGGAAAGGCCTCTGCACATTACGGAAGTATGTAACAATGTGATTCTATCAAAAAGAGTGCCTTTGGGTTACCTTGGAAAAAACAGAGCAATTAAGGAACACCCAAAATTCTGTACATGCAATGTCTCTGGATGCTTTCCATTATCTCAGGTAAAGCGCTAACTTCCAGATCTTCACATTTCCCACCATCCACATATGTACACTACCTGTGGCATAGGAAGAAATGATATACTCTGAATTGACAGAACACTGATGAGACTTAATCTCAAAGCAACAGAGAGAGTAGATGACCGAAAGATTCATAGTGTAATTCTGTGGCTGCTGGACCGAGTCTAGGTGGCCATAGGATTGTTAGGATTCCCTGCTCTAAGGTTGGGAGGCTACTCTGACCTCAGGGCTCTTGATCTGCATTGAGCTCACTTCTGCCACAGCAAGAACAACTGTGCTACCTGCTTCTCTGAGGCTGCAAAAGTAACCTCAGAGAGGGGGTTTGGGGCTGAGCAGGAAAGACACAGTGTCACCAAGATACAGCATATTGTGTCAGCCTTCTTTGCTCTTTTCAGCCTTAGATGGCTGAAATTGGCTTCCTAGCTGCTTTGTAGGGTGGGAGGAGTACAGTGGTGTCCTTTGCCTTTGTGCTCCTCCAGTTCTGCCACAGGGACCCCCATAGAACTGCACCCATAGGGGCAGATATGGAAGCCAGGCATTCTGGAATGAGGTCTGAGCTGGGCATGTGGGATGGATCCATTTTGGGTAGCTTGGGGCTTCAGGTTCCTGGACTCTGCCCCACTTTCTTGTAGCTGTGCATCCTTCTTGGTGAGATCACGGTGTATCCCTGGGGGGAACCCAAGGGGAAGCAGGCCTGCACAAATGCTGTGCATGCACCATCCCCCTTGTGGCTTTTGCTTGTGCTGCACATGTTGCCGAAGAAGGTTGCTGGTTGTCTAAACCGAGCTCCATGAGTGTTCCTGGGTTTCTTCTCAGCTCACTTCCTAAGTGAGGGGCAAGCACAAGAAGAAACAGAAAGAAGGCCAGATTCTGTGGAAGATGATCACAAGCCTAGTTTGAGCAAGATCATCTTCTGTTGTGGATATTTCCTGTTTACTTATGTCATTGTTTTTTGTGTGTCCACATGGGAATTCCTTGAAAAACAGACCCTTAATGTATCTTTAGTTATTACTAAAATAGGCATCCCCATGGCAGACAGGTCAATATCAGCATCTGGCACCCTTTGGCAGCTGCCAGGGTCCACCACTCATGCCCACTCTGGCTCCATGCAATTTATTTTTTCTGGTCAGAGCAGCATTAGATGCCTCAATCTAGCCACCCTTTTAATTGCATGCAATGCCCTAAAGGACATTGCCTTGGCATTGTGAGAAATATTTTTTTAAAAATGTCTGAAAGCATTGCACAGCAATGCTTGGACTACTGCTGTTGCAGGGAGGAAACATCCACCTGGATCGTCTCAAAGCAAAGGGAGCGCTTTATTCAAGACAGCCTCACTCCTGAAGCAGCACCTGTTGTACAGCGTTCTAGGAGAGCAGTTGGGAGTATGGAAGCAAGTTGGGAAGGCCATTTCAATAACTTTTCAGCTCAGAGAACATCACAGTAGGGGATGTGGCATTTACTGTGGCTGCAGTATTGAGTGCATTTGTCAAATTGGAAAGTATTGTAAGCACTCTCACAAAATGACTGCCACATAGAGCATTTCCCATGGACAAAATGAGCCCTAGTGACTATAACTGTCACTAGCAGGTCTCTCTGTCCCTCTTTTATTTATTTATTTATCTATAAATCATAAAACAATAAAAACAGTAATTAAAATACAATTTACAAATAGCAATAAGACATGACAATACACAGTTGAGGACCCATTAATTTAAAACTATTCAGATTAATGCAACTTAATTATCTGAATAGAATCGATTAAAATGCCTAGAAAATGAAACCTGGGGCCAAAAAGATTGTAAAGAAGGTGCCATGTGAACTGCTTTTTGGGAGGCTGTTCCACATGTGCGGTGCAGCTACCGAGAAGGCCCTTTCTCTATTATCCATCCTACTTACTTCCTTGGAGGATGGCTCTTTCAGAAGGGCCTCTGAGAGAAAACTTAGGGGTCAGGTAGGTGCATATGGGAACAGGTGGTCCTTCAGGGACCCCGTTCCCAAGCTGCTTAGGGATTTATATGTTGAAACAAGCACCTTGAATTGGGCCCAGAGCTCAACTGGTAACTAATGAAGATGGTAAAGTATTGGTCCCACATGGGGATGCAGTCCTGCCTGTACTGGCAGCCACACTGCCCTGTTCTGTACCAGTTGAATTTTACAGACTGTCTTCTAGGGCAGCTGCATGCGGATTGTGTTACAGTAGTCCAGTTGAGAGGTTACCAGAATGTGGGTGACTGTGGCTAAGCTCAGCTTTTTCTCTCCAGCAGACTCCTTATATTAAAACTTAACAGGTCACAAAACAGTATAAATAAAAGAAGATGTTGGAAAATCATCTGCCCATGTGAAGAGTTGAATCCAAACCTACATTTCCCCTCCTTTCCTACTTTTCTGAAAAGTTTCTTACTTGATCCTCAGGGTAATTCCTGCTGCTTGAGGGCTGGATGGTGGTAACACTAGACACTTCGTAATTGGCCTGTTCATTTCATCTGTCATCTCCTGACATAATTAAGGATCTTCCTCTCAACCCCCCTATTCTGAAAAGTCATCCTTCCTTTCCAAGGTAGACTGGTTCTCACACTCTGCCCGCTAGGTAACCTTGAAAGTACGAATTTGTTTGCCCACCTCTTCCCTTTCCCCTTGGAACTGGAGAAATCTATTTGAGCAGGTTATAACAAGAGTGTTGCTCTCTGTACAGACACCAGTTTGCAAGGTGGCAAATTGCTGAGGCTGTTGAAAAGACAGAACCACGACAGAACATCGTGGTCTCTGTGCATTTTCTGTCTTTGCTCTATTTTATTGTAGATTCTACTGATTCTACAGTGCAGAACAAAGAGTGCTTTACTGCTGGGGGACAAGCTTGTTTTTTCTTTAAAAATTTTAAACAAGTTTTACATTTAAAAAAAAAACAGCCAGTAATGGTCAGAATTGTGGCCAAGTTCTCTACTTATCACTGCCACATTTATCAGCTTTCACATGGGTAGCCATGATGGTTGGTTATTGCAAAAGCAACAAACATATGCCAACACCTAACAAATCAGTGCATGCAAATGTATACATTATTTCCCTTTCCTGAATTTGTGTCTCAACCCCCATTAGGCTTTCTTTCTAATAAGATTTGAACAAGTTTCTGAACTGCTGACAATTTTGAAACTTGCTAACACTGACCCAAATAAACTGCCTTGTAAGTCCCGTTGATTCCACTTTGAGAGTTAAATGTACGTTCAGATCATCCTAGCTGAAATTAGTGGTACGGCTAATCTAGGGTTGTATCATGCTTCTTTTTAGAAACTTGCTGTGATGCCTTGTGGCATAATTTTCACATTTCTCCCCATGCCCAGAGCTTTCATAACTACTGTTTCTGACTTAAAGGATAAACACCAAATAGCTTCTTTTTACATAATAGTGTGCATTGAAGATCTCCATTTATATAAGAAACTCATAACAAAAGCATGTATTGTTGAGCCCATGAAACCAAAATCTTCCTTAGCCTTGGATCAATTCATTTGAAAATTCCCTAAGCCTGAATATAAATTTACACCCTGATTAGCTTGCTTTACAACACTTCAAAGCTTCAGTAAAGGCAGTCAATGCAATAAATAAATATCTAATGAGCTTTATCCCTGCCAAGTAAAGAGGTGGGGGGATAGGCCAAACAGCAGGTAATACTTTCAATCAATCAGCATACACCCTGCCTCAGCTATGTGAAGTCCTTTTCATATGGAAATTGGGATGATGAAATACACTGATGAAAGCAGCTGCGGGGTAGGGGAGCTCCTATGATCAGCTTCTTTATGGGTAGTAAAGTTAGGGTGGCCATGGTCACTTAGGCACTGCAAAACAGAGAGAGGATGTGAACCCCCAATAGAGAACTTGGTGATCTGCATAAAACTTGCATATGGCAGGTTTTGCATTGATGAACATTAAGAAAATTATTACTAATTTCATAGCGCCATAATACATGTCACATGACAAGGTAACCAGTGTGTCCGCTTAGTGTATTGTCCGCTGCCCGTAGATGGACAACTTTAAGGACCCAGTTGCTCTCATTTTTGGTAGCTGTTTATCTTTAAGCCAGATTTGAACTCTGCAGCTCTTCAGGGGGTTGTTTCCAGACAGCCCTTCAAACAAAGGTCTGGAATCTATAAAATAGGATGCACAGATACCCCAACTCTAATAATACGCTTCTTCTGAACCAAGGTGTTTTGCTGGCTGAGGAGAATTACAATGATGGCATTCCCAATTTAATGAACAGGAGCAAGTTTGACTATCAGCTCAGTGCTGGTGATGAGAGAGTGTCTTCTAGAAACCTGAACTCAGGAGGCTAGTTTAAGGGTACAGGTACACACCATTGTCTCTGTCCTCTAACAGAGGGAAAGGGCTGAGGAAGACTGTAGCATATGCTGCCTGAAACTGTGGCTTCATTCTACTCTGTAATACAGTCAGCCCTGCTTCTTTCTTTGTTAACAAAAACATACAGTTCTGATTCTCTTGCCTTCCCAGGTCTAACGCCATGGGAAAGTCGCAATGAGTCTGTTTAACCCCAGTGTAGAAGATCCCGTCCTATTATAACTGAATGCAAATTGTATGAGTTGCTTGTGTATTGTAAGTCACAGAAATGAGAATATGATAAAGATATTTGAATGTAAGAGGGAGGTATGTTGTTGGAAGAACAAATGAATCCTGGTTCCTATGAATTTGACCTGTGGTTACCACAGTGGACTGACTTTTTCTGACTCATGCTGATTTTACAGACATGTGGATTTGGGGAAGGGGGGTTGGGGGGAGGGGACACTTGCACTATTACGTATTAGCATTAATGGTCACTTGGACAGGTTTGCATTTCTGCAAATGCAAAGAAGAATATAATTCTTGTACATCCCTGCAGGGTGAGGGGACAATTTCATCAATGAGTGGACAATGACACAAAAGGTGCCTACCAGTCTGTGAAAGACAGACAGAAACAAAACACAGACACAAATCTCTGAATGCAGGACAATTCTCCTGAATACTTAAGTATATCATTGTCTATAATGCTTAGTCACAGGTCATTTCATCAATATTTGCATGTGCATTATAGATGGTGACAGATATGAATTGAAATTAACTTTTCTGCCTGAAAAAATATTTCCACTTGGCTCAGTTCTAATTCTACCTTAGTTCCACCCTTACCCTCCATGTGCTCCCTAATTTTCTATTAACAATGCAAACCTTTTTCTGGTATTTTACCTTTCTGAAGTGCTTACTGAGGACATACACTTTAATAATGGTGTATCGTGGTTCACCCAGTCTTGAATCTCTATCACTGGGATGGACAGGAAATAAATAAAACCATTTTTTTCCCAGACAAGCCAACTGATTTATGACTTACCTTGTTTTGCTTGCTGTAGACCATTCTCTAAGGTGGCTCAGTCATTTCTGGTTGACAAACTGATAACATTTTTGAAAAATCATGAAGAATTATCTCTAAAGGAAAGCTATATCACATGACTCAATTAAATGCAGAAGAACCAAATTCAGCAGCAGTCTATGGACTTACGATCCTATGCTCCTCTCCAAATCCTGAGTAATCAAATTAATTGTCTTACATCTTTCACTCTTGCTAGTTTTATACTAGCAAGCTTGCACAAAATGTAACAGCCAGCCTAATACCTGGGATTGGAGGTATACAACATCACTCCTAACTGACTTGCACTGGCTATCTTTTAACTCTGAGCTTGATTCAAGTGCTGGTTTCAACATGCTGGGTCCTACATTGCTTGGGAGCACAATAGTTGTTGGAACACCTATCCCACCTGTACTGTACCTAGACACAATGCGCAGTATCTCAGACCTTTCTCTGAAACCCACTTTCAAGGGAGGCTTGGTTTGTGACAACAAGGAGGCCAATTTTGACAGATGCCCAATTATGGACCATCTCTGCATGAAACTTGACCTGGCACCATGCTGCTATCGGTTCAGTGCCAGGTTAAGACTTTTCTCTGTTGGGGCTCTAAATAGCACATCAGGAGTATGTCAGCTGTTTTAACAGGCCTAGTTATATTACCCTGTCTCAGGTTTTGAAATTATTGAAAGTGCTATTTTTAAATCTATGTAGTAAAACTTTATGATGTTTTTACTGTTCTTTATATTTTATCCTGCATTTTATGAATTGTTGTATGCCACCCAGAAAGCTTGGACTATTGAGTGATCAATCAAAATAACTATGCATTTATATCCCACCCTTTTTTCCCTCTTGTGAGGTACCCATGGTGACTCAAATAGTTCTTATCCGATCCATTTTTATCCTCATAGCAATAAGCCTGTGAGGTAGGCTAGGCTGAGTGTGAATGACTCACCCAAAGACACCCAGCATTGCTAATAACTTCCCCCTACAGAATGTTAAAGAAGGAACTAGAGCAGGGGTCTTCAGACTTTTTAAACAGGGGGCCAGTTCATTGTCCCTCAGTCTGCTGGGGGGCCAGACTATCGTTTGAAAAAATGTGAATGAATTCCTATGCACACTGAACATTAAAAATTAATTAAAATTAAAATTAATTAAAAAATAAAATTTAAAAATTGATTAAATTAAAAAATGTTTTTTCTGCTCACTCGGGCTGCAGCAGAAGCCCAAAATGATGCCACGCTGCCCTCTGAAAGGAGAGCATGACATGAGGGGGAGCCATGAGGGCGCACTCGCCTCGGTCGAGGCCTTCCCTTTTGTGGTCCACATACTCAGTGAAGGTGGAAAATGATACCAGATGATAAATAAAAGGCAGAAGTGCTCACTTGGTCACTTTTCTCAGTCTTCTACCAAAATACCTTCCTGGCAAAAGTGAAGTACAAGTAGAAGGAGAAGCACTGCAACTTGATATCGATAGGCAAATGGTCATGGGACACCTGATTGCTTTGAACAAGTTTAAATCTGCAGGAACCAATAAATTGCACCCTAGAGTAATAAAGGAATTGGCAGAAGAAATCTAATAATAATTACTGCCTATTATTCTGAGAAATCATTAAGTGCCACATGACTGGAGAAGGACTAATGTTGCTATCTCCAAAAAGGCAAAAAAGATCTACACAACCTGAGAACTACAGACCAGTCAATCTGATGTCAGTCCCTGGGAGAAGTGTGGAGCAGATGATAAAGCAGCCAGTCTGAAAACACCTTGAAAACAATGGATTATTTGAAGCCAACATGGATTTGTCAAGAAAAAATCCTGCCAGATTTAATCGGATCTCATTTTTTAAAAATTGGTAACCTCCCTTGTGGACTGTGGGAATGCTGTAGACAAAATACACCTTGATTTCAGCAATGCTTTTGGCAAAATGTTCCATGATATCCTGAATAGCAAACCAGCTAAAGGTGCACCAGATTGAGCAGCTATCAGATAGATCCACAGTTGACTACAGAATTGAATTCAAAGAGTGCCTATCAATGGTACTTTCTTAAGTTGGGGAAAAATAAAGAGTGGGTACCACAGGGTTCATTGCTGGGTACAGTGCTAAACATTGGGTGAGAAGCTGTGGGTAATACTTATTAAATTTGCAGATGACACAAAATAGCTGGAATAATGAATACCCCCAGAAGACAGAAACAAAACTGAATGTGATTTGATAGGTTAGAATACTGGGATGAAAAGGGAATAAAATTTAATAGAGGCAAATGCCAAGTTTCACTGCTAGCAAAAAGAATCATCTATATACTTACAAGATGAGGGCTACTTGACTCAACAATACTGCTAGCGATCTTGGAATTATTGTAGATCCCAAACTGAATACAGTGTGACAATGTGATGTTGATGCAAAAAAATCCAATATTATTTTGGCCTGCATTAACAGAAGTTTCATTCCCAAATCATGTTATATTCTCACTTCCCTCTAGTTAGGCCTCATCTTGAATGTGTCCAGTTCCGGGTACCACAGTTTAAGAAAGATGCAGACAAACTGAAAAGATTTTAGAGCATGGTATCAAAGATGATCAGGGGACTGGAAGCAAAGCCCTATGAGATGACTGAAAGAATGAGACATATTTAACCTAGAGAAGAGTGGAGGGGAATATGGTAGCATCTTCAGTACTTGGAAAGATGTCATTCAGATGTGGGCCAGGATCTTTTCTCAAGCATCCCAAAGTGCAGAACACTAAGTAATGGGCTCGAGTTACAGGAAGCCAGATTACAGCTGAACATCAGGAAAACCTCCTGACAGAGCAATCTGACAATGGAACCAATTACCTTGTGAGCCCTCTCACACAGGAGGCATTCAAGATGAAACTGGACAGACATCCAGTGATGCTTAATTTGGAATCCTGCATTCAGCAAGGCATTTAGCCTAATGGCTTTACTCATAACTCTGCTATTCTATAATTATGTGGTTGCATAGGGACTACAACCTGTATCTCTCAAATCTCTAGTCCAACACTCTAATAAAAACACTATTTCCATAAATTATAATAATAATGAGAATAATAATACAGAGCTATCTAAGTGAAGGGAGAGAGGGATACAATCATGCAAGTCAGTTCCCATAACTGCTGTGATAATGGCAGGTTTTTTTTTTCTTATACTCATGGTGACTGTTCCTTGACCATGACTCATCTAACCTAGTCACCACAACTAAATCCTGTAATTTTGCAAATTATCCCAAGATTCCATGTGTGTAAGTTGTAGCAATGTAATTTCAGTCAGGTGAATAAATTGTGTTCCTGTCCTTGGAGTAGGTGGGTTGGATTCACAGAAATCCATTGCAGATTTCTCCAACATCTCTACATAGGCCTATGATTGGCTTTGTCATTTATAGCTTTGCATAGTTCTAGGAATAAGACAAACATTTACCTAATGTCACTAGCCTAAGTTAACTTTAGGTTACTTAGTCCAATTTCAAACGGTTTCTCAATTTCAGTAAAGAATCAAGGCCACAGTTCAACTGGAAGGAAGAAGGAAAGGCCAGATTGTGATTTAAAAACTCTTATGCCCTTGGTGAGCATGTTTAATACATCAAGTCTGAGCCATTGTTCCAGTTTCTGAGGCTGTCCTTGAGAGGAGATGTCATGCAGATGCTTGCAGAATGAATATAATGGTTTATGATTCCAGCACCTGAAGTCCTATCATACCAGGAGCTCCCTGGAGATGATAATCAAACATAACCAATATTATTTACCTAGTGATAATGTCATGCTGCCATGCTGAGTTACATGTATTGCTCTATTTTGGCCACCATGAATATCTGGTTGATTAATTCTGATGCAAAGTAAATGGAAGCAATGTCAGGGATATTGGAAATAAAAATGGATAGATATTAGCTGGGACCCAAGGAGCACTATCATACATGTGTGTCCTTCACTCAGCCAGGGATGGTATCATAACTGTAATGTACAATTCCAGACTCATCTATCAAGGCGTTAGGATGTGTGGAATCCCCCTTAATTTAAATTAATGTCTTTTCTATTGACTTGAAGCTTGGAGTAAGCTTTCAGTTGACCTCACCAGCTTTGACAAGAGATGTATCATTGAGGCACACACCTGGGTGATCACAAAATCCTGTGATAGGTTTATGCTGAAATACATTGTGTCAAGATTTTTTTTCTAAATAAACAGCTAGGTATGTGATCATCTTTAAACAATGTGGGGAATACAAATACATTGTGACTTCCTGATCCAGAGACATTAGGAGTTTGTAAGAGCTTTTGGAATTGATTTCTAGGCTGCCAAAATAGTAATTAGAAACAATGCTACTTGAAGAGATGAGATCAAAGGATTATCTCTGGATTCAGTAATGATGCTGATTGTAAGTAGGGATGCTGCCAGAACTCAAAATTAATCAGTCCCTAAGTCAAATCTAGTAGCTTCATAATTCCTGTTTGTGTAATGAGATCAGACTTTGATCCAAGGAGCTTTAATATTTTGTAATTCAAAAGGGAAATGATTATGACTTAATTTATATTTTCTACACCTGCCCAGGCTGCATGACTAATTCTAACTCTGCTGCATGTAGATTGTGCTGTTTTTGTAAAACACTTAACATTCTGTTGATGCCCTAGGGATATCTTATAGGGATGAGAGTACGGTGCTTCAGCTGTATTTCTAAGTTTGATCCCCCATTAAATACTTTACTATGGCCACTACAGTCTTGTAAATCAAAACTGCAAAGATTTGCTGCTTTGTTTCTCCACATTTATGAGTGGGCAGTGCACACTAACAGTTCAGAAGGATAGGGCTGATCCAGCAAAGTTTGAAATAGGTCTTGTTGGATACCCCCTTTGGAATAGCACATTTTAACATGTTTGACATGTCTCACAAGGAATGGAATCTCGACCTACTATGTGACTTTTTCTTTCTTTTGTCAACACATTTTTCCCCACTCCCTACTCATTTGGTGTGCTTTTCCTTCTTGCAAGGGGCCCATGAGAAATTACATGGTCATTCTGATCCATATTCAGTTTATGACAACCATCCAGGTTAGGCTGCAAATCAGTAACTGGCCCAGAGGCTCCATAGCAGACTGGGAAATAGATCCTGGCTCACCCAAGTCCCAGGCCCACATTTTCACCACTGTGCTACATTGGCTCTGCACCCACAGAAAACACAAAGATCAGGTAGCTGTTTCAATATCTGGACTGCTCTCAATGGAATGGAATGGTGTGCGTGAGAGAGAGAATATGCCAGCTTTGAAAGTGTATGAGACACTTAGTATTTCCACACATCATACACTTGTCTCAGAGTGTCCACTTATGCATCACCAAATGCTAATTTATACATACAGATGCAAATTTAGGAAGAATGACTGTAATTTAATCTTCATGGAAAGAAAGTGAATTTCCCATCCAAATCATCCCAAACATATTCATTTAATTTGCATCCCACTTCCAATCGGTTCATCTGCATCCGTGCACACTCCGCCTGTCTCCTGGGCAGCCTTATTTTCCTGGCCACCCTCCAATTTTTCTCCTCCTGGTATCCCTCCTCCCCTTAACCACTGCTGCTACCTTTTAGTATCCCTCCTTTAGTATCCCTGCTGCTCCTCCTTTTTGCAAAGATTGCTTTTGCAGCTGGTAATGCATTAAGTACAGAGCAGCTGCTTTTCCTCCTGATCCCAATGTTGTCTTAAGGTGGGCATTGGCTGCCTATAGGTTCATCTGCATATTCTCTGGAAGAAGAAATCTCCTTACTTATTTCCACAGACAGTCATAACTTTATCTAGGTTCAAGGATGCTCCTTTGTAAGGACAGAAAATGCTCCAGGAATCACGTTGCCTTTGGACTTTTCTAAGGAGAGAAGAAAGACTGCCCCCATCAGCTTTCCTTGGAAAGCCCTCCAGTTTTTCCTTTTCTCTTCTCACACTGATCTCTTTATGATGTGGGCTGCCTCTAGGTATATTACATTTCTGGTTGAGTGTCTTCAGTAGTTACAGTTTTATGACTGAAATCAGAATCTAACTGTAAGTGAACTTCATTAAAGATTACTCTCTTTTGCTATCTTTTTATTGCATTTGTGAAGAGGTGGGAGAGGCATAGGAAGTAGAGAAAGCCAGTGTGGTGTAGTGGTCAAAAGCATGGAACTGGGACTCAGGTGATCTGGGTTCTAATCCCTGCTCAGCCATGGAGCCAGCTGGGTGACCTTGGGTCAGCCACTAACAGCCCAAGCTACCTTGCTGTGGGGATTAGATTGAGAGCAGCAGAAGCAGAATAATATAAGCCATTCTGAGTTTGTTGGAAAGAAGCAGACTATAAATCCAATAAATTAATAAATAGCATCAAAGCTTGCATTAATGAAGTCAGAACAGTCAGCAGCCTATTTATGCTGACTACTTTTGATGCACTAAGTAACAGAAGCATTATTCTCATTTGTTTCATTTCATTTACCATTGCCTAAAAAGCAAAAATTCTTTTTAGCAGTACTGCTGTTTGTAAAAAGAGAGGCTTCAAAAAGTTCCCAATGGGACAAAGAGAATACATGTTCAGACAGAAGAAATAGAGACATGATTTGATAAGAAATTGCTGTGTTCACATTTAAATGCCTCTTTCTGAACCTGTTTTCTGTCAGATATGCTTTTAAACATATTTGATCTCCAAATACTATTTCTGAGCTAAAAACTGTATTGTAACATTCTGGAAAAATGAAAAATCCTGTGGTTAGCTGTCTTGTGCCCTTATTTTGAGACTTTACACTACCTTGAGAAGGACTAGATTCAGATGGGTTCTAGGTAACCACACTTCAGAAAGTGTACTCAACAGCTTCTAACCATATCTGATTATAGGGTGTTGCTTTCCCATCATCTGACACTGAGCATATTCCACTGCAGTTTATCCTGTCCTGCAGCTTTGTGCTGTGTGCTCTCCAAGGTCCTGTTTTCTCTCCTGGTGTTGCTAATGTGGATACCGCCTTGCTTAGAGAGGAATGGTGACCACCTGGAATGGCATAGATTTTGGCATGTATGTTTACTGAAGCAGTCTGTATTTTTCAATTTCTCTGGTAATGCTTGAGAAAAGTAAATCTCTTAATAGGTGCTTCAGGATGCTGAGGCAAGTTATCACTTTATTGCCATTATGTTTTATTACTTCATGCTTTGTTTGTTAAATAGAACACACTAATTTAAGAGAACAAGCCTGGCTGCCATCCACAACTGATGATGATGAAGAAAGAAAATAATGGGCTCATCATTTTGAAGTATAAAAATGAAGTTGCATTCCAGACTTTTTAGCACAAATTTTATACAGTTTCATTATTACATGCCATACTCTATGTAGATAACCACTCATTGTTGAGTAGAGGCATGGGCAGTGTAATCCTAAGGCTCACAGACAGTGTCTGGAGTACCAGAATATTTTCCAGAGACCCATTCTGATGTGAGAAAATGATCTCCAAGGTTGTAAGGATGACTTCAGACAAGAGGTTAAGATGCAGGAGGAGGAGGAGGAGACTTAGATTACCAAGACACGAAGTGCCCAAGCCCAAGCCTCCTCTTCTCCTCATCCAGCTTCAGCTTGTGGCTGAATTCAGCTGTACAGGTGATAGGCAGGGTGGGAGGGCAACCATCACCTCCAAGCTCTCCCATTCTCCATAGGATGCCCCAATACTCCTAAATCAGAAGTTTATGAACATCTTCCATAAGGACTGTACAAACTAAGGATTGTAACCTTAGTTATATTTTGTGTATAGTTTGGCACAGCACCCTACTTTTATAAAGAGAACTAGTGTCCTTCACTGCATTGTTATACTTTCTTGGTTATTTAATAATGTCTTCGAGTCCTTCAATGGCATTGCTCCACCTATGTTTGAGTATATGAGAGTGTGCACACTGCATATTTACTCAAGTTCTTACCACTTGTTAGTTTTGCCAGAGAGATGATTTGCATAGTATATGGCATGAAGCAAAAGAGAGTGCTTTCTTAGGTGCCTGAAGAAAACATTCAGGGGGGAAAAAATAAAACAAAACCTCTTGTTTTCCTCAGGGGCCACTTATCTCCATGTACATGCATGCAGGCACCTGTCGTTTCTGGAATGTACAATGCAATGTTAAGAGTATCCCAACACAAAAGAGACGTTGGATACAACTTCTTTGAGACATTTGAAAAAGATAAGTGGTCCCTGAGGAAGGATTCTTCCCCTGCCAAAAAAAGAAAAAAGAAAGAAAAAAAGAAAAAGGAAAAAAGGGAAAAAAGCATTGGGCAGAATATTTTTTTCCAAGCACTTGAGAAATTTCTCTCCTTTGTTTTGTTAACACACAACTGCCTTCCCTTCTTAGTGCTTCTTGCATAGCATGTTATCATATCCCATTGTTCAGCACTATTAAAGCGATACCTTTTGTCCTTTCAAGCATTGTTGTACACTTTGTTCATGAATAATACATCTTTAGGAGTCTTTTGGTGTACCTACACTATAAATTTGTTTGGAGTGAAGGTATTTCTATCTAGATTATTTGTCGGAGTGTAAATTCATGCTTTGTTGTTTATGTACCATCTCATTATTCCCATATTCCATTTATTTGTTTTTGTTTGTTTGTTTTTTGATTGAGGAAACTTCCTTTTGGTTTATACTGAATTTCTCATCCTATAGATTTTATGACTGGATAGCAATTAGCAGTTTCATCTTCTAATAGGGCCTAGTGCCTTTCTCAAAGACAAGGTGCTAATCTATATTCCATTGGAAGGAGAGGTATATTACACATTCACGGGCCTTTGCTGTGGTGACCTGACTTTGGAATCCCCTCCCAATGGATATATTTATTTATTATTTATTAGGGGAACTTCTTTGCTGCCCCATTCTCCGAAGCCTCGGGGCGGCTCACAACCATAAATAAATAGAATTCTATGAAACAATATAAATTAAGTCGCCCTGGCCAAATAATAAAATAAATAATATTAACAATTAAAATAACGTTTGAATAGAAAGGTCTTTGCCTGGTGCCGAAAAACAAATAACGACGGCGCCAGGCAGATCTCTCTGGGGAGCGCATTCCATAGATTGGGCGCCACCGCAGAGAAAGCCCTCCTTCGAGTACTTACCCTCCTAATTTCCTTCACGGAGGGTTTGCGGAGAAGGGCCTCTCCCGCTGATCTCAAGGGGCGTGCAGGCATATATAATTGGTGCTCACACTGTAGTCCCTCTGGTAACATCTTTTTGTTTGCTCAGGCATTTTGTTTTATCCTTTAATTGAGTGGAATCATATTTGTTTATACCTTCCCAATTTCATGGTGGTGTTTGATTTGTGTTGTTTGATTATTGTAATGAAAGCTGGGACCCATATTTGGATGAAGGTTTAGAATGTAAAGAAAGGAGCCAGCTCCTCCCACAGAAATATCAGGCTTCCTTCCCACAATACCCAGTGGCTCAGGAGCAGCTTTCCCAATGTGTAACACTTGCATGCCTTGACGCCTGGAAAATACACCTGTGATTATTATCATCTTATGTGGGTAAGAGTGTGTGAGTGTTTAGCATCTGACAGATATTCTCCCTAACTATGGGGTGACAGTCAAGTGGGGGAAAAATTAAAGCAGCCATGCCTATGTGCCTGGAGTGCACCCACATTTTCCCTTCTTCAGTAACGTTGAATTAGTATTTTATTGTAGTTTTCTAAATTCTGCCAAATTTAAGAGGATAATCTCTGGCTCAGAACTCAGGAAGATTAGTTTAAACAAGGTTGTCTTTGTGCCAAGGACTGCAAATGGAAGCCAAATATAAACTCTACATGCTACATGACCTGTCATGCCAACTTCCAATCAGAAGACCATGATGCTGTTCCATCAGGCTGTTTCAATGTAGCATTTAGAATACTTTGCAGAAGTCTCCTGCATGTGGATTTGGGTGTGTTACAGCCTGCAACCGATATCGGCATCGTTACTACTCGATATACACAAGATCCTCAACAGTGTGAAGTGTGAAAGATTTTTATGGTGGCTCAAAAGTTAATGGAAACAAGGTTGCTCCAAATTAAGAGTCTCAACACTGGCTTTGGGGCAAGTTTCTGAGTTTGGAGTTGGGACTCCACAAAAATCCTGTGGCCCACTAAATTCTGTTTAGCGGTCATATGATTGTGCTGCCTATTTACATTATCTAACCTGGTGCAAATCAGAACTCAGTTCCTTTTCAAAATACCAATGTCTCTGAATCTTGCAATGGAGTTCTCCAGTAATTAAATACATACAAATTGTACATAGCTGGGTATAATATATTTAAGAAAGCCAGTGTGGTTGAGAGCATGGGACTGGGGCTCACGTGATCTGGGTTCTAGTCCCTGCTCTGCCATGAAACCAATTGGGTGACTTTGGGCCAGTCACAGACTCTTAACCTAACCTACTTCACAGGGTTGTGGGAATGATTGAGAACAGGAGGAAGAGAATGATGTCAGCTGCTTTGAGTTCTTTGTAAGGAAAAGGTGGGATATAAATCTAATAACAATAACAATATCTATATTACTCAATTTAAAAAAATCTGTTACGATAGAAAGTGTCTTGCAAAAAATCCATGCATTAGCCAATGGATTAAGAGAAATGCACAGTGTTGCACTGAGACTTGGACAATCCAAATTCTAGTCCACCGCTGACCATGAAGCTCATTGGATGAATTTGGGCTAGTCAGCCTAACCTACCTCACAGGGACAATTGTGGAGATAAAATGGAAAGGAAGAGCGTTATGGAAGTTGCCTTGGGTTCCTTCCGAGGGAAAAAATGAGAGAAAAATAGAATCAATCAATAAATATGAATTTTTATGCAAACTTAAAAGAAATGCTCCTTGATGTCCACGATGAACCAAAAATGAACTGCAAAACATCACATTTGGTAGACTTGTCAGTCCTTTGCTTTTGTACATGTATACCTATCTGGGGAAAGTAGGGAGAAATATCTTGTACAAGTCTGTTTCCAAAGGTCCCCTTAAAAATGAAAAACAGACACGTAAGCATTTTTATAGTCTACCAGTGGCTTAGAGAACACAAAGGTGATGTAACTTATTTGTCTTTCCAATAGCACCCAGGAATAAATACTATTCTAATCTTGGTGTGGACTTTACTTTTATTATAATGGTAGAATAAATTTAGTCCAGGAAGAGAAGGCTTTATAGGCTTCAATAAATATTCTAAGGAGTTACTTTCTGTCTTCACCCACCACTTAATTACATTGTGTAAATATGCATATGGCCCCATTACTGATGTTAATCCTACTGCTGATAAGGTTGGGAAGCAGAGAATGGAAATGAACTGGAGTATGGATAAGCACAGAGCTTTCATTAGTCTACCTAAAAGTAATCACAGATCCACAACTGGTAATATACATCTTCCAGATACACACCACTAATTACTTCTGGCAAAGCAGTGCTCAGTCATGGCTATCTCTGCTTTGTATTCCTGCAATCAAATACCTTTCTGTCCTGGATTTTCTGTTTTCTGTGTTTGCAAGAGAACAAAGATATATAATTCTTCCTGGAATTGTAAACAGGCAATGCTATTACTGAATTTGATATGATTGGGAACATGTTCCTTAAAAAAGTTGCTTACCCAAATAGTATGCAAGAATAACCCAGCAAAGGTCCTGTTTGCAATTATGCAAAACATTTTACATTGTTCTGGTTTGATGCTTACATGTTACACATGAAATGGCAACTACTTTTTAAAAGTAAGTAATCTTCATAGAACAATTGTGATATTTAAATGTTGATTGTTAGAATAAAAATAAGTAGTCTTATCTGTTGTCAAGAGTGAAATGGGCTGAACTGCCTTTATTTTTCTATACACTGTAAGAAAGAAAGAAACATAGAAAGACCAAGGTGATAGTCTGTTTCATTTGTATAAAGAGATTGAAATGAATTATGTATTAGTGCACAGCCTTCCCAAACTTATTCCCCCTCCCATATCTTTTTATGTTTTAAGCCATCCTTAGACACATGCCTTGCCCAGATGAACTATTCAGTTCTTTGCACTTCTAAGCCTGTGCACATCACCTTGCCATTTCCACCTCCAGCAGCGGATGGCACCGAAGTAGCTCAATACGATTCATCTCCCTTTATTCTATAGTGCACTAGAATAAAGCTGGTTTGTCTGTAAGTCTTGTCTCAGGCTCCTTTTGACTCGGGGTCTGGGGTCTCCCTGGGCTCTCCCTAAGCTGTTGGCTGGCTGAGTTCAGGAACAATAGGAAACAGGAGTCCATGTGGCTTCTTTCCCATAGCACCACACGTGCTGGCACATGCCATGTGATTTGTTCAAATATTCTCATGGCATGTAGCTCACTGGGTCCAAACCACACTGGGTCCAAGTGTGTGTCAGGGAGGCTTTGAAACTGCCCCAGTAGCCATGGCATGCCATAGCCTTCTGCATTATTTTTGAGCCACGGCCCATCATGCACAATGCTGGCTTTGGATAACTTGTGGGCATTATCAAGTAAATCTCCTGGCACATATCGAGGCAAAGAAAAGAGCCATAATGGCCATTCAACCTAGCCATCATGAAGTAAAGCCTGGATAATAACGATTGTGGTCCTCTAATGTGTACTTTGTGTTGCTTCTGTGAGCCAATCGTACATCTAAGTAGGGTTGAGGCTTTGTTTTGGTGCTGACAAGTACCTTCCCAGTGACATTCTAAAGTGGGAAAGAGTGAGAGAGAGGGACAATAACTTTGAGTGCTATTAGATGGATCCTGGAAAAAACAAATTCAGTTCTGATTAGTAGAGGATTCTACCTAGGTGGAAAAGAGTGATTGAGGAATGACAGTTATTATATGACCATTGACAGTTAAGGTTTATTTGTAGCTAATCTGTGGGGAGGGATATGTCTACTGATTGGTATGTAGTGGTTTAAAAAGGACTAGAAGAAAACTGAGGAGAAAGGGGATAACATTCTCTGTGGGATAACCTTAAGTCTCTACAGGAGATCAGAAGTAGGGAGCAGGTGGCTTTGTTATGCCAAAAGGCTGTTCCATGATCTTGCCAGAAGTTTATTCTGGCAGGCCATAAAAACCCAGAAAAATACCTAATCAGACAGTGATATAATAGGAAGAACTTAGATGTTGGAGGAAGACTCTACCCTAAAGCTAGACTTAGTTGTAAGGATATTAAGCTGGGGAATGAGGCCTGAGATGAAAATCTTGAGTCCTTCAGAATTGCCACTAAGCAGTCTTTTGAAACCCACCAAGTAACCATTAGTAATTTCTTATGTATAAAATGCCCCTTTAATAAATTATGCATTTAATTGTTCAACATGTTTCTAGTGGTGATGCCCACCTTACCCCTTAATCCTCTTTGTATCAGCTGCTAGGAAGTTTGAAAGTATTCTAACAGGACTGGTAAAAGCTGGAAAGGGTCAGCTTTTGTAAATCTGAGCCACAATAGCAGTGTTCTTTATGCCCTGAAATACTAGTTTTTCTGCAAACTCCATGCATGGAATTGTCCAGTTTTGCCATAGTGGTTGGAGTCCTGGGAGAAGAAATACCCTTTGCATCTTTTAAAAATTTGGCCTTCGGACAGTTTTTAGTAGTTTTTATAGTTTTAATGATGGGTTTAGTGATTGTTTTAAAGTTTCTATTATTGTTGCTTGAAATGATGATGATGTTCTTACTACTTTTGATATATTGAACACCACCTTGGCAGCTTTTCGAGAAAGGCAGTATAAAAATACTAAAATAAATGAATAAAGTCTCCCCTGACAGTCCTTTTGAAAACACATCCACATAAATGTTCCATCAAGGATATGATAGAGCCTGCTGCGCAATAATGTATTTACATCAGGGAGTCTCATCTGCCCATTTTGACTTTCAACTCTGAAAGGTAGGCACAGTCCGGAAGTAAGAGAATGGACTTGCAGTACTTTGGACAGCTTGAGCCCATTTTGCAAAAGTTCCACCGCGCAAACACAAAACCAGAAATGCAAGGAGAACATTTGTACATTGGGGAAGTTTAGCTTAGGCCTTTGCCTAACATTCTGGTTTTCTACTTGCACTATTTTTCTGAACATTTAACAATGCTACCATATATTTGCAGTGAGGAGATGGACCATCAATTCTCCCACATTATTACTCATGTGTAGAGTAAATCCAAATGTTGCACCTTAAATATAGTGAAGGTTTCTTGGTTCATTCTTGCTGTGAGTGGTCTTATCATGTCTGTGTAGCTGTACTTAGGAATGTAAAGGAGTATTATTTATTATTTATTTAGGAGACTTCTATGCCGCCCCATTTGCCGAAGCCTCGGCGCGGCTTACATCCATACATTAGCTGCCTAAGATGCTGTTTTGCAGTTTGGTGCTTTTGAGGTGTATTGGAAATGGCAACATTGCAGCATCCTGGTTTGTCTGTAGACTCGTCGTACCACCCAAGCTTCAGCGCGTTCATGGCTGTTCTGTGGCTAGAGTCTGATGTGCAGCTTTAAGGGGGCTGTGGTAGAACTTCCAGTAAAGTGGCAGACTAGTTGTGTGCAATAGTACTATGCTCACATGTTTTTCATGGGTTCAGCTTTAAGAATATTTCAGGGATATTTGTAAAATCCTAGCTCTGAAATTGCTTGCTGTAGAACTTTGGGTGTGTGGATGCATGCCATAAGCACACAACAAATGCTATGTTTCACAGTTTTCTGCAACCGTCTTTTGCTGTCTACACATCAGCATGAAACAATGGTTAAGTATTGGTCTGGCATATTAATATACTAATTCCATCCATTAGTCTGCAATGTTGTATCTGAGGGTGATAGTCTAGAATGAGCTATCCTGAGAAGAGTAAGCAATTAAACATTGACTACAGAATGTTTGCCAAGTGTGTGTTCCTTGGCAAGAGACTTGGCTTTTTTCCCACTGTGGGGGAAATATAATATTCATTATTATTTATTTATTATTTGCATTTATATATTGTAAAATAATAGCCTGTAAAACATGATAGATTGATGACACTGGAACAATAAAATGAATTCTGACAGCTACCACAGCTACTGCAGCCTCAATAAACTGGCACTGGTAATCTGTTAGTTGTTCATACTGCTTGCAAGTTCCTGTAAAGGAACCCACTTGATGTTTTTTCTTTCAATCAGGTATAGAATGTTTTGTCAGTTACTCATGATATGAGTGCTTTGCTGGGCACACACACCTCTGTGGGACGAGAACTCCTGGGGGCACTGAGAGGAGGGGCATTCCCCAGCTCTGTGCTTGACTTCAGGGCATCTGTCTCTTCTTCCCAAGACTTTTAATGATGAGGTAACAAGACGTATTTTCTTTCACGCTAGAATCTGCCCTGGCAAAATGTTTTGCTTCATTTAACTGTGTCTAAAAACTGTAGATGTTTGAGACTTTGCATGGAATTTCATCATGAAAGTGACACTTGATTACAAGTTTTCTTACAAAACTATGATTACAGCTAAAGGGTTTGTTCCCTGGCAAGAAATATCTTTCCCAACCAGTACTGCTTTAATGAACTGTAAAAATCTCAGACCACTCTTTTCTTAAAACTGGATCACTTGGAAAGTGGACTGTGAATGTTTTCAGTGGGTCCATTTATTGGTTTAACACACCAGTCAACTTAATCTTCAGTTGTCATTTATGTAGCATAATCCTTCTAGAAGGTTATCAACCTGATATCGTGCTGAGCTAAATTTTATTTTCAGCCTGCTACAAGGAAAGGTTTTCAGACAGGTATCTTGTTCAAATCAGCCTACACAGGGAATGTTAAATTTCATTTTGGACATTACCTGAACTGAAGCTTGGGCTGACTGGAATAAGTACTTTTTTCCCCTTTCAGGGAACAACTTTGCCACTAGCAAAAATTTTAAGATAAGCAGAGTCTGCTTTTCTGGATTTCCATTTTATATACCACCTTGATATAGTTTTCCAGCATCAGTACTCAATATTTAGAGACTTCCTTTTCTCCTTTCTGCCATATGTTGCATTTCATTCTTGTCCCATCATGTTAGCGATAGGTCACTATCACATAACCAAATAGGACCTTCCCCTCCTCTTCTTAGTTCACTATCACTTTGTTTGAAAATAATGCAATATGTTTTGCTGTCTCTTTAAAATAGTTAATCATGTAGAAAATGATAAGCTTAAGATTGGAAAAACCACTAAACTAGTAATATCTGACTTAGATGAACCATTACAATTTAGGAGCTAGAGCGTATTAGCTTTGCACCTAATTTTTGCTTGTCCATAAAATCATTAGGTTCACAGTATCATGATTCACTAGTCATAACGTAGGAGAATAGTTTTTCACTCTGAAAAGTGTGTTTTAAACAGTGAGTGGACGGTATTGGCCATTGTTTAAAATGATGTCTATCCGTGTTTGCTTTGTTTTACTTTGTAAATGATCTAATTGCCTGTATTGACCTATTCCCTATTAGTGAGGGAAGGATTCATACCAGAGAATGTAAGGATTCACTTAAGGCAAGTGGAACTTGACAGAATAGTTATGTAAGTTTCACTGTGTTGAAATGAGATGTAGGCATCTCTGTCTGAACTGTGACAAACAGGTTAAATTGTGAGATGAACTACTATTTTTGGAAAAACAACAGCATTCTTCTATTTATACATATAGTTCACTGATGGGATGGATGTCCCAGAAAGGTTTTGACTACTACAAGCTGATTCTAGGTGTGCTTATTTGTATCATGTATTTCATTCAGACAACCTAAGCATTCTGTTTGAGATTAAGTGCCACTGAATTCATTGAAGTATTTATGTGAGTAGAGCTAGGCTATATGAGATTGGGAAGAACAAATAGATCAAGGATTGCAATTTGACCTTACTTTTTCACTATTCAATTTATTTTGCAGCATTCATATCCAAATGAGTATACTTGTTTTAAACTATTTACAGGTACAGCATTTATAAGTCTTTCTCCTAACCTTTTCACATGCTTCTGAGTGTTAACTGTCAGTGCTGATTGCTCATACTTTTCAATTTCCACATCAGTATTCATTAATTATATGACTTCAACCCTCCTGCTCAGATTTTTAAAAGATTTTGACACTTTATTAAGAAGTAAATATAGCATTTTGCTTTTGTTACTGGAAATTTACAAATGTGCAAGGCAGAAGCAAACAATGTAGCTTGTTGTCATCAAACCTCAACTAAAAGTTAATGGACAAAATTTTTCCTAAATAGAACCTAAGAACTGTTCTGCCGGATCAAATCAATGCCAGTACAGAGTTCTTTTTCCACATGGTGGTGTAAGATGTTTCTGGAAGGGCTTGAAGGCTTGAAGACCACCTCTCCCATCCTTTTTGTTCCCAGCATCTGGCATTGTGCTGCTTTTGGATATGATTTAACCGTCAAGGATTGTAGTGGCTGGTAGCCCAGTTATCTGTGAAAATAACTTGCACTTTTCAAAGCCAGCTAGCAGCAATCACCACATATTGTGGCAGTGCATTTTCTAAGTTAACTATGTGTGTGTTGTTTAACTATGTACATAGTCACAAAGGAAGTACTTTGTTTCTTTGGAAGCCATTATCAGTCTATTTCATGGAGAAGTGTTGATTCTAGTAGTAGAAGTCTGTGTATGAGAGAGAAAGGATTATGGTTGTTTGCTGAGATCTCTTTATTTTGTGATTTTACATCCTTTTCCTGGCAACACACACACATGTGGATGTATAGGGCAAGGGTGGGAGGATAAGAGAGGGAGAGTTCAGCTCTAACCCCCCACCCCCACAATATGCATACAGAAATGATGCACAACACCTTTTCCCCCTAGAAACAGGTGCTATACAAGTGTTAGTGAAGGGAAGGAAAATAGGTATGTGTTCCCTTGAAGGTGTACATGTCAAAAGCTAGTCATAAGTCATAGGGAATGGAATATAAAGCTCTATTCCAAACCTGCTCTTTGACAAATAGCTGACCATAAGTGTAAGTCAAATTAGTCTAGAACATGGCTCACTGAACTGGTGACAAGGCAGCCGGTTTCCCTGAGAAATAATTCAAGAGGCCTCTGTTCCATTATAAATGAACAGAGTTACAGCAACGTTAACCCTTCTTACACAATAACAAAGTTGTCTGATGACTAGTCGGTGAAGCATGGAGGGTTGAAGCTCTAAATTGTCTGGCAAACACAACACTCTGCTCAGATGTGCATTGTGATGTGGCAATGTGACCATAGCTAAGAATGGTGTAGCCCTTCCTTATTTTTATTCTTTAGCATTTTAGATCTCGGTGAAGGGGCTCAAACAGGCTTTGATAAACATGGCTGAATATTTATCTGGTCTTTGGGGAAGGAAAAAGAAAAAGAGAACAACTCGGAGTGAAAATGGGATTTTAGAGGACAAACACTAGTGTAATCTTCCTACAAAGGTCACCAGTCAGACAGAGCAACTTTCCTGTCTCTGCAAATTCAGAAAAAGTCTTCAGCTCCTAGGCAAAAAATAACATAGATCTGTTGCCCTTGAGGGACGAGGATCTTGTTGGCACTATCATATGGGGCTAATAAGATCTGAAATATTGTGTGTTGTTTTATAATAAGCTTTGACTTGGCCCTCTGTTTGAGTTAGGCAATTTGTGGCTGAAAAGTGTGCCAAGGGAAACAGAGTTGATGCTCTTGAAATGGGGCACATATTACTGCTCTAAGTGTAAAAGTGAATGGGATTTGTTTCATACTGGTTTCACACTGGTCTCTCTGTGTTATATGCCCCTCATTTCTGCTTGTCAGATGAAATCTACCAGCCTCCCCTTGAGATGGTATAATGTTTTGTGCAGGCCATGATATTTACTGAAAAGTGACAGCCCTTTCAAACAAGCAACATCTGGCAACTCCGTTCTTCGTGTATCAGACACTGGGAAAGTGAGCCCATTACATCCTCTGATTACAGATGCTACCAGCTGGTTTTTGTCATAAGAGCTGAAGGTTCTTGCCACCCTCTTCTGTTTAGCTACCAGTTTCATTGCAGTTTCTCAGAAAAGGAGGGGCTTTTTAGAAAGTGAATTGAGGGAATCTTGAACAGAAGCTTGAATGGGACTTTTGCCTTATTCTAGGGGCTCAAATTGACAGATCACTAAAAAGATTGACTGGGTTTAAGCAGAAATACATAAAATTTGGTTTATACGCTAGATTTCCCTCTTACCTGGCAAATCCTTAATGGCCAATGGGATTTTTTTTTTCTTGCAATGTGTTCTGGGGAAATTAGGGACATTTTCCTTGCTGATGTAATAATGGTATTTGTTGTTGGATACTAAATATGCATGAATTCAGTGGCTGTACAATGTGAACATTTATTTATTATTACATTTATCTACCTCTTTTTTTCAAGGAAGCCCAGGCAGCATGCATGACCCTCTTCCATGCCATTTTATCCCCACAACAATTTAGAAAGTATCTTAGACTCAGGGACTCTAAGTTCCAGGCCTTACTTCCCCATGAAGCTCATCAAGCTCTAGTCACTATAACTCTCACCCTGTCCTACTTTCTAAAGTAGATTGGTTTGAAGATAGATAGTTGCTAATAATCAGCTTAATCACATACCCCAAACTTCACATATATCCAGATGACTTACCTTTGCGACAAGTTGTCAGGGTCATGAATATACCTGAATGTTATGAAAATAAAGAGATTTTATTCATAGGTTCTCAGGATATTCTTTGATACTGTGGTGCTGATTGGTTGTAGTGTGTGTGGTGTATGCATGTATATATGCATAAAAACAAGACATGAAGGGCATTAAATCAGTAGTAGCCTAGCTGTATGACAAAATAAAACAATCTGAAACTATATACCCTTTTTTCCCTGTAGAATAGGTTTATTGTGCCACACTTTGTCTTTGAGCAATAGGTTCTTGAGTTTGAAGCCTGTTTGACCATTTTATTGAAGACATACGTTTAATTTCTTCAGTTCTGTATCTATACAAAGAGGGGGAGATATTTCTGTTAATTGTTATCATCTGTGTGTATATTGGGGTCCTACTAGGTAGTCTAGATGCTTTAAACATTGACATTTTGTCACTTAAGAGGAAAGTAGCTTGGAATTGTTTTGATTTTAGGAATTATTTCATTATAACTGCATCGTTACTTTCAGTAACTTGAATGCTAGAGCTAATAACTTGCTTGAAAGCTGATGGTTTTAGCAGACACTAAAATGGTCCATTTGGAGCTAGGAATGATTGCTTCCATTATGGCATTTCTACTCAATCCCTGTAATGGTAGCTGAATGCATCTTAGATGTTTAGTGTTGATAATACATCTCTGTCTCTAGTACACCTGACACATTCCTCATGAAATATAAAGTTTCTTCTGCCCAAATTTATCCTCTGTGAGTTAACTATAATGAGATTAAACAGGTGAGCAACAAGCTAATGACCTGCCTGTGCAGGTCCTTGCACTTAAATGAGAGCTGGGATCACAAATCTCCTGCTGTGAATTTACCATGGGAGACTGCACCTTCGCTCTCAGCACTAAATAAGGCAGCTAACTAACCTGTGCTTACCTTTGTTATTCACCCCAAGAAGGTGTCCTAAGGAGGTCCTGATGGTCCCATACCACTATGATTGCTATAACTGTTGGATGTGTTAAGGCTGTCAGAGCCCAAAGTGGTGTACATTCCATTCTTCATCAAGATTACTGGCTGTGAGGAACTGTGGAAGGACTCACCAAGTTATCCTCAGCTTCAGTAATTTTCTGCCTTCTCTGTACTAAGCACAAAGAGGAGTCTAGTTATGCTTAGTTTCATTATCACTTCCACCGACAAGTAAACTACCTAGGCCTTATTGCAGATTTGACAAAATAATGTCATAATTGAAGCCAAGAAGATCACCCCATTATCTTTATAAAGGGGTAAAATTGAATGCTTTATCCTTGGGTAAGAGATAAATGCTCCCAAATCTCGAAGTGGCCAGTTCAGGCAGGGAATTCCAAGTAAGTGGTCCAGGGAGATAGTAAGAGATACAGGAATCTGTTTAGTCTGAAAGGCAAGGCAAGCACAGGGAAGAAATGTCGTTGTCTTCAGCAAAGAGCAGGCTCTGGCTGGGCTAATTTATAGCTGGCTGTAAATCAACACAGCTGGCTGATTAGGTCAGCATGTTGCCCCGTGTGTTGCTCTCTGTTTGGACTTCCTGCCCTTGAGGAAATCCAGGAGCAGCTGAGGAGGGCCCAGGCTGCTTTTCTAATGGAGGACTGTCAGCTGCAGTCTCAGCTTTATTGCCTGGCTCTGGCTGGGGTGTACTATGCTGGTTTCCCTCCTCTTTCTCTCTGATGAATCCATCTCCACATAGAACATGACAGTAGCCTCCTCTTTTGAACATAATGCCAGGAGTAAGTGAACAATTGCTGTCACACAAAAGCAAGCAGTCCTGGCCTGACCATGAAGCATCTTTATCACTCTGAAATCCTAAGTGCAACCTGAAAAATCTTCAGATTGGCTTGCAATGTTCAAACAGACATGGCACCAACTATGCAGCTAATATCATCTACTGCAAATTGAAGATGATAGACTGGAGTGGCCATGGTCAATCCAGGCTATTGTGTGACTGAACTTCTAAATTTCTCTGTCTTGTCTATCGTAGCTAGCAGGGATTTTAGAGGTCAATTTTGCCTTAAAGCAACGGTTATAGTCAATTTTGGTCAAAACAACTAGGTTCTGCAATGTTCCTGGTATTCTGCCTTGCCCAAGCTCTTAAAAACATCCTGTGAATGTCAGACAAAGCAAACTTTGCTAATCCATGTACCTGCATGGATCCATATTAGTAACCATTTCTACAAGGTTTTTTGTTTTGTTTTTTTGCACATTTTTTATTAAGATTTTAAACTAAAAACTAAGAAAACATCAATCATCAAATACATCGGACATACTGGGTCAGCCCCCTATAACATACCTTTTTAACATTCTATAATCATATTCAAATTGATTTATAAAAATTTAAAGACATCTTTAAATCTAAGCCAAGTCCCGTTTCTCCAGCCAATCATAAAAAAGGTCCCAAGTTTGATAGAAGTCAGTATCTTCTTTCTCCTTCAGTAATAGAGTCAATCTGTCCATTTCTGCACAATCACAAGTTTCTACAAGTTTTCATCTCTGCCAAGAGCAGGTCTTTTGTAAAATGTATGCCCCTTAATTGCCCATTCAAGTCTAAGAGATGCTGAAATACTTTGCATCACAACAGGGAACAATACATAACTGCTAGTAAAATTAATTTCTCTGCAACCCAACTCAAAGCAAACAGGTACATCTGAAGGCAGTGGCAGAAAACATCAGTGTTCCTGCTAATAATCATGTGCTGGCTCTGTGTCCCTCCACATACCAGCGCCTTCCACATCCTGACACTGCCTAACATGTGGCCCAATGTGCACTGTAGTGACTTAGGGCACTTGGCACCCCGATTTTATACATATTTTGAATTTTGCAAAATGACTGTGTTTTCTTGATGGTACATTGCATTCCTTGTACATGTTGCACAACAGTATAGTTGGCTGCAGGCTCAGTAAAATTAATTTAGCATACCCCAAAATCAAGATTTAATTTGAGTCCATGGATTAATAAAGTATATGCTTGTAACCTAGCTCTTCCAGAATCAAGCTTAAGCCCAGGACACAAGAAGTAATCAGTGAATGACTTTGAGAGGACACAAGGGGCTTTTCTCTTAGCAAAACCAGCCTTATAAACCTGGTATTACATGTGATACAGGTTGGAAGGTATGACTTTCAGAGGCAGCATCCTAACCTCTCCATTCATCAGTTCAGCACCACCCATGCAGTAGTCCCTCTAATAAACCCATCACACCAGCTTCTCTGCATCGTTCTAAATTGGGCTGCAAGCGCACATAGCGTTTCTATGCCACATTTCACAGCACTGGCTGCTGCTGGCACAGTGGTGCCAATGCTGTGCCAGCATGACTTCAAGAGGTAAGTCAGTCGCAGTACTAATACTGTCATACCCGTGCAGCCACTGCTTTGCCACTGTTAGGAAGTTTTATTCAGTAGCACTGAGCTCAGTAGAATTAGGCTGTAAGTCTGCTTTACAACTGCAACTATGACAAAGTGATTGTGTGTTGGATATGAATAATTCAGCTTAACCAACCTTTGTCCTTGTGTGGGGAGAGGGCAAGGCAAATGGATGCAAAATCTCTTTGAGCCATGTGGATTTGCTGATTTAAAAATGCTTACCTTCAACCTACAGGACTTGATGTAATGCAATATTTTAACCAGCTACTAATTAGATTTCTCAAAAGGAGAAAATCCCATTTTTGGTTACAGGGTAGAACATTTATTTCCCACCTTGTTATAGAAAAGTTGCAATCCCTCTGTTATAGGCGAATAGCTTCAATTGACTTCATGGGGACTTTTGCATGATTAACTAGTGGCAAGATTGTATTCAAGACATAAATCTTAAACTAGAGGCTTGTAATAGTTTTCTCTCATACAAGAGCTTTTCATCTTAACCTTTGTTCAGGCTCATTCTTTGCTTGCTCGTTTGTTTGCACCCTTCCTTCCTTCCTTCCTTCCTTCCTTCCTTCCTTCCTTCCTTCCTTGCTGACAGCACTACCAACAGGCTGTAGAGAATATAAACACCCAGAGGGAATAGACCTTTAGCAGGAATTCATATCTGTACTCTGAAACATGCACTTTTTATTGGCTACATTCCCTGAGGACTTGTTAAGGGATTAGTTACATTTTACCATCCTAAATGTCTTTACCATAAACAAATGAAACTTTGGAATCTGAGTTCAAGGAATAAACTCAAATGAAATGCAATTTAACCACTCTTTGGGGATAAAGAGTTAAGTGGGGAAGAATGAAGAATTGATAGCCTATTACGACTAGTAATTTTCCACCTTGAATTATTGACAACCTGTGACATTACACCCTTACAAATTACAATCTATAAACAGCTTGGAAAATATGACCTTTGCATTACAATTGGTCTCCAGATGCCTGTGAGCTTGCTTCCAAGCATCTGGCACCAGGTTATTTTCATGGAAGCTGAGTAGGTTTGAGGATGCAAGTAAGTGGCAAACTTTATTATACACTCTGGCAAAAGCGCTCTTATGCCAGCAAAATTTGAAAACCTGATAGATTATGGGTGGCATGACTTAAAAAAAAATCTGGGATGACTGAAGGAGGCAAGTGAAAGCAATTAGAAATTTTGGCAGTAATTGATTAGCAGCCACGGAATAAATAGAATTAATTAGGGTGAGTTTGTTGACTTAGCACTTTTAAAGAAGGAAAAAGTAGTACAGTGAGCACATTCGTAAACGTGTTCTTAAAAATGGAAAATCTTTTCCTTTTAATCCTGTCTTTCAAAGAAAAGTGGCCAGATTGGAGGCCATTACACCTATGTAAATGAATGGTTTGCTTTCCTGTTCTCCTTTAGCATATGTCCCACGCAAGGTCATATCTTATGAGAATACAAACATGTTGTGTTAAACTCAACCCAAGCAGTTTATTCTGCTGATTTGCCCATATCTAAGTATATCAATACTCACAGAAGTTTTGTCAGATTTAATTATGACATCTGTTAATTGTTATTTCAGTTCTATAAAAATGGATTTACCCAATAAATAGACTAGAGATGTTTGAGCTTGCTGCAATTCACCAAATTTCACCTTGAAGTTCGATTTATTTTTCATTTATGAGCTGCTTTTCTCTTTGAACAGAATGTGTGCATTTCAATGTACATTTTTTCTAAAGTGGCACTTCCCCCACATCAACTAATTCATGGAAATCCATATTGTGGGGGAAAATGACCATCTCAAAGCACAAATCTCCAAGTGCACATTTTCTTTTAAATAAAATTGCATTTTGGAGAATTTGTGAACAATTTTTGCAGCATGTGCTCCCATTCATTTTCAAGGTTGCAAATGGAGTATGGTCAGATGATTTGATGAGAGCCAGTGTGGTGCGGTGGTTAAGAGCATGGGACTGGGACTCAGGTGATCTGGGTCCTAGTTTCTGCTCAGCCATAGAACTAAGTGACTTTTGGCCAGTCTCTCAGCCCAGCCTACTTCACAGGGTTGTTGTTGTGAGGATAAGACTGAGAGCAGGAGGAGAATGATGTAAGGTGCTTTGAGTTCTTAGTAAGAAAAAAACTGTGATAGAAATCAATCAATCTGTCAAGGAAACCAACAGTGACAGAATTCGTCTATATTCCTACTCATAGCACAAAGCTAATATCAGAAAGAACCACACTGATCTTCCCAGACCTTTCAGCCTCCTGTATCAAGTGCATCAACTGAGCAAAGAGTGAAGAAGAGCAGATTCAGGAAAATTAAGGAAAAATAAGCTATTTAGGAATGGGGGAAGATGCATGTTAAGGGGGAAAGAAACAGCAACAGCACAAAAAACCTGCTGCAGAACTAGTAATGTATTTTTAATGATAAGGGAATGGATGGATGAGAACTTTAGAGACTGTGGTTCTGTGAGCTGGGAATAGGGATGGCCAAACAAGCTATTTTCATATTCACCTTGATCGCTGAACCACCAGCTTCAGTCTCAACTCACTTCATTCATTTACATACATTTTTGCTTTGTTCTGCTGAGTTTTGCTTTGTTTGTGTTTCCTTTGAATGGGGAAATGTGCATTTCGAATGGAAAATGTGCATTTTTACAAAGACACTTTACTCTGTATAGGCCAGGGGTCCTCACACTTTTTCAACAGGGGGTCAGTTGAAAGGTGCCAGTGGTGGGCAGGGGCTGGCAAGGCGGTGCTGGTGGCGCCCACATTCTGGAGAGGGGGCAGGGCGGGCGGGGGGCGTGGCGAGGAGGGGGCAGAGCGAAGTGGGGGCAGGGGGCAGGGGGGCCTGGCAATGTGAGGCAAGGTGGGGGCGGGGGCGTGTGGTGAGGCAGCGGCTTGCTTGCTCGCTCAGAGGTCGTTTTCTCCAAGCAAGTCCAAAACGACCTCTGCACGAGCAAGCAGCCACTTCCCCGTGCATGAGGCAAGGTGGTGGCAGTCCTGCGTGGGGGAAGGCGGGCGGCAGTAGCATGTGCGGCGAGTCCAAAACCTCTGAGGTGGGCCGGATAAATTGGCATGGTGGGTCGGATCTGGCCGGCAGGCCGTCGTTTGAGGGCCCATGGTATAGGCAAAGCACAACAATGCATTTTTTCCACGTGCAAAAGCAAATTTGTATACATTTCTTTAGAAAACATATTCTGCTTATATTTGGAGTTTATTTATATTTATTTTATTTATATCCTTACTCATTGTTGGACATCTGTTCTATGATTAACAAGTCAGAAAACTGTATATTCAAGGGGAAAATTTATGTAAAAGAAGGCTACTCATGCCACACACTGGAACTAGTCACTGGGAGAAAGGATCAAGTTAATATCACCTTAGCAATATTTTAATGGGGATGTAAAGTGACGACTGATCTTCAGTTGAACATTGTATTTGGCTTTTTCATTTGGCTATTTTTGTCTGTTGCTCCTCATGGTACTGTGTGACATTTATGTTTTTAATTGTTTTGAACTGTTCGGACTTTTGGTTGGTACACAAAGTAATTAATAATAATGATAGAAGGCACCCACATGCATGGATCAGGAGATGGGCCATTTTGAACGAGACCATTTTAAGTGCTGACTACTGTTGGAGCTTTATTTTCTACTGCTGTTTTATGTTTAAAGTTTAGTTAGTTTTGATTTAAATTTTAAGGATGCTTTGAATATTTCTGCAAAGGAAGAGGAATTAGAAATACATGTTGGCTATGGGACTGCACCAAAGAATTTCAGCAAAAGATTGGTCCATGCTTTATGGACTACAGCAAAGCCTTTGGCTGTATAGATCACTAGAAGCTATGGGTGGTCCTGAAAGCACAACTGTTCTGAAGCATATTCTGCTTCCCCAATGATGGTACTGATCCAAATCAGGACCATGTGTACGTGAGACAGTCACCCACAACTCAGCTTTGGAGTCTTGTATCATGTCTAGTTTGGCTATCACATATGCATGTTTGTACATGCATGTACTATAATACCTATCTTTCAAAATTCATTGGGGAACACAATAAATTTTCTAGGGAAAATCAAAGACAGAAGAGGAAGACCAAATATGGATTGGATTGACTCCATAAAAGAAGTCACAGCCTCAAATTTACAAGAGCTGAGCAGGGCTTTCAATGACAGGACATTTTGGAAGGTGCCATAAACCAGAGATGACTTGACAGCACCTCACCACCACCACCACATCACAACATTTTTCACAATGCCTTCCCTGCTGCTTGGCTGGAATCCATTCAGAAGAACCCCAAGAAGACAAGTGGGAATAGATGGCAAAACTATTACCACAGTTTGCTTCCATAGTGATGACTGATGTAGTGGCTTTTGAGCATGGTTAATGTGGGGGTGAGCTTACCCACCCAAAATGCAGTCTGTCTCTGGGCTCTGTTCTCCATGCAGCATACTTCAGACCCAGGAAGTTTTAGAACAATATTATTTTTTAGTATTTACATGTGAAAAGACTTGCTCCTGAGAAAGTACACATCGGGCTGATCCACTGCCAAGGCTTACACTAAGAAAAGAACAGAGAGTGCCATCCAAGCTTTAGAAAATAGTGTCATGAGCTCCATTTGCACACTTAAAGCTACAGGGCTTTCTTGCACAATGCTCTTGACTGGCAAAAACAGAAGGAATCTCCAAGCATGCACAGAGCAGTTTGTTGAACCCAATCTAGTATTTACCTCTAGGAATTCTCCTTATGAGTATGCTTGGGACTCATCCTTTCTGGAGGGGCCTTTTGGAAATGGGCATGCCTCGTCTTTGCATGCTGATCCTCTAATTGGGCCACCCTCTGCTGACATCATGTCTTGGGGTCGAGACCTCATTTGTCTCATTTGAAACTCCCCTGTTCCAAGCCCCCTTGCCCACTCTCAGAGGCTGCCTGCACACCTGGAGCATCTGGTCTGGAGATAAATATCGCCACTTCTCTCATCTCAATGGCTGGAATTGGCCTACATTCCCAGGCCCCTCCTCCTCCTCCTCCAAATTCCAGTTGGCAGGCTTTGAGAATGCACAGCAAGAGTAGCTGCATTTCCCACTCCTAACGAAGAAAAAACCAAAACATTCAAATACCAGTAAAAACCCATAATACTGTAGTAACTTTCAGACAATTAATACTGTGGATACTAATATTGCTTACTGGTAAGGTCACTTTGCATGTAACACACATTTTCATCATAATATACAGATGGCAGGGAGCTTGGCTCCTGTTGGCTTCCTGACAGATGTGAAAAGATTATACATGCATTTTTCATTGTTGGTGTGTATATTTTACATTTATATATTTGCATATTTTACTTTTATATGTAATTAGTTTGTGAAGTGGCATGCAGTCTCAAACTGGTCCCATTTGCGGTTTCCTTTTCCTCATTGTAAAGAAACAGTGAATTAACCATGTATCTTGTATTCGGAATGAACTGGATGTCTTTAGTCTGGAAAGATAAAACTTTGCTGTAGCTTTACAAATATTAAATATCGATTCACATTTGAAACAGAAGTGTACATATTTGCACATCCCTTTCATCTGTTGTCCTCCTAGGCCCACCCACCACAAACATATTTTGGAAAGCACTGACATCCTCTCCAATCCTGATGCTGGTCACTTATTCAAGGGCATCCTACTCCCTTATCTGTGTTGTAATTTTCCTTGTGACTATACCGCTCAATTCAATAACTCTGTCAAATGGTATCTTGTTTTGTCCTGACAGAGAGCTAAGTAGTGATTTATTGCTTGAATGCAGATCCCTTTCATGAAAGCCATTTGTTTAAACATCAGCAAACCACAGAATTAATTATTCATTGCATGCTAATTTTTCACTCTTATGTGTTTTAGAAAGCCTCGTAATAAAACAACTTCTAGGCATTTGTATATATACATACATATATGTCACATTAATTCAAGCTAGCAGTTCTGGAAACTTGCATTTTGTGTTTTAATTGTTTCTTCTGCCCACCAAATGACTCCCCCTGAAAGGGTGGGCTTTTTTTGTTTGTTGCTTGTTTGTTTTTTGCACTAACTTTTCTCCTCTTCTTGCAGTATATTCTCTTTCACTTTTAGAAAGTGGCTAAAAATATAACCACTTTGTATTGCTCCAAAATCTAGCTAGGAAGATTCTGTGTCTGGGGTTTATAAGTGATGTTAAAGGTGCCAGAATGTTCTAGAAGTGACTGTCTAGCATGGGATTTTATGGGACAGGAGAGAAGACACGATTTGCATTTGAGGCCCAGTTTGAAACTCTGAAGCCAGAATTTTCTTCATTTAGTGCATTATTTAATTCATTTTATTCATAGAAACATGACAGTCACATGGAAGAGTATTCAAAAATTCATGCATTGTTTGACATATCCAAGGTGGTCGCAACTAGAGTTGGGATATCAAACAAGTACTTTGGATGTTAGAAGATTGAGCACCGCATTCATTTTTTTTCCTTAGCACATGCTTATATTCATGCTCTGATAAACCAACAGTCACAGGGTAATAATGACGTGGATACATTCTGATACATCACTTATTTCTCATGACAAATCAGTGATGGCCAAATTTGGGATTAGTGTGTTCAAACTATTGAGCAATGCCATTTTAGGGTGCATGGCAGGGTCTGTGCAGCCTTTTATCCTTGTGTCTGCTTTGGAATAGTTGTACTTCTAGTTTAGTGGAAGGTAACAACTATCCATGGGAAAGGCAGAAAAAAATAGAACGTATGTCCTAACTAGAGTTGGGATTGGAGTTAGGTCTGGTCATGATGGAAGCAAGTGAGCAGTACAGTGTTACAGTGGGAGTAGAGAGAGTCTGGTCCCTTGGTTGTGGGGTCCTGGCAAATCCTGGACTTAGTTGTGATGCTATAGAAAACTGAGAGGACAAATAACTTGGCATTATAGCAGACTGAAATATTTAATTGAGTTAACTTTATACCTCCCTTTAGAGAACTTCTTTCTCCATGGAGAAATAAAAGCTGTTTGACTGCCTTAGAATGTTATGCTACTACAATGGGAATGGGAGGCGGAAATAATTTGTAGATCGCAAGTCTGGTGACAAAAAACATGCCAAAATATTGTTTAGATGAAGAGTGCTGTTGTTTGCTCATACAGAATGGCTGATTGTGAGCGTGCAGGAATTACTTTGTTTTGTATTAGGATATTTTAAATAGCTGTATAAGCCCTAGAATGTACTTACAAAAGGAAAATAACAAATTAACATTCTTGCCCTATAATATGAGGCGAATTGTGGGAAAGAGGACATGTAAGTATAGAGGTTGTGTCTATTAGAGATCACAGGGCTTTCAGAATTACCCGTGAGCATTCCAGCATCATACATTTGTATGCCATGACATACTTCTGGTTGGCTTGTTCAGAATGGAGGTACTGGAATGCCACATGCTACATGTAGTACATATTGTCACTCCGAGGCTCTTGTGTCTTCCTTCTTTCACACATTAATAGGTTTCTTATTCAATGCCTTAGCCCTAACCCTTAGCACAATTACAAAATAAAGGGGGAAGAACATAGGTTTAAGTGATTCATTTTTCTAGTTAAACGTCAGGTGTAAAATGATCAATGTACTTGCCAGTGAAAAAGAACATTCATTCCAGGGAAGCTTAGCCATACATTTTGTTTTTGGTTCAATAGAGTGATGCTTTATTGGCTTGATAGGGTTTCCCAGTGCTTTTAGGGTGTGTGAAATGGTTGGCTCCTTTGGGTGACTCACCAGGATAAGTCCCAACCTTCTAAGAACATAACAGAGAGAATTCATAATATATGCCCACAGAATTTCTTTCATTATGTTCTTCATGGGAGGCAGGGGGAAGCAGCCCCTCACTGCTCCTTGTTTTGGCCAGAATATGTTTTGACATTCTTCAATGAATGGGGTACATGTTTGATGTTATGGTTTGCAGTGGAACAGAAATAAGTCCAAAAACACCTAGTTCACAATGGCATACTTCACATTTGCTGGGGAAAAAAAACATGCAAGAAAAGCTCAGGACTGTAACTAGTTTGATAGCTGTTCCCGTGATCCCTGTTGACCTGTGGAATTATGTGTTGATCATAACTGTGTAGGCAGGTTGATCTCATCTTTGACTGGTTAGAAGTTAGAGTTCTTATATTCTTTATTCTTGTTTGAGCTGATGGGGAATCTGCACATTTCCCACCCCCAGCCCAATGAGACCAAGGAAATGACATTGTTGCCAGAGCTTTGTGGTTGAATGCTTTGTGCCATCAAGTCATTTCTGACTTATGGTTGACCCTCTGAATGAGTGAATGCCCTCTGAAATGTTGTCTTCTTTGCAGCCATGCTCTGTATTTTTAACTGAAGGCTGTGGCTTCTTTCATGTAATTGCTTCTTTTCATATTTGGTCTTGCTATTGTGTCTTCAGCAAAATGGAAATTGAAGGCTTCTCATGATGTGCCTTAAGTGTGACAACTTCAGTTTTGTCATTTTTATTTCAGGGCTTGCTTTGATCTAGGATTTATTATTCAACTTTTTGTCTATTTGGTATACCCACAAAGTTCTCCTCCAGCACCAGGTTTTGAACACATTCAATTTACTTCCTGTCAACTGTCTTCACTGTCCAAGTTTCACCCATATACATTGCAAATACAATAGCAGGGATTAACTTGGCCCTGATCTCTCCTGAAACTTCCTTATGCTCAATGGTCTTCTCCATTTACTTTATTTCTACCCTTCTATTATCAACCTGTTTCTAATTTCTTGGTTTCCTGCCTCACTCTGAAATGAAACTGAAATAAAGTTTGTGAAATCTTTCAGAATTTCAGTTGTTTCATTGTTAACCGTAAAGTTGTATAATCTTTTTGCAGGCATATTTAGTTGCAGTTCTGCTCTTGCCCTTTCTTCTTTCACTTTCATTGGGGTCATTTTAATTTGCTGTTGCTTTTTGCCAGTAATATAGTATTTATTTATTTATTTAAAACATTTTTATGCCGCCCCCATCGCAACGAGGTCTCAGGGTGGCTCACAACAGAAACAAAATACATAAATAAATAATGATATAACAATAAAAAAATTATTTAAAAACCTCCGGTGCATCTCGGCTAAAACTTTAAAATCCTATAAATACAAATAATTTAACTATTAAAAAAAAGTTTTAAATTAAAAGGTCTTAGCCTGGTGCTGAAAAACAAATAATGACGGTGCCAGCCAGACCTCTCTGGGGAGCGCATTCCATAGATGGGGTGCCACCGCAGAGAAAGCCCTCCTCCGGGTACTCACCCTCCTAATATCATTCACAGAGGGTTCCCGGAGAAGGGCATCTGTTGCTGATCTCAAGGGGCAGGAGGGCATATATGGACGCAAGCGTTCCTTTAGATATCCAGGTCCCAAGCCATTTAGGACTTTATAGGTCATAACCAACAACTTGAATTGGGCCCGGACTTCAATCTGGAGCCAGTGGAGCTGACGGAGAACTGGGGTTGTATGAGAACAATGCCCAGTCCCTGTCAGCAACCTGGCAGTTCTATTCTGCACCAACTGAAGTATCCGAACCGTCTCCAAGGGTAGCCCCACGTAGAGCGTGTTACAGAAATCTAATCGGGAAGTCACCAACGCGTGTGTCACTGTTGCCAGGCAGTCGTTCTCCAGGAAGGGACACAGCTGATGTATCAGCCGAAGCTGAAGAAAGGTGCTCCTCACCACTGCTGTCACCTGAGCTTCTAGAGACAGCTCAGGGTCGAGGAGCACTCCTAAGCTGCGAACCCTGTCCCTCAGAGGGACAGTGTTATCCTCATATCTTAAATTACTAATCTATCTTCCACCAATTTTCATTCCCATTTCCTGTGATTCTAATTCAGCTTTTCTTATGGTATGTGTGTATGGATTGAACAGATGGGAAGGTAAAGTGCTCCCTTTTCTGATCCTACTGCCTATAGGAAACCATTCTGTTTCTCCACATTCCATCCTAACAGTAGCTTCTTGTCTATGATGCAGGTTTTGCATCAGGACAATCAAGTTCTAAGGCACCCCCATTTCTCTCAGGACCATTAATATTCTCATTATCCACATAGTGAAAGGCTTTGCTGGACTCTATAAATCATGGAATGATTTCTGATTTTTTTTTGGTGCACTCCACTAGCCAATGCATATTTTTGATATGATCTTTGTACCTCTACCTTTTCAGAAACTAGCTTGAACATCAAGCATTTCTTGCTCCTAGTAGGATAGAATTATTTGTGGTAACACCTTCAGCATCAGTTTTCTTCAAAGGAAAATTAGCACAATGGTCCTACAGTTGCTGCATTTCTTTGCATTCCTTTCATGTGGATTGGAATGTATATTGAACATTTTCAGTCTGTGTGCCATTCTTTTCTTTTTTGTTGGCTTATTTTTATTCAGATTTAAACTTGATTCGGTCTCTGCGGCTTGGAATAGTTCTGTTGGTACCCTGTCTTCTCTTGAGTCCTTTATTACTTCCAGTTGCTTTCAGAACAGCTTTCATGTACTTTCTACTCTTGCAGGCTCTTCTTCATAGGATTCCTCTTTGAAGGAGCCTATCATTCTTTTATCTCTTTTGCACTGTCCTTCTGTATCCTGTTTCCACCTACTCTTTATTTTCTCCTGGTTGAATAGCATGCTCCTTTGTTTTTCTTTCAGCATTCCAGGTTTGAATTTCCCTTTGATTTCCTGGATCTTCTGGAAGAGGTCCTTTGTTTTTACTCTTTTGCTACAATCCTCCTCCTCCTCCTCTTGCACTGGTCATTGTAGGATTTCAACTACATCACTTTCAGAATGCTGCACTGAATAACAGTTCTTTTTGTTTCATTTTATTTTAAAAGTAGTTGATTATTCCCAAATTTCTATCCTCTTGGTTCTTGACAAAATAACTCATTTGGAAACTGGAGTTGATTTTGGTTCTTTTACCTAGCCTGATGTTGATCTCACTGCTGTGCCTGGTTGCTTTACATAAACATTAACTTGATTTTGATTGCAATCAAAGGAAGGTCTGGGAAAGGACTCTATCCTTCTCCACAGATACAAGCTATGAGGCTGAATTTCCCCATATCCCAGCTAGGAGTTATTAATCACATAAGTGGTGGCAGGGAATATGCCTAATTATAAGGCATGCAACAAATATGGACTCCAGGTTCTGTCCCCCACCCCCGACATTGTCTGATACTTCACTGCATCTACCAGTCCAGTAGGATATGCTTCCAGAAAAGTGTGTGTAGGATATTTGGATGCATTGATGTTATCACTTCTTCTCTATTCTGGTTTCATGGATTATCAGGCAGTTTTTCCCATTATATTGTCATTATGGAATTATACATTTGGGGGAAATATGTAAGAATTCAGTTTCTGTTTGACCACGAACAATGTTCAATTACATAAATGTACATTAGCATAAGTGTGCATTTGCTCAAATCTTCCCAATAGTAGGCAGAAAAAGGAAAGAAGGAAGGGGGGAGAGAGAGAGAGAGAGAGAGAGAGAGAGAGAGAGAGAACATACAAACAAACCCAAATGGTACAATCCATGGAACCCAAACAACTAGGAGAATGCCAGTGAGGTGTCATATCTGAAAACTGTATTCATAGAAACCCACACTCTTTTAGCATGTTATAGATTTCACTGATATCTGCAGTGGAAATGCAGCCTACATCTGCCATTTGATGTTAAAAACCAACCATCTTTGTTATGGTGCAATCCTGTGACCCTGGAGAATGTCCTGAGGTCCTATGATAAAAGGAAACAGCTCCAACCATGGAAGGAAGAATGCAGCTCTTGACCTCTTCCCCTTCCCTGCTGCCACAAAAATGACTGCACCCCATCTCTCTGATGTTGGTCTTCAAGTGTTATAATGGAGGCAAAAGGAACAAAGAGAACTATTGTTTGGGAAAAGCAGGGGAAATCCCATCCTCAAGACATACCTTCAAAAAGGAGATTCAAACCAATGGAAGGGAAGGGGTTAAAAATGGGGGAAGAGTGGCAGGCATCACACTGACACAAAGACAGGATTGTGCCCTTAGTTGCCTATACCCTGGATTTGAGTTTTGCAGCAAGCCACTTCCAGGGTTTTGCTGATACATAAAGCAAACTGAAATACATTAGACCCAAAGAAAGAAGAAGCTTCAAGTAACTTCTTAATTTATATGATTCGCTACATGAAACTGAATTTTTGCTTCCATTATCAAGCTGCCCTCCTTCTTGATCTTTTTTTCTTCCTGTTGCGAGTTTGTATTGACTGGTAAAATGACTGAGCTTGGGAGGAGGAAAGTGATGGAAAAAAGGGCAATGCGTTATTTTTCATTTCATTACAGCATTTTTCCGGCCCATATTCTGACATTTAGAACGGCATAATATGCATGTCTTTGTTCATTAGGGTCTTCAGATCTAGCTAGCGACAGTTCAGGAAGGGGAGGAGAATATTGAATGTAAACTAACCTTTTTCAGTCTAAACAACAAAGAAATGAAAACAAAAATTGAAGAATAAACATTAAATAAGATGGCTTTATATAGGTTTTTTTTTTAAATTGCACAAAGTGAGAGCATCTCTGCACAAATATGCAATTTGCTATCTGCTTTGTAAATTTGTCTTGGTATGAAAAATATGTTCTTTGAGGAAAAGTAATTGGAAAAGAGAGGTTGCAGCATAGTAATAATACATGAAAAGTTGTATCATGAGATAAAGGGGTGCATTAAAATAGGAGATATGGGGATTACCTGATAGCTACTTAGATTGTATATTTAAAAAAAACAGTCACTTGCTTAATCATAGACTTATGGTTTCAATTTAAGTAAGACTCAGGATTTCATTTCTTCAGCAAAATTTATACTTCCTTCCTATGAGCTTGTACTATAAGCTTGTACTATAAGTTCAACTGAACTCTACATAGAGCATGCATAGATTTGAGCTGCTAATGTCATTGCACATAACCAAATTAGCACTGAGAGAATGCAAACTGGGATATTCAGAATTAGCTGCATTTCTGCAAGCACTAGGCTGAAGCTACAACTGGATGAATCAATTGACAAATCCCTCTCAAAAGAAAAGAAAAGAAAAACCAGCCTGGAACTATCACTTTCAACGGCTCTAAAAAGTGTGTGTTGTGCTTCAATTATGATTTTTGCTTTTATTGTATATCTTTCTGATATCTTTCCATTAGCCACAGAATCACTAATGGATGTTTAGAAAGAAAAAAGGAATGTATTTGCTGGCCTAGCATTCTCTGAGAGGCCACAGTGTGAAGATTTCAGCAATCCCTACCAGGATCCCAGGAAGAGTTAGCACAAGCTTTTCCATAGTGAGTTAAGAGACACAGTGCATCTTGGGAGAGCAGGGCTCCTCATTGCCAAACCATATGGAGGAGGAAGGAAAATAGCCAGTGTGTCCGCTAGATCAGAGCCTGCAAATGCTTGAGGAAATAATGGGAGAGAATGGGCAGCTGTAAATTGTTTGATGTGTGTCCTCATTGCTGGCACAAAATCTAGGGATGGGCAAGCAGGCCCACCATGGTTCTCTCGACTCAAAGCTCATTCCTGTTCATTTTGTAATCCTACAGTGAGCTTTGTTTTCTTCTTTTTTCACAAGCCTTTGTATTTTCCTAAATGCATGCATCATTTCCTATTGACTAAAGCATGTCAGTGTGCGTTTGTCAGAAGTACATTTTAGGAGAGGCTTTGCAAGCTTTTAGTATGGAAAAAAACTGTGTAAATCTAGTAAATCACCTGGTGGGGACCAGAGGAAGGGCCCTTGCCATCTTGGGAATCCTATAGGATTCAGTTGGGATCCTAGGTAGCCCAAAATTGGCCTGCAGATTGGTTCTAGGCTGTTCTGCAGATTCATTCTGGACCAAGTTCTTTACTACTATTCTGTATAGTGTATATGAGTTCACACTAAGACATGAAATCTGACATTTACATGAATGGATAATGTCTTGAAAAAGCACTCTATATGACCACAGAAAAATGGCATGCAGGTTCAGGGTTCAATATAGGTGTACACCCCCAGTTTGCAAAATTGGAGCTTCAAAGGAAATGAAGCTCCATCAAAAATAGGCTGAAACTTCTGCTTCTCCATTAAATCATTTTGGCATCAAGTTTTTTTTGTTTTGTTTTGTTTTAATGTACATGTCTATCTTAGCTGGCAGATAAAATAATAGTTCAGTGTTGAATTTAAACTATGTAAATACATGTGATACTTCTAGAAGGTTTTAAATTTTTTGATTCTTCTTTCATTATGAATTGAATTATGTTGCTCTTTTCTTTCCAGCATACTGCTCTAAGGGCTTGATGGAACCATGCGGTTGGGTGAACAAATCAAGAGAGATGATCGATTGGTACAGGGTTCCTGGCACAATGGCAGCCAAAACAATATGGTGCCAAGCATGTGGTCGAGCACTGCAGAGATGAACTGCTAATAGCAGCTCAAGTCCCTCAGTTACTCTGCTTTTCATAAATTCTGATCTACTAAAATTTGATGACTCACTTTCACTTTAATTTAACTTCTTGAAAGGAAACCTGGAGATTTCCTAGGTGTCAGGCAGCCGACCACCCTGTCAGATGGCATTCCCACAGCGGGTACATATGCCTGACAAAGACATGTGCCAATTAATGCTGGAAAGTGCTAAATTTCAATTGCTGCCCTCCTAGGAAAGCTTATCAGTGGCAGCAGGATGGCTGTTTGTTGAAGATACAGAATTATGTTGCCGCTCTGCTCCCTGAATAGGCCTATAAATCCCCCACTACGAAAATGGGGAAGGGAGGGGCCTTTGCACATAAAGCATTTCTGGTAGTTGCTCTCCTGATACAAGACAGCAGTAAACTAAATAATGACGTCAAGCTAGTGCTGTGCCAGGTCTCACATCCATCTGCAGCAGGAATTAAGGACACTGTCAGCAACTGAACCTGTTAACCTGCTGTGCTGCTTAGCAAAACCTCTGACAAATAGATTATTTAAAGCATGTCCAAAGTTTCAGGTGTGCCATTGTCTTTCCTTCCATCCTCCAGTTCACCTCCATATATAATGTTAATACTATGGTAAATATCATGGGGCAAACAGTACTGCATCAGTGGATGGAGCATCCCTTACAAGGAGCATCCCTTACATGGACATCATGCCTCTCTTATGAGAAGGGATGTCAGAGAACTGTGCAACAGATTGATTTGGCATTTCTGCAAATCTGGCTTGTGGATTCCACATTGCCCCGGCTTTTCCCAAGTTGCAGTCTTGAGGACCATTTGTTTATGTTCTGGATCACACATTAGTTGTGCTAATGTGTGTAACTGGAAATGAAACTAAATTCCCACCCAGAACTGATTCTGTTGATGAGGGGATGATGGGAGAGAAGATGCTGTATAATCTGTAAAATGCAGATGGAACAGATTTAACAAACTGTATACCCTTAATTATGTGTATGAAAAAAGCAGTCGTCAGGTAATATATGCATGGCTTTAAAGACTCTAGTGTGATGCCAGCAAAGGCCTTTGAATGAAGTGATGCTAAGAACAGATGTACATGCTGTATAATCATGCAGTGCAGTTTGCCCCAACTTAGTGCTTTCTAGATGTTTTGGACTACAATGCCCAGTGTTCCTGACCATGCTAGTAAAGGCCAATGAGAAATGAAGTCTAAATATTTGGACAGCATCTGGCTGGGAAAAGACTTTCTTGGAAAGGCTCGATGAAGGATAAAACAGAGTGTGGTGCCTTTTGTTAATTGGTGACAAAAGAGATTAATAAGCTGCTCAGCTTGTGTTTTATGTCCATCTGAAAAAGGGAAACCGTGCTTAGTTTTCAATAAGTGGTGTGACTAATGCTAAATTTGGATTGGACTTGAAAACTGATTGGAGTCAGGAAATACCTAACTACTGTGAAAGAGCTCAAGTCTTCAGTGGCAGATGAATTGTATCCTAGGAGAATGAGGGGATTTGCTAGTATACTTTCAAAACCCCTGCTGTTCTTGCTTGAGAAAGCTGGAAGAATGGTGTGACACCACAGGCAGGCAAATATTCTCCAGATCTTCAGAGTGGAGGATCTGGAAAACTATAGACCAATCAGTGAGCATTTGATATAAGGGAAGTTCTTTAGCAGTTCTTTTCAGGGCTCAACATTGGTAAGAGTTCTAGTCCAGCTTCTTTTCTTTCTTTTTCTTAAGGGTTGTGAACATGCATGCATACATGGATATACTTATTGTCAGTGCAGGTGGCCACAGAAGAACTGTGTCAAAAGCTTGGGTGCTATTTTGCATATTCTGCTGTGTCCCACATCTAGCAGTATCCCAGTACATTGTGAGTGAAAAGGGGGGCTCACAAAAACAATGGTAAATATGGAGTCAATTCTGCATAATAGGTTATTATCTCTAGGAGGTAGGAAATGAAATATCTCAGAACTTGTCTGTGTGAAAAGTCTTCTGAAAATATTTAGCTTAGCTCTAGTTGCCATTCTTCAGAGTTCAATACCATTCCTAGGGTCTTCCAAATATTAAATTTCTGAGGATTGTCAATACGATTTTCTGTAATGCGGCTGCTTATATTATTGCTGCTTCCCTGAAATCCTTGAGGCAGGTTTGAAGAGGCAATGTTTTGTCAAACTTCAGGAAAGAGTCCTTGCCCCAAAGCATGTCCTCTAATTTCCTGAAAGCATCTAATTTTTTCTGCCTCATTTTTAGGGCTTCTCATAATTTATTTTTAATTCATTTTGTGCTTCTGAGTCACTTCAAAATGGCCGAAGATTCTGTGTGTGCTTTGTCTCTTGTACACATGTTTCTATAGCTCTGCAGCCTCCTAGGTTGGAGGAGCTTTCTGACCTAAAAAAGCACTATGGGATGAATTACTTCATGATTTCTTTCCCTGAAATTTAATTCCCTGAAATAATGTGGGAAGCTAGGGAAGCTACAGGCTGCAGAGAGATGATGGTACACTGAGAAACAGGAGAGTCACACACACTTCTCAGTCACCTAGAAAATAAGGTAAACATAAAAACTCAGAGACTAATCTATGAGAGCCTAATCTATGAGAATTTCTCCATTTTGTTCTCCTTTGAATTTATTTTCTATCAACTTGAATGACAATAGCCAGAAAAAATCTGGAAAAAGTTTTCAATAAAACATTATTAAATTCAAGTTAGGTGATGTTTCCTTCAGGATTCACATCTGTTTGAAACATTGTGCTCAAAAGAGTGTTAATTATTGGTTCCTTTCAATGTGGAGGGAAGTTTCAGATAGAGTACTACAAAGCTTTGCTTCTTTTACATTGTTATCAATGAAGGGGTGGAGAGAAAAATGTTCTCTAGTTTCCACACCTTCATCAAATCTGGAGTGACATGAACCTGGAAGGTTTAGTTAGCATCACAGAGGACAGGAATAATTAAAAATGAACTTGATACGATGGTGATACCTGGTTTGACAGCAGTGCATGTGTAAAGGATCTTTGATCTGTTGTCAGTCACTGGCAGAATATGAGTCAATAGTGTTAGGCAGTGCTTTTTTTGTAAAAAAAAAAAGTGCTGAAACTTATGTCTTGGGGTCACACTTTTACACAATGGTTGCCGCCGGCAGTAAGCACTCTGCGCGACCACACGACCGATCCCAAGCCAAGCAGCGCCCTCACAATCAGTGCCGACAATCAGCGTCGACACACAAGCAGCCCGCAGGCACTATGTTAATAATTTTTGCTGCCAATCCGCTATGCCCAACAGGGCGATTCACAATCACTTGGAAAAATCTGTCAAAAAAAGGTGCTGGAATGCCGTTCCGGTGCATTCTATGATAAAAAAAAAGCTCTGGTGTTAGGAAATGCAAAGAAGGAGAATGAAGTTTTAGACTGTGTTAATAGAGTGATAATTTCCAAGTGTAAAGTAATAATTTGTAAGTATAAAAGTGTAAGACAAGGGTAGGTTTCAGATGAATGTTAGGATAAACATCTGAGTTTAAAAAAAACATTTCTTGTGGTGGGGTATTTTAACAGAGGCTATACAGCCATTTGTTTAAAATGTGGCACCTCTAAGTTTCCTGCACTGGGTGGGACTTTATGCTAGAAAAAGGGATGCAAGAAAGGTCTTTTTGGGGGATGAAAACTCAGTAAATTTCATTATCTCTCCCCACCGCCCTTTCTGGTATTAAGTCAATTTGTCCTGAGTCAATCCAATACATGGATTCTGTTGTGTTTGTTTTCAGTGTTGACACATCATGCAACTTGAATTTTTCATTTGTGTAGTGGGGAGTATCTTAAAATTGGTGGGATTGGTGTTTGTTTGCTTGTTTCTTTTAAGTTCTCCTGGCTTTTTGCAAGTGCAGATTTTGCCATCTGGTATATGTAGTCTTGCCATGTTGATTTGGTAGCCTCAAAATTTACAGAAATTCCCCCTTTATTTATTGGGTAGGAATATTTATTTTTTCCTATACCTAAACTATCTATAACTAGATAGAAACTCTCTCTCTCTCTCTCTCTCTCTCTCTCTCTCTCTCTCTCTCTCTCTCTCTCTCTCTCTCTCTCTCTCTGACACACACACCTTTTTCTCCTTGAAGAATCTGCCATACATGCAGAAGCAACTAGTGGGGAAATTCTGATTTCTGTGGATGTCTCCCATTTCAGTTAAGCAAATGCTTGAGTGATTCATTTAATTATGTTAAGGACCCATTAAAAGCAGCCTAAGCCTTCCCCTGAGTCATATCAATTCTATGTGATTCTAATTGTTAGAGACTAACCATGATTTTCTTCTTGTGCCTGCAGGTGATTTTAATTCTGACAAAGCTGTATGACTACAACCTGGGGAGTATCACAGAGAGCTCACTGTGGAGGTACGTAGATAAATGGAGTTAATCATTACTAACTTACTTATTTTTGGCCACTCTAGTACTGTCCTTTCATTAGATATAATTGGATTTGCTATGTGATGGAAGGTTTGTAGGCCGCCAAGTCTGGTCATTTAGGGTTCTTCTCAGTGTTCATATCTGGAGGTGGAATGTGCTATGAGTTACTGCCTCTACCATATATGCCTTGATTAAAAATGGTCAAGGCTGCAATAATGCGCCACCTTACCTAAACTCCACTGAATTTAATAGGACTACTTCTGACTACAAAGGTATATTGAAGTACATTCCAGTGCAAAATCTAATCCATATGTTCTGATATACAATAATTTATTCTCCCTATGATAATGAAATGTGGTGTCTTAATAACCACTTCCACAAGCCCACAAGTGCTACTAGTTTATTTCCATAAGAACTTTTACAGTAATGTGTTCCTTCAGTTCACTTAGGCACTGCAGAGGATTTATGGAGCAATCTGGTTTGGGGAAGAACAGAGTGACAGAGCAACACCACCTCTTAAGCTACCTGGGCTATTTGAAGGTGAAAGGGAGAGTACAATTTTCTCTTTTGTGTGCCAGATGCTAGCTGTGGGCCTGAGGATTAGGTATCTCAAGAGATCTGTGGGTCCAGTGAAAACAATTTATCAAAAGCCTTATGTAAGGGTCTTCAATCTGCTATTGATTGGTCCCACAGGCACAAATGCAGAACACTCTATAAGCACCAGCAGCTCCTGATGGCTAGTGGAGGTTGATGCAAACTTCAATTAATCCCAGACTATTCCAGTGAAGAAGCTCTAGAGTTAGTATGGTATTCTGACATTGCAATCCTATGCATGTTTAGACATAGAGAAGTCCTGTAACTCCCAGCATTACCCAGTGAACAGGATATGATCATGCCTGGCTGGGAAGTGCTTAGACTTGTGGGTGCTACTTCTGTAAAAACAGACAAAGAATTGTATAAGTACATACATATTTAATTTATATCCCACTTGTTGCTTAATTAAGTTATATGGTACATCAGACAGATTCCTGTACCAACACTCATTATGTCCCCAATCACTTATCTTTGACAGTGTTCCAGCAGTGGCCATTTCAGGATAATTTAGATGAAAATACTGATTTGCTTCCTACAGTGAGAAGAGACAGACCTTCCATCCTATATTATCTTGTATTGAATAAAGTAGTCTGAAAGATACCACTTTGAAAACAAACTCTGTGCCAACATTTCACACTGTAGAAAGGACACTAAGTTCCCTAGTAATAATATAATACCATATTATCTCAGGTCAAATGTAATCTCCAAAGAGGCTTGTCCAGAGATAATTCCAAGGTAAATTCCACTCTAAAGTTTATGGTGTGAATGTCCCATAAAAACCATCTCATGCAATGCATTCCCACACTGACCTCAGTGGAATAATTTGCTGGAAGTCAGAATAACCTTAGATAGTGTTAATAAGATGTAAGCCCCATTCACATTAACAGACAAATGGCAGTTGCAAATACTGTAGAATTAGGTGTATGAAAACTCATGTCCAAAAACTCATAGGCAGAATTCTTCCCACAAATCAGTTCATGGTTTAGTTTATTTGTTTATTTATTTAACATCTGTAAACTGAAGCTATCTGGGTGGTTTACAACAATCCATTAAAACAGTCTAAAATGTGCCATGATATAAAAACACTAGGGAAAAAAGTGCCATACAAAAAGTTAAAACCACATTTTAAACACTTTAACGCTACTTGAGTTTCCAAATAAAATCAGCCTGCAGTACTGGATTCTCGTTCTGTTCTTGTTTGCATTGTCATTGTTATTTTGTTGTTATGTTTGCAGATGTCTAAGGTATTCCTGCACATAGCACTTGTGTTCAAATTGATACCACATCATGGATTTTTTAAAATTCCATAGGATACACTACAACAAAATATATAATTGAGGCATGATGTGCATGCATGATAACTGTGATCAATAGATACTAAACACTGATACTGCAATTGGAAGCAGACAATGTCCTTTTGAGGTGTTCAATATGACTGTGTGAAGAATCAAGCAGGGCAAGCTGATGATGCTGGACAGACCTGTGGCCTTCTGTGCATGTAGGGCTTCCAAGATGGGTGGAGGAAACCCCACATGCATAGAAATTAACCCCTTTAAGCCATGCATTCAGACTGTTGGCAGAAGATAAGGGTTGCTTGCATTAACCTGGTCATCAGAGGAGCAGAACTAGTCCCAACTGTGTTCTTATGACATAGTCAGGAGCTGTGTGTACTGAATGAATATCAGCATTTATTCAGAACTAGAAGCCCCTGCTTTGTCCAGTCCACTATTAAAACTGTTCAAACTGGTACCGACTGCTACATCTTCCAGTAGTGAATTCCATACTTCAGCTGTGTGCTGCATGAAGAAGTTCTTCCTTTTATTGGTCTTAAATCTCTCGGCATCCTCCTTAATGGGTTAACCCTGAGTTCTAGCATTATATGGGAGGATAAAAATACCATACTATCCACTATTCTCCATGCTATGCTGATTTTTGCAGACCTCTCTCTCATATTTCCATTACTTCTTTTCTAAGCTAAACTATATGAAGTGAGGCAAATGTTGCCCCACTTCTGTTTCACCAACCTTAAATGTTCCCTCACTTCTGTTTTAGCAATCTTAAATTCTGTATAGGATAGAATAAACTAGTTACCCTGTCTATAAATGTTTATTTCCTCAATACACTATCTAACCCAAAGTGCAAAGTTTTCTAAATGCAAAATCATTTGTGAAATGCAGGAGACATTTGTAAGAGAGGCTTGCTCTTTTCAAAATATTCCAATTCAGATTGTGGGTTTGTTTTTGATATAAGCTTGCATTTTCAAAACTGGATGTACCTTCCAAGGATGTGATACTTCCTACGTGCCATGGGATATTTCATTATTTGGAGAAAGCTTGGGATGGGAAAATTAATGTGCTTTGAGAGTTGCCTAAAATCATCTTGCATTTTATTTCATGCCTGGTTTCTATTTACATTTCAGCTCACTGCTTGCTTTGTGCAAATGGGAAAATTGCACAATTTGAGCTGTCATTAAATGCGAAATTGTGCACATTTCCCAAAATGTGTGCAACTTTGCTCCATAGGCTATAGCTAGGCTGATTCAGTCTAGAAGAGAAATTTGGACAACTCAGACTAGGAAAGTTGTACAAATCAAACTCAAACTCATAGCTGTCAATTTACCATTGTGCTCACAGTCAAGTTCGGGGATTCCAACAGGGCAATCATGCAAGTAGAAATGAAATATGTATATACATTTAAGTACTGTATATGTACCAAAGAACTGTAAAGGCACAAGATAACTCCCTTCACTTCTTCTGGTAAACAGAATGGAGGACCCATGGTGGAAGCATCACAATATTTGCCCCTACAGGTGGTCTCTATTCATATAATCTCCCTTACTTTCCCCAGGGGTTCCCAGTAATTATGTTTCAAAGTTCTCTCTATGAGATAAGAGAAAGTGAGGTAAGAACAGGCTTTAAGAGTGTTTGACAATAGGCTGTTGGCTCCTGTTGCCCTTGGTATTCTGACATTAGTTTAGATCTTGGTATTTGTACATTAGAAATATCAAAGATGCTTGGAAATAAAATGAGAATCGTAACCTCCTGCAACTCTTGGATGTGCCACGCTCTTTCAGATCTGATCTTATTAAATTAAAGTACGCATTATCCTGCTATAAGTGTTTTGATCTTGCTTGTTGACAAATGATATCTGAATGCTGTAGTGAACAGTGGTTTCCTTAACCACTCCCCCCTTGAAATCAGTGCAGCAATAGTTGGTAAGTTTCCCTGAATTTGGAGGGCAATATTGCTTAAAAATATATCGATATTTTAAAACCATGTTAATGTGAGATTTGCAAGAAATTGACATTTAATTCATTAAGAGAGCACATTTAGAGGGCCATAGGATTCTTTGGATTTCAGATCTGAGGTCAGAAACATTGCTCTCACTTCAGGTCTAGGGATGTATACTCTGATCTTCCTCCCTCCACCATAGCTAGTATGGAAGAACAGGGCTGGCTGCTTCCCAACATCAGAAAATCCTCCTCAGAGAAGTGGGAAAAGGGGGAGTTTGGGGAAAAGGGAAGAGAACAGACTGGACCTTCAGGATACAAGATATCCTCCTGCCTCTCCTTTGTCCATCTTTCCTGAAATGTCTCAGCCAGATGGCTAGTTTTGGCTATGCAACTGAATTGCAGGGCAGGAGTTGTGGGAAGGTGCAGATCAGTTCTGCCACTCCTCCTGCCCTGGCAAGATCCACTTATAAGCCTCCATCTTGGGAAGCTTATGAGCTATGGGTTCAGTAATAAGCTGTGGATTGTCAAACACTGACTCTGTCATCTGTGTGCCATGCCTTCTTATGTTTGATTTGTATGTCATAATAGTTAGCAGGAATCAGTTTGACTGATTGTAGGAAGGTTTATAAGGTGTAAAACTTGTGACACCGTGGATGACCCTGCAGGGTTATAATAATGTCCTTTAGATCTTTTTCTTCAAGCAATGATGGAGCTGCTTGTCTGTTACCAGTTACTTCAGTGTTAGGGTTGAAGGACTAAAGACACACTACAAAAAGGTGAGCATTTTGCCTTAAATGCTCGAAAGAAAGAAAGAAAGAAAGAAAGAAAGAAAGAAAGAAAGAAAGAAAGAACGAACGAACTTCACCAGTGTCCTGTAGTTCCTGAAGCATTCCAAGAATATCTATGTAACAAAAGAAAATGTGCAATATGTAACATTTGTTCTTGGGTTGCAACTCTGACTTTTTTGGGAAGCGAAGGCCTCGATTGGGTGAACAAGCACCCATCAAGGATTCAAACTCACAAAGATGCCCTTGACATGAGACTGCTCCTCATCTCTGCTTGATTTCTACTCTCATTTGCAATATCTGTTCCTTTTGTATGAATGGGAAATATGTAGCAAATAGCTACTGAACATGGAAGTTGTAGAAATCTCACACCCCAATTTGTGAAAATTATCCAGATTGTGCAAATCCCTGCTATCGGCCAAAGTATGGGTAACTTTAAAAAAACCCTTAAGAAAGTTGTGCATTTTTCAGCATTTGTCCAATTTAACGTGGTTGTGCTCATGCAATTATAAGCTTGGGAACATTCGTGAATGCTCCTGCTCATGTTCAGGGTTGTAAACAGGGCATGTTTGACCAATCTGAGAACTAGAATGAAATTCTTATGCATTCCTAAAGCTAGTTCATAGTTGCCAGTTCAGTCATAAAACTAACAAAGCCAGAGTTAAGCAGGAGTACTTGAGTGATGTCATTAGCACACTGATATACTAATGCGAATTCTCATAGATCCATCCCTCTCATGTACAAACTGAGGAACTGTGATTAGTGTGAGCTAAGGTTACTGAACAAGTGGATCATAAACCACAGTGTAATTTTGGTTCATTGAAATATTCACCATTTCCAGAAATCATGCTTCAAGCAGAATGGGGAAATGAATATAAATGCTTTTAATTTTATTTGTTGGCCAAGTCCCAAGAGAAGACATATGAAGTCTCAAGTGACCAGAGATGAAAGTCTCTAATTCTTTGGGGTAGCTATAGATGTGTGGAAGGAGGTGATCCTGAGTCTTGTGCATGCCCATTCACATAGTGCTAAATTATAGCTGAACATTACATATAATGATACAAGATACTTCATTTTCTTGTCAGGGACAGTCATTGCAAAATGTGCAAGTTCTTTTGTCTGCTCTGTAGTTTCATTCATGTGAGTATAAGTCAGGCTGTGATTCTACCTTCAACACTTGGCTAACTCCAGAAATAAAGTGTCAGTTTAAGTGGTAGTGAAATGAATAGAAAGGTCCACACAAATCCTAAGACTCAAAAGACTGTTATTTGCTAGTACACAATTGTGTCGTGCAGGGAAGTAGTTAGGGTCATGTACTAAGTGTCAATAGATCAATATCTAAGTTGCAAGGGATTCCACTTTTGACTTATCTATTAAGATTTCACTCTGGCTGACTTGGCATTAATCAACACTGTAATCCTGCTGCAAGAAAAGAAATATAAGAAAAAAAATTTACACGACATGGAACAATTAGTCAAGTTGGATTGGTTTGTTTGTTTTCTTCCACTCCTGTCCCAGATATCTCCCAGATCACAAAAAGGATTAAGTGTTGAGATTAGGGAGAAAACAGTGGCTTCCTCTACTAGAGAAAGATGAGCTTAAGTTTAAGATAAATAAAATGTCAGTATTAAAGATACCATATCTATTGGGAATTGGTGGTGATGGCAGGGATGGGGAGGAAATAATCTCCACATTTGTAATGTGATTGGAACTATGTCTAGAGACAAGCATGAATGCACCATGATTATTCTTATCCTTCAAGTCTTTGAATGCCAGCCAGAGCAGGAGAAATGGAACTCCTCACATGATTTTGTTTACCTATCTCCTCCCTTTAAAGGCATGGACAAGTTCTTTCTTAAATTCCATTGAAAAAAATACAAATTTATACACACATTGCTCAAAACTCTTTATAACAGCAATTAAGCTGGCTGCAGAAGAGACATTTCAACCTTTTGAGATGTAAAGGAAAAAAAACACAAAACCTGGAAAAAAGAGGATGTGGCTATTGGGGGAATCTCAGAGGCCAGATTAGAAACTCAATTCTGAGAGTCCTACTCCTGTTTACATGGATGGATCATCCATCACAGATGAATCACAGAGAACTCTACAAGGATTTCCTCTCTCCCCAAAATAACCAGGTAACATCATATAGCAGTAAACAGGCATTTTAGGTATTCTGATAGCTTTTCAAGTCCTCAAAACATGTTCTCTCCAAGCAAATTCTTGCCATGCTCTCAGTTCTATCCTTTGGAAGGACAGTATCGAGAAGGGGATAGGTTATCCTTGACTTTATTCCAGGCAATAGAGAACAGTTATTCAATAAGATGAAAGCAGCGGGAACTTTGGGGTAAAGAGACCATGTAATGCTCAAGTTTGTTTTTGTTGTGAGCCGCCCCGAGGCTTTGTTGCGATGGGGGCGGCATAGAAATGTTTTAAATAAATAAATAAAGTTGTTGATTTTAAGGCAAACTAAATAAACTAAATGTATTTATAATAAATTCAGAACTATAATAAATGGAATGTGTATGGCAGCAAAACCTAACAGGTAATGAAGGGAGGGAGGGAGGGATTTCTGAAAAGGGGATACAAAAGGCAAAATCAGAAGCAATCCCAATAATGGAAAAAATGAGGAAGATCCAAATGTGGCTTCACAGAATCTTAGTGATTATCTGAATAGAAAAAAATGACATAAGAAACAGAAGATGGGACAGATCAGTAAGGAAAAGTACAGCAAGATAGCTTGGAATTGCAGAGATGGTGTCAGGAAAGTTCAAGCTCAGAATGACCTGAAATTGGTGAGAGTTGCTAAGAATAATAAAAAAGGAGTTTATTTAGATATGTCCGAGTAAAAGAAATATAAAAGTAATTGAAGAATAGCTCCTCAGCAAAGGTGGAAAAATGCTGACAGATGACAAAGAAAAGGCAAAACTGCTGAACTTTAGCGTTGGTTCAGTGTTATCCCAAAAAAGGATCTGCATTCTTCATGGCAGATGTGACAAAACAGCCTGGAAGGGTAGAAGTGCAACTTGAAGCTGACAGAAATTTCCAGGAATATCTAACCATCTTAAGGATTGTAAGTTGCCAGGTCCAGATGAATCACATCCTAGACAGAGCTAGCATATCAAGACTTCAACCTTTATTAAATTTAAGAGTACTTGAAGAAAAGGTGAAGTATCAGAGGACTGGAGGAAGTAAATGCCTCTATCATCAAAAGAAGCAAAGAGGAATGCCTGGGACTTATAGAGCTGTCAGTATGACATGGATACCTGGGAAGATTCTAGAGTAGATTATGGAGCACTCAGTCTGCAGAGACTTTGCCATTACAGCAATGGCTCCTGGAGGCCAGCATGGATTTGTCAAGAACAATTTCTGCCATCTAATTGGACTTCATTTTGCAATCAGTCAACTTAGCTTAGATCATGTCAATGTTGTGTGCGTAATGCAACTTGACTTAGGCAAGGCATTTGACAAAGTGCCCCATGATAGTCTGATTAACAAGCAAGTTAAATATGGGCTAGATGGTTTTGCAACTAGGTGGACCCCAGCTTGCTTGAGTGCTGTATTGCAAGAGTGGCCATCAATGGTTTCTCATCAGACTAGAGGGAACTATCAAGTTGAGTGCCACAGAGCTGAGCCCTGTGCCCTGAACTCTTCAACATTTTTATTGCTGACTTGAAGAGGCGAACAGTTGCTTACCAGTTTTGCAGGCAATGCAACATTAGATGGGGTGGCAAAGAACTTAACCAAAAGAATTTAAAATGTTCTTGACTGAGCAGAAAATAACAGAGAGAAATTTAACAGGACAAATGCAAAATGTTTCATTTAGAAAAGATAAATCTTATGCACAACTATGAGATGTCGGATACCTGTGTTGACAAATTTATCTATGAATAGCCTTTGGAGTTGTCATTGATGACAAGTTTAATACTGAATCAGCAGTATGATCTGGCTGCAAAAAGTCAAATGCAATTTTAAGTCACATCAATAGAAACACAGTTTCTGTATCATGGAAAGTTGTAGTTCCAGTCTACTCTACACTGGCCAGATTGCACCTTAATTACTGTGCCCAGTTCTGAATGCCACACATTGAATAATTAAAATAAATTGGAGAAGTTCAAAGAAGGCCAACAAAGATGATTGGGGACTAGAAACTAAGTCCTCTGAGGAAAGTTTGAAGGAATTGGCAATATGCAGCCTTGGGAAGAAAAGACAGATGCTTTAAACTGGATGTCAGGGATGCTTTAAACTGGATTCCAGGACTGAGCAAATGACTCTTTGCAGTCCTATCATCCTCAGCTGCCCTGCCATCCCAACCAGTTTGAGAAAAAAATGAGATGCCCCATGGAGGTTTCCCTCGCCCACTCTCCTGCCCGTCATTGCATATTGCCTTTTCCCCTTTCCTCCAGATAAGAATTTTTTGACTAAGAAGATGTGAGTAGTCATGGGTACAACAGAAATGGTCAGTGAGACCCACTTGAATTTTGGCTCACAGTGGAGTTGCACCCAGAGTGAAATAGGTTTGACATTCATACAGAAGTAGTATATTCAATTTTTCACCCACACCCAAGCACTTCAAATATTCTGCCCTCTTTAGAGAAAAATTAAAGTAATACACTTTCATGTGATATACATACATGTGTGAACCAGCCCAAAGTTGGTTCGCTGAAATCTTCTGTTATTGGCATAGGTAAATGAAATAACATCAAACATAGTATAAAATAAAGTAGCTTAACATCAAATATTATGAATGAATTCAATTTTGGAGCATGTTTAACTGTAATATGATCAATCAGCAATATCCCATGGACTCCAAGTCCCACTGAAATGAAATGTTTAATGCCCACTGAATTGTGCTCAGGGTTTGTATAGTACAAATGCTGAAATACTCTGACATTCTGAATTAAAATGAACTGGTTACTTCTATCATTTTCCTGTAGTGAGATCACAGTATCTCTGAGTGGTACATCATATTTTGAGGCTTTGAATTGGTCATTTTTTAAAATCCAGCACTGCAAAAGAAAAGGAAAGTGTCAAACAAATTGCAAATGTTTAGTGCTTCTGAATGTCTATAGTGAGTAAATCTGCATTGGCCTTAATAGCTGTGAGTCAGAAGTAAAAGACAGAAACTAGCAGATAATGGATAACCTTCAGTCCATACATATTTTTCATCTGATACTAACCTAAAAGCCTTCTTCCCCTCCCCTTGGTTTGGAAGAAGAAATTAAGTGAATTCCTACATGGCATCTGAAAGCAATGTCCTGAGCTGTGTATATAATGCAGGGTCTGGCAGATGTCTTGAATAGCATGTAAATGGCCTTGCTACCCTGTATTTTCTGGAGAGATTTCTTTCAGTGATTCTGCTCTTTGACACCTGCCAAAATGCATTAATAACCTGAACCAGAACTTTTGTGGGTGGAGAAGGAATAAAGGAAATAAAGATGCAGACATCCTAGCTTGGTTACGCTATGGGCTTTTTATTTAAACAGTGTCTGCATGAGCAAATGTGGGAATATAACTGTATTTTTCTTGCTGGAGACTAGTCTGGGTGAACAATTCTGCCCAGGTTAGGAGGTGGCCTGTAACCCACACCTTCTCTCTAGGTTATACATGATAGTAAAGGAGGCCTCCTTTTGCCAACTCCACTCACCAGCTCCTGCAACTGCTTCAGAGCAATCTTGCTAGCAACATGATCTTTGGCCATTTTCCATCTCAACAACTTCAGCTTATCTACTGGAAGGTAACTGTACTAACTACATTCTAGATGCATACCTCAAAATGTTAACACCATTGCTGTTTTCTTCATTGCAAGCAGAACCCCCAATCCCTCCCCCGCCACCCCCAGGTAGGCTGGCCAATGACTCAGAATCGCACATGAACCACTGACATAGGTCTGGGTGAGCTTGTTCCACAAAAAGGAAAACACTGAATTTAAGGTAGCCAACCATTTCACAAGGGGTTGATGTAAGCTCCCTGATTCTTAGAGGAGGATTCCACCAGGTAGGATACCAGGTAGGATAGCTGGTCCTTCTTACCCATGACTTGCTTTTTATGTGGCATGTTAAATAAAATTAGCTGCACCACAGGTCCAACCACTGGACCAAGAAGCATTTTCTACCAATATTGCAATAACCCGACTCTGAGCCTTGTAGTAAATCAGCTCTGACCCTGAGCTTGTAGTAATACTCTTACAAAGCCTGCCCAGTGCCTCTCCTCTGGGCAGAAGGGCCTGTGTGCAGTCCAACTGCTCCCCACACTCCCAAAAAGGAGGTCCCCATAGTAAACAGCCAAAGCCCCAAAGCAGGCCTGCATGCTGCGCTGTCATAAATAGGCCTTTGCTTCCACCCTGATGGGCTAAGAGAGGAAGGAGCTATGTGTAATGGGCAGATGGCCAAATTGGCAGACCCTAAACTCCAAGTGGCAGCTAGGGAAGGTGAACCCTAACTATTACATAGAGATGTGGCCAGGTTTAGCTCATCCAGACTTGCCACCCAACCACTTGGGCTAAATAGACCTGGGGTATGGGCACTGAAATAAGAAAATGCAGGGGATGCGGAGGGATACCCAGTGACTAGGCTACTACAAGGCTGAATAGGACCTGTTGTCAGGATCTGGACAGCCTCAAGGCTTCCTCTGCTGCCCAAACACCAGAATAACAGCCTTCATGAGGGCTACCTGGGGGAAATGCTATTCAAGAAGTGGCTCTTCCCTCCAGAATCTGCCTCAGCAGTACTGGCCTCCAGTGTGGTGAAGCTCTCTGTGGTGCCTGGGTCCTTGTTCCAGCCCTGCACCGGTTCTTGCTCTTGGGCCTTGATCCTCCTCTTGGACTGCGCTCCTGTTCCAAAGGTATCCTTGCCCCCATGCTATATTCTTGGCTCTGGCTTGTTTTGACTCTGCTTTGCTATCTGGACTATGCTTGCTTTCCTGTTTCCTCCTGGTTTAACCTTGGATTGCTCTGGATAATGACGTGGATTTGACCAGTGACTGCACTTTGACCGTATAATTTATTGACTGTATTATCTGGGTCCTGGTGCCTCTGTTTACCTTTCTGACACCCATGCCCTGTACCTTACACCTGCTTAGCCTAAGTGCTGAAAGTGCAAAGATGCTATGCCACCATGTAGCCATGCCTAGCACAAAGGTATCTGGCCATATGGCCAGGACATAGTAGCAGCAGTAGTGACATCCATGCAAATTCAAACCAGCTGCAAGGTGGCCAAACAGGACCTTCCTGATTAGTAATCTGTGCCTCCTTTGTTTGCTGTACTTCTTTCTTGTGCTTGGTCCTCATTTAGGAATCAAGCTGAGCCAAGAAGAAGTCCATGAACACTTGCAGGACTCCTGTTGTACAATCTGGCATCCTTCCTCTACAGTATACACAGTGCATATGACACCCACAATTTATGTGCATGTAAGAAAGAAACAGCTTCATGTGGTTCAGTTCCTGGCAAATACCATGTGTATGTGCCAAGTTGGACTCAGGACCACAAGAAAGTGGGCCAGATTGCTGAGCCATGGGAATCCAGTGGATTCCTACTCCCAGTGTGGATTCCTCAGCCGTCCTTACTCCTGATCTATCTGGTGGAGCCACAGCACCATCCCTTGGGGGAAGAACTAGGATGCAGTATGACCTAGCTGGCCAGTATGACCTAGCCAAACTAGGTGGACCCACTCAGGCTGGCCACAGCAACAGCCAGAGGTGCACCTAAATCCCACAGCTGGAGGGAGAATGGAAACCAGAGGGTAAAGTGTGACCGCAGCCTCATGCTCCCTTTTTTTCTTTCATTCCCAAGGTGAAAGACCCAACAGTTGGAAGTGAGTGATACCAAGGCTGGGATGGAGCCTTGTAAACCTTGGCTCTTTCCCTGAAACAGCAGCTGGTATTCATGGGCATGTATTGGTGCATTCTTTCCCCCTCTGTCCACAAAAAGATACTTCCTGCCCAGCCAGTTTGGCCTGATGAGGAACAGGCTTGTTTTACTAATAACAAATACTAAGAATTACAATTTGCTTAGAGCAAACAGGACAGGCAAATATTGCCGAGAAAGGAGGCACTTACATTTTCTTACATTCTCACCAGTGATTTTGGGGAAGGCAGCTGTGGGACAGCCTTAAAGTCTCATCATACTGGTAATAGTACATAATAGTGATACACAAATGCAGTAGACAACCACTGGGACAGTTGAATCTCATAATTACAACCAGAATTTGTGGCAGTAGGCTACATGGCTTATACTGAGAAAACAGTTTGGGAAAGATAGATTTGAAGGCAATCCATGTTGATCTGAAGACAGAAGAAAAAGAAATGGTTTTCCATACAGAAGTAACAAATGCCTATCAGCAGTCTCCTCTCCTCTCCTGCCCCATAGAATTACATGGGGTTCACTTTTATTATCAATTTCTCTGTAGAGTGATATTTGGAAAAGTTTGTCAGATGATGAATCCTTCCAACTCTGTCTTTCTGTGTGGATAAAATTTGGCATTTGTACTGTCAAATGGTAGCTTCAGTTTATAATAGACCCTGTTGCATAGAATCCACATGTCTAGCCCAGAGAACATACTATGTGGAGCTTTAATCCTTCACTCTTCCAGAGAAAGCAAATCAGCTCTCTTTGGAATATTGAGCATATTTGCTTAGAAAAAAATTCTACTGAGTATAATGGGACTTTGTCCCCAGTAAGTGCATACAGTATTGTATCTATGCATTACTTTTACTATGTAGCATGCTGCCAAGTCAGTGATTTTTTCTTACCTGCAAAGACCCACTTTGGATTTTCACACTAGTATAAGGAATGGGTTGCAACCTTTTGCCTTACGCACATGCTGGTCCCCCGAACACATGCAATTTGCATAGTGCTGAAAAAGACTGATTTGCTGCTGTGCCCCTGCCCCATCCAATCTAGATTGAGAACACAATGGAAGAGGCACATTGTCAAAAGCTTCCTAGCCCTGATGCTAGGTTCCAATCTGGTTCAGAGCCTGTGCTTGCTTTGGAAAATAAGAAAATATATTGGTATAGTTGCATGCTACGTTTATGGCTAACTTGCAGTGAGAGCCAAATTTAGAAATCTGGAATATTTAAAAGAGAAACTGGCATAATTGAGACATCAAACATGAATGACCTACAGCCTAAGCTATTGTAAGAGATTAGTGGCTCAAATATTCAAGGCGACTTAAGTTTAGAAAACAGCATTTCAGAGAAATTAAAAAATTGAAATCTTTCTACTTCTGCACATACATAGAATCTGTGTGTGCGCGCACGCGCGCATGAGCATGTGTGTGTGAGAGAGAGACAGAGAGAACATGATCTAATTGAGGGTGGACTTCTTAATTTGCTCAGTGTCTAGTGCTTAAGTGTGCACATTCCCTCTGAATCTATAGGCACATCCTTGCATAATATCAACCTTTCCCAGACTCTTCTCCCTTTATCAATAACACTGAATTTAATGAGACTTAAGCCAGTGATTAACTAATTTATTGAATAGGGTTTGTATAACTAGGGTTGAAATCAATTTAATACTTGAACATTCTCCCTGGGGCTGTTAAGGTGCATTCTAGCATTGGATAGTCACATTTGCATATTCAGCAGTTGCCTTTGTCTTTCAAAATGAATTGAAATACAAATTTAGGTAGGGATATCTGTTTATCAGACTTTCAGCTTGAGCCTGAAAGATCAGAGAATGTGCATATTCAATGCAAATGTAGTTAGTAAGGGGAATTGGGCGATTCTCTCTGTAGATGCTCTGATATTATTCAGCATATGGCTTAAAGGCAGAAATACCTGTTTCATATTACTCAATAATTTTTTCCCTTTATTTGATTGTATTCTTTGTCTTCCAGCAAATCACTGTATTGAAAAATAAGTTTTTTAGACCTCAGGTTCACTTACTTTAAAATAACTTTTTGCATTTTTTTTAAAGAGCCATGAAAACAGAAATGAAGAACCCATTCTTTTGACACTTCCCTACTGAAGTTTTGCATCTTAATTTAGTGTTTCTCCCCATATTTCCAAACTATTTTACTAGCAAAATGAATGGAAGGAAGATTAAGAAAATTATAAAAGAAAAAGAAGATACATGTGTTAGTAAAAATAATAAACCACTCCCAGTTTTACAGCTACACTTTTATTAATGACCACAATGTGCTGGAAAAGGTTGTAACTGGCATAATGCAAGCGGTGTTGTAATCCTTTGTGAAAGGCCTATAGAAAAGGCGAATGCAGTCTCATATAGGGATATTGGCAAGTATTAGAGCATAACCTTAGACATATTCTTTGCTAGAGAATGCATGTTACATTAGCCTTTGTACAAGAACAGCGTTCACTTCAAAAGTTGTTGAATTGGATTCTGATTCAGAAGAGGAGGTGGACCCAGAATCTGCAATTGAATTGGCAAGGCCAGCAGACCTGAGGATAAGTCAGGCAGTCACTGAGGATCAGACTGTTTAACATTCTATGAGATGGTTTAGTGAGCATGCTGATATGGGAACGGGCTAACCCAGTATGATTAGTTCCATCATACCGCAGACCAACTGAAAATGTCAGGCACTCAAAGTGATTGGCCCTTCAATAGTGTGATCTCACCTGAAGGTGAGATTCATGCTTTTTCATTTGGAAAGAGGAAAGACATTCAGTTTAGAATTGACTTCATATCATTAAGCTGTGTTTCCGTAATGTCTAGCATCCTTACTTTGCTTGTTTCCTTTTGGTATTGGTTTCTGCAATACTCTTCTTTTGTATTACAAACCCAGCTGAACTGGTCAACATTCTTGTAGTTGGAATGGAGAATGGCCAATATAATGCCAATTTTCAAAAAGAGGTTGAAAGGGGATCCAAGAAATTAGGACCGATTTGCTTATCATTTATTCCAAAAAAATTGGTGGAAAACATGATTAAAGATAAAATTATTAAGCATACAGAAAGACATGCCTTGCTGAAAATCAATCACCGTATTTCCATAACGTTAAGTCTTGTCTTACTAACCTTTAGAACTTTTTGAGAGTTAAACATATGGATAGGGATAATTTGTAAGTCATTGTTTACTTAGATTTCCAAAAGACTTTTAATGAAGTTTCTCACATTAACTGAATATGACGAGAGCTCCTCTTCCGGATCAGTAACTAGTTAAAGAACAAAAAGCAGATAGTGGGGAATAAATGGTAAATTACCCATTCCAGTGCAGTGTTGTAAATACTAGGGTCCCACAAAGATAAGATTCCATACATGATCCCGAATGTGAACATGAGCAAGGGTACTTTCAAACAAAAAAGAAAAACAAAACAAGCAAAATTCCTGGTTTTGCAATGTCATTCAAAGAAAAGTGTGTGTGTGTGTGTATGTGTGTTTACCATGTGTACCCTGAAATGAGTTTTTAATATGAATTTTAACTTCATAGTTAATGCTGGAAAATGGGGCCCTTTTGCAAAAGTCACATAGAAACATGCACATTTCCCATGAAATAAGCTGAACCACAGGTCAAAACTGAAAATAGGAATGAATTGAAATATACTTCAAAGTGATGTTCAGAGATTTTAGCTGAGTTCAAAAGTCACTGATTCTCTGGTCTCTATCAAAGATCTATATTGGGACCAATGTTCTTCCACTTGCTCATAAGTGAGGGGGAATTGCTACAGCAAGATGTAGTAATGGCCGTGAGTTTGGATGTCTTCAAAAGCAGGCTAGACAAATTCATGGTAGGGTAAGTCTATCAGTGGCTACTAGCCCTGATGGCTATATCTTGCCTGCAGCACTAGAAACCATACAGCTATGTCTGTCGGTTGCTGGGGAACATGACCAGGAGGGTGCTGTTATACTCATCCTGCTTGTGAGTAGCTGACTGGCCATTGTATGAACAGAATACTGAGATGGTTGCTTCATCTGATCCAGCATGCTGGTGTTTCTGTTTGTACAGAAAGGGCAAAAGTCCCCAGTCATTTTATTAGGGATATTTCTCTGCATTTGATGCAGCAAGGCCTTGAGTGAAGGATAGGCATGCTTTGTGGCCTACACTTGGCACACGAATGTCTTGATCTCCAGAGGTAGGCCATGTATTGACAAAAGAGTGACTCAGGCCCTGTGCAGAAATCTTACAAATAAAATAAATTCTGGCAAAGTTATATTCTAGACTTAGACCTAAGGCAGTTCAGTACAGTGTGATTGCTGCAGAAAACACTGGCGTTTCCTACAAAAATACATCATATGTGGACATCACAAAAGGGCACATTACACACATGAGCCTATTCATCTTCAGACAGGGGTATATGAGAAAACTGATTGGTCTTGCCTTCCTAGATGTATGGATAAACCCTTTTAAAAATGTCGCATTTTGCTGTGGAAACGTCCTTATGAAAGGCGATTCCTGCAGTGGCCATAAGGTGGTAAGAGTTCTTCCACATCCATTTCTTAGTTATCAATCATCCCACAAGACTATCCATCATCTGTTTAATAAAGACCTAGATCCTATTAAATCTATCAAACCCTAACTACAAAAATGAGAGATCAACTAATTTTAATACTGAAAAATGCTGTTACATATAAAAATGCTTTTCATCATTTTTAGTGTTGAGAGAATCTTACTCTGACAATATTTATTTCATTAACACTTATACCACATAAGAAGAAGAATCTGATATTAAAGCCCAGACAATTTGGCTTTGCTCAGAGTTCAATTCATTGCATTCTCTATTGGCTGGACTGCATAAAATATTCCATGTTAATTAAAATGCAAATTTATTATACCCATTAAAAGTGCATTCTCTCTTGCATCCAGTCATGAAATGTAGTAGCACTGCCATGCAAATCAAGATAAACTTGATCCATTTGCTGTAGTAGAGTCAGCATGTAAATCAGGAATATGAATATTAATACTGACATTTACTAGGCAGATACTGTAAATTACAAATATGCAAGGCTCATGGTGCTTCTCAGTTATAATGCTTTAAAATTTTGTCACTTCTGTTTTGTAAAAGCAGCTAATAAATGGAATATTGCCATGGGATTTTCAATCTCTCCTGGCATCCTGTATAGCTGCACGCCATGGTGTTTGCAAACATTCCAGAGCCCAAGGTCATGCCGTGAAGCTGACTGGTGGAAGATTCAATACATACATGTGCAGCAGCTTTCTGAATGTAGAATGCTAAATACAATAATGTCTAGAATGGGCTGAGGTGGCAGTATTGTGTTCCATTCTCCCCATCCCACTCTCTGCAAATGAAGTGGGTCTTCCAGCCACTGGCTTACCACTTCGTCACTGTTTTATCTCTTCCTCACTGCATGATCCCAGACAGTCAGGGATCACAAAGTGAGCTAGATGATACCATGGCACAGTCAACCAGATCACAGTGAACTGGGCAATGCCTAACACAGTCTACCAGTTAGCAATATAGTGATTTCAAATCCATAAACAGTACTGCAAAATACAACATAATTATGGTCACTCTTATAACTGTCTTTAATTGAGTTTTTACTATATGCTTCAAGAAAGAAAGGAGAAAGAGACAAAAAAAGGAAATTTTAGCACATTGTAGATTCAATATTTATTTCCAGATAACCAAACAATTGCTTAAGGTGATGCTAGTCCTTAAGCCTATTTTATAAATCTTGTGTGTTTTATTTTTCCTATGTGTTATTGACAGAAAAATTTTGAGAATATTTTCAGAAGCTTCTGACAGTTGCTCAACATGTAAATGAAATCCTGTCAAGTTGGTTCAATAATTTCCAATCTCTGTGCTGGAACACAATAGTATGCCACAAAAATACATTAAAGGTTTCAGACTACCAAACCATTCATCCACACAGTAGATTGTCTGTTGCGATTGGGATTTCCTGGTTTTGTATTCTTACTTTCAACAAGTTTTTAAAGGCATACCCCATAGTATCATGTCCCTGTATTGTATATGATCGGATAATTACATTGGTCCTCTTCTCAATGGTAACGATGATGACTTTTGAAATGCACGTTCCACTTTCTGTATCATAAAGCCGGAAATGACACACTGAGAAAGAAATAAAGAAATACTGAATTGATGTAAAAGAAAACCAAAATCAATCAAATGTAATCAGCATAATACAAATAAACATGAACACTATATAAATGCAATCTAAAACAAAAAGTGCTCATCCAGGCTATGCAAAACCTTCCTACCACTCTATAAACTAGAATAATTAATGTTCAGGTGTCTGGGAAAATATGTATGCCTTTGTCTAATTTTAAAAAGATGAGTTTCAGTACCAAGCAAGCTTCCTTGAGGAGGGCACTCCATAAATGCAAGACGATCACAGAGAAAGCTCATTTGCAAACTCCATTGCCGCTCCTGAATAGATCTTGGTGGAAGCATGCAGAGAAGGACCCCTGAACCCGACCTGAAAACTGAGTAGATTTATATGGGTGCTGGAATAGTAATAGCAGGAGATCAATTAGAAAGTTTAACCCAAGGCTTGGCCTGCTCTTAGTATCTGGCAATGTAATAGCAGGGGTTATCCAGGGTGCAACACCAATTATCTCCCCTGGTTATGTGCTAAGAACATGGCCTACTGGCAAGGCAGAGCCAAATAAGTTTAACTAGGGTTTCGTCCCCCTCGTATGTCATTTCTTATGTCTATAGTTGTGTGGACTTTTGGAGTAAAGTTTGTTTTTCCAGGCCTTCACTTTGTGGACTCAGATATTCTGCCATTCTTGGGATCACAAGCCATGTAGGACTCTACAGCTTATAACCAGCATGTGGAAACAATTCGGCAACCAGTGCAAGTGAGCCAGAACTGGATTTATATATTGATATTGCCAAATCCTGTTCTACAACCTGGCCACCTAAATCTTCACTTGCTGCAGTTTCAGAACAATGCTCTGAATTACCTCACTTCAGGCTACGTATGAATAGTTTAATCCATTTATGGTCTATGTCAGACCATACATCTTAATTTATAAGCATCTTCCGTCCTGTTTCTTGTCTACATAAGCCACCCCTCTCCTCAAAATCACATTTAAGTAAGGAATATGTTTCCACATATATATATTTGTATATTTTATATACAAAATATTCTGAACACATCTTATCCTTGTTATGTGATATCAAGTCATCTCCAACTTAGAGCAATCCTATGAATGAACATCCCCCAAAATCTCCTGTCTTTGACAACCCTGCTCAGCTCTTGTAAACACAAGACTGTGGCTTCCTTTATCAACTCACCTCATATCTAGTCTTCCTTTTTTCTTCTGTCTTTGATGTTTTGTACCATTATTGTCTTTTCTAGTGAGTTTTGCCTTCTAATGATGTGCCCATAGAAGCCCCAATTTCATCTTTGTTGTAGTTGTTGTTGTTTTGTTCCCAGGGCAAGTTCAGGACTGATTTGATGTAGGATCCACTTGCTCATCTTTCAGTTGGTCCAGGGGATTCATAAATTTCCAGCACCATGTTTCAAACACATCAATTTTCCTTCTATCAGCTTCCTAATCAGGAATACAGTACTGGAGTGATTTTGGCCTTGATCTCCAGTGGGGGAAAAACTCATATATTTCATTGCTGCTCTTCCTAGTTTCAACCCTCTTCTAATTTCTTGGATCCAATCCCTCTTGGAATAGATATTGAGCCAAGGTATGCAAAACGTTTCACAATTACCATTTCTCCATTGCTGCTAATAAAGTTGTATAGATCTTGTGCAACTGTGCTTTTTTGTTTTGTTTTCATAATGTTCAGCTATGGTCCTGTTTTTCTGCTTTCTTCTTTCCCTAGGAGTCATTTCACTTCTTTGCAGCTGTCTGCCAGTAATATGGCATCATTTGCATATCTTAAATTATTGCTGTATCTTCCCCCAATTTTCACTCATCCTTCCTCTGCTCTTCATACACCAGACCAGTGAAAGGATCTGGCTTTGTGATCACAGTGCTCCTGGTTTCTCTGACACTCTCAAACCCCTTCACCATCTTAAGGTATAGATTCAAGAAGGAGTATCCTAATGTATCTTTCCTTTTTAACTAAGAAGTATACTATAGCATTTAGAGGGAAACAAAAAAGTAGAGGATAATTGTATTCTGATATGTGTATTAATCCCAGAAGTACGAATTAGTTCTGTTTGGCTAAAAATGCATACTTTTCAAACATCCCTTCCTTGAGAAGCAGGAGGCTGCTTGCTATTTCTCTGCATAAGTGCTACTTGAGTTATCTTGAATTGCTTGTTAATATGACTAATGTAGAAACATAAGTGAGTGCCTCTATGGTTATTTACAAATTCACACTTTGAACCAATTTCATTTACTTTTAAGCATTAAGTGTACCTCCATGTGCACTAGATGGACACATGTATTTAGGAACCTTAGTGTGGTACTATCCATGATAGAAATGCAGACTTTTGCTTGGTTGTACTAGAAGTCTGCATTAGAAAAATACATGTGGACAGAACTCTTACTGAGCTGGGGCTTCCCATTTCTTTCATCATAGAACAGCCTGAGCATGGAGTATTCCTGGTATTAAATAACATACATAGAGGGAGAGACCTTGCTGAGATTGAACTCTGTCGTGTGCACTGGTTTCCCAGACTGCCTCTCTTACTAGTTTGGAGTTGCAGGACACGCCATACTTTTATTTATCCTCCCAATCTCTTGCCTTAATTCAATCCTGCTGCCAATTGCATGCACGTTGATCACATTAATATGTACAGTACCTTAAGCATGTGTGACTTCCTGCAAGACTGTATGCAAAGACAGACTAGCTCCATAATCGAGAACTCAGAGAGCCTCTTATTGTTAGACTGTGGCCTCGACAGAGGCTAATTTTTTCACTTCTTTTATGTAGAGCATTTCCTGAAGAAAAGGAGATAGTGCAATGATATGTGTGTTTGCTCAGAAATAAGCCCCATTCTATTCAACAGGGCTTACTGTCAAGTAATTATGCACAGGGTCCCTGCATTATCCACCCTCTGTTTCCACTGAGTTATAGATTTGTTTTTAGTGCCAAAATACAGCTAGGGATGAAAAAGAGTTATGTTCAAGATCACAGAGATTCTTTTTACATTAGCTGTTCGGGATCACTATTCTGTGTGGATGGGGGAAAGTGTGCAAACTGAACAGTGATCAAATGTGAAAGTTGTACAAATTTCAGGATTTGTACATCATGTTCTATAGACTTGCAGAAAGTAGGAATGTTGCACAAAAGAAAACTGGGAAAGTTGTACAAATCCATTCTGAGCACATACAAAGCAAGTTGCTGACATTTTGGACAGGCAGGCTGATGTTCGGGGCTTCAAACAGGGTATGTTTGTATGTTTCTGAAGCAAAAGTATATTCTCATACATTTCTACATCCATTTTGGCTGCTATAGCATAGGGTACTAAATTTAGATCATGAGGACATGACGAACATCTACAGTATATTTAATTGAAATCTGTGTGACTGACATACATGAGTTTGCATCTCCCTGCACTTTCGCTCCACCGGGACTGATCTTACAGAATTTAAATACACTTTTTATGGATTGCCTATTATGTGTGCATACTCTGGCAAAAACGTTGATGCATATATTTTTTAGAGTGACCTTTGCAAGTAGCTTGAATGAAACTAAAAATATGCAAAATAAGTAACACTCAAGGCATCATTAAAGGGGAACTTCACATTCAGGAACCCTGACAAAGTGAAAAGAAAACAGAATTGTGTTGGTCTGTGGTTGCAAACTTTAAATGGCAACTAAGGTCAAAGTATTTTTTTAAAAGTAAAGGTTCACATGCCTTGAAATGTCACCAACATGTAATCAGCTCAGGCTTGGGGCCTTGGACAAAGGACCTTATGGAAAAGGGGTGGTCTGTTTGAGGGAAAAGCAAAATTGGCTCAAATTAGTTTTTCATGAATATGAGCGGTAGGGGGTGGGGAAATTTAGCTGAATAAAGTAAAATGGCACTGATGAAAATGGATGAGAAGAACTGGACTAAAAACAAGCTGTACAGCAGAGCTAAGCAACAACCAACAGCATGTTCATAGTGAATTACTAATAATTAACGAAGCATGATGGCATTATTCTATGAGCTGCTGTATTGAGATAATTCCAGTTTTAGCAGCGATTCAGCAGTATCAAAATACAAAACCTCTTCATTTTGACTATATGGGCATGATCCAGTTACCATCATGCTATATGGGTATGATCCAGTCCCCTTTCTTCGTCACGAAATATTTCTCTATGCCAGGCTATTCCCGGCCTCTGAGAACTCTTCTCATTAGTAGCTCTCCAGTGAGTGGGCAGCTGCAATTTCAGGAGACCTTCATGAAATGGCTATGGTCTCCATTTAAGTTTGCTGGCAAAATGTTAATGCCTTTGAGATTTGCGGGAATTTATGTACACATGTTTACTGCAGATGTCCCATTGCAATATAGGGGCGTTTCAGAACACCCTGTGCAGCACCTATTCACTTCTAGGAGACTTTCACAGGAAGATTTCCAGGAGATCGGGCCCAGTGTGTGTATAAACTGTGCATTTCAAAAACACCTTTTTGCTTTAATGAAACATCAACACAGTTCTGATTAAAGTCTAATGCCTTACACCCTCAGTGTTTTTCTTCAGTGACATGACAAGACAGGGTAATCATCAAGCCATGAAGCCATGCAAGGAATTAGTATTCACCCATTCAGATCTGATATGGTGTCATTTTATGTCCCAGGTTAACAACACCTTTCTTGTTAAAGTGTAATCCCTGAAGTAAAACGATCTTTTCTCACTCAATTTCCAACCACCTGTTGTATTAAGTAATTTTTCAACAGCTGATGAGGTTCTTTCTTCATTAATGATGCTTTCCCAGCATTCGGGCTTGTAGAGTCTTTGTAACCTCTGTTCTGTCTGCAGCTTGCAGTTTTTCAGGCACCTTTCCTCCTCCTCCAGTTCATTGACAAAATCAGCTTTTGAAGAAAAGCAATCACTTTTGCACTCCAGTAAAGGCACACATCTTCCCTTCCATGCACATTTATATGCTTAAGTCTATGGGAAGAAAGCATATATCTCACAGGTGGGATTTTACATTATTTTTTCATATTTTTGACAACTGTTATCAACTTCCCAGACAGCTTTGGCTATTGGGCAGTACAGAAATAAAACAGATGAATACATACATTTTGTGCAAATAATATAAAAAAATAAAAATAAAGGCTGGGAGTCCATTGAATCCATATGGCTGAGGAAAGCCAATTTACCATAAAATCAATGGGTCAGGTTCATAGAAATCCATTCATTGGAGTCTGTTGCAGATTTCTCCAACATTGCTACCCCACTTTCTTTCTGAAGTAGTTTGGTCCATGTGGCATTTACCTATATGCAGTAGCATCTTGACATCACACAGAATGTGTCTCCACCAGGCAATGCAGTCTGTGGGCACAGAATTCATGTGTAACTGACTCTGCAATTGACTTTTTATTCATTTACACAATGTGAATCACTCTAAATCAATAAAGAGCTAAGCTGTGGGCAGGAGGAGAAGAAAAAAACACTAATACTATTTGCCAAGGGATGTCTGCATTATTAGGTGTGTACTAATATGCACCTGAAAACTGCCTTGGATATGCATTTGTATGGCAGAACAGTCTTCGGATATTGCCATTCTCACATATCGAATGCTTTAAGTAGAAAACGATAGAATGTCAAGAAGAACATCTTCCCTACTGAGGAGGGGGCTGCCCTTAAAGGCATCCAAAATGATTTTAATCAATAATAAAATATAAAAAGTAGTATGTTTTTCATAGTGGTTATGATTTATACCCACAGTTACTTCACTGAAAAACAAAGATGAAAGAATTTCTATGCCAGAGGACTGCACTGTCTTACTGTTATATATATTATAGGGATATGGGAGAGAGTAAAACTTTGGAAAAGTTCAATGTGTGTGGGTCTTTTTACCAAAAATCTACAGAATGCTCTCTCCCTCCTTCCTGTAACTAGTGTGCATCTATTCTGTGTTCTTCAGTCGACAGTGTTTCCATGAAGCTTATACTCTGGTGGTACCACTGCATTTTTCTTGGATGCAAATGTTTTTCATGGCTCACTGCTAGGGATTGCCACATGAACGTAGGTACTATGCTATAGAAGAGAACCTACTGACCCCAAGCTGGATTTTATTAAGTGTGCAATCTGTGCTGTCATTAGCTGGGTTCATGCCACAAGGCAAACGACCCTACACTCTTTCCACAGTGCATAGATTTTTGCCATACTTTTTGTTAGGTGATCACATGCTTACCTGGTGTGGCATCCATCTATCCTTCCTGTTCATCCTCCCCATCTCACCCACCTACCGGAAGCTACCAAAAATCAAATCCCCATCCTTTCCCTAGACTTGCCTATGGACCACACAAGCTTCTTCCTGATTTGTCAGCTGTGTTCTCTTGCCCCTTCTGCATGTCTGCAGAGTTTCTGACTCTGCCCACATCCTAGAGAGAACATGCCTGCATGTCTGTGGCTCTTCCCAGCCACCTCAGCCCCCACAGAAATTTTAATTACATGAAAACAAATAGTTTTCTGTGGTTTCCCTCCTCTTCTCCAAGTATTTCAGCATGGTCTTCCTGCTTCCAGTAGTGGTCAGGCTTGGGGGATGCTTTCCTGGAGAGGCCCATGCAGCCAAGTATGGCCTTCTTCAGTACCAGGAGCAGTTGCCATTTGAGCTCTTGCTACTCATGCGTAAGAGTGGCACCCTGAGCAGTTGGGTGGCTGGGAAGCCCCTGGGAAGCCCCTCATGACCAAAGGTCCTGCAAGCAGCCCTGTTCAGCACCAGGAGCAGCCACTGTTTGATCGGCTATTCCTGGTATGCTGAAAAGACACTGTGAGCTGCTTCCCTGGTGAGTGCCCTGTGACCAGTCATCTTCAGCTGTTTGAGCATGGACATCCATGAAGCTCGATTCCTTGCAAGTGTCCTACAAATGCTGGGTGTGCTCAAAGTGGACCAGAGTCCAGAGAGTTGAGCCCAGGGAATCTGATGGATTCCTACTGTTGGATAGATTCCTCACACATGTCTACTCTGTGGTATCAGAAAATGAATCCTATCATAGGAACTAGGTCTAGACATCACAACAGGCCCACAGCAGCAACATTTCACTGCGGCTTCTTGTGTTCTGCAAATCTGGCCACTGCGTTCAATGTTAGCCTCAACAGAAATTCCACTGATTTGAATGGGTCTACTCTAACTTACACTGGATGCAGCCCATTGTGAGAAGCATCAGTGTTCCCTGTCAACCTTCAGCATATGCATTTATTGACCCTAAAGTATGCAGGCAGTTCTGATAATTGGTATAGTCATCGGTGCAGCTGCAGTACCGATATCTACCGGGTGCTTTCTCATGCTGTCCTTTTGATTTCAGAGTTGCAAAGAGGTGTTCTTTGCCTGGGCAGCCTGAATCTTGCTATGCTTAAGCCATGGCTCTGGCATTAGTGCTTCAGTGTGCAAAGTAAACTTCCTAACCGGATTGCAGGCAGAGTTGGGAGCTGAGGCTACAAGACTGCAGTAAGCAGATAGAAGGTTGACTGCCAGATATTAGTCACGCTGGAATCTGTTCTGCTTCAGGGCACCAAGTAGGACATTTTAGCCCAATCTATCACTTCACATATGGGAAAACTCCCATTCAAACTCTTGAAAGCTATCATTGTTCATTTCCTTTTTAAAACTCATTTTGTCTAAGATGCCTAAATGAAAACTCTGGATAATTAATGCTAGGCAGGTGGCATGACATCATTATATGTGACGATTATTATATAGCTGATTAGCTATGAATTGTGTGGATTGCTACACTGCGTTCATATCCTGTTTTTTTAAAATCAACCAGCCTGTCTTCACATTTTACATAATTCCCATTGTTTATTGTATTCCAAATCTTATGCCTTCTCAGTTGCATTTACAGTAGATTGTGATGATAATTAGGGGCCACACAGATCCAACCCGAAAGGCACAGAATAAGCTGTTACAGACTTTTATGTAAATCCCTTAGGCTAGAGTCACCACTTAGTTGTACACTTCTGTGAAACTGTAGGTCTTATTCTTTTGATTATACAACTTTTAGGTTTGAAGCCAGATGGATCCTTACACTGGTGTGAAGGGACAGCCATCATTTTGCCTTTCCAAGTGGTGATCTGAGGCACACCACAAGCTTAGTGAGGACATAAAGAGTGAAGGAGTTGTAAAATGAATGCCTCTGAACATGGGAATAGTTGCATAACTCTGCACAAATCAGGGGGCATGTAATAAATGGAACTGCAGCCCCATTTGCCATTATTGGATGTTTGAATTACTGTGAAAGGAATAATGTTCCTTGTTGCATTTTATTCAGATAAAGTCAATCTGCTTGAGTATTCTATTATTTCTATAACCAATCCATAAATATACTTTTCCAGATATGTGCTACATTGAGTTCAATGGGATGTTTTCTGGAAAAATATAGATAGGGCTCAAATTTTAATCCCTTTTGAGCATAAATCATATTTTGATAAAACATGGGAAATACAATTTCTTCAGGCAAATTGAATTAGTATGGATCATTAGAAGGAATGTTATTGTGCATACTTTCAGTGCTCCAGACTGAATTTTTGCATTGATACATACTAAAGGATGTGTAGGTTTTTAAATATATATTGCACCTCAATACAAGGTCCCAATTACATATGAAAAAAACTTTTATCTCAAACATGTATGTGAAGACATACACAAAACACTATGCTAAGCACCATGACTGCAATATAGGAATAACATATAACAAAATATACTCACAAGAATATCTTCCTGGTTCTTATTCATTTTAACAAATGAATTTTAACAGGTTCATATGATGAATTCTAATTCTTCGGGGTAAAGAATTCTGTTGGAACTGAGCTGCGTTGATATCAGGATGAGATTTTTCTCTCTCTGATACCTGTGATGTTCCAGTTCTTAAACTTCTTAAACAAGATGGGATAACAACTTTATATGCCATTAGATCACTTACAGTAATAACAACTGGAATAATACCACCTAAGTGTCCAATTTATATCTAGGGATGGATAACAAAATGATGCTCAACATCATTAGGATTCGCCAAACAATGCCTTGGTGTTTGACTTGTGTCCAGTTCGTATTTGGCTGCTTAGTTTACATGCAGGAGATACCCAGAGTTTCATAGATGGCAGCTAAAGCTTTCTTGAGACAGATACCCCAGCTATAAAATTTCCTCTCCATTCATAATGCAGGTGGTATTACAATTTATGTATATATTTATTTAAATCTTTTCTAGACTGTCTCTTACTGAAGTCTTGGGAAGGTTTAACAATACAACAATGTAAAATAAAACACAGCATCATAAAAATTCCAACTGACAATAAAACCCCAGTTAAAACAATAAGATCTTTTTAAAAAATGGGAAAATAAAAGTGGTTTTAGCCTGGCCCCAAAAAGAATAAACTCTAAAGACCTATTTTTGATGTAGTGTATGAAGTGGTATTCATCTGTTACTATTCCACCCCCACTTTTTTTTTTGCTGCATGGCTGGGGGTGTTTGTTTTTTCTTGTTCTTGTTTTATTCCATCTACTGGACCTTGGGATTATTTTATACTCAAAACTGAGGAAGGAATTTCTCAATTAATAGATATTGTTTGGACAGTAAAAAACCTAAATGCCTTTCTTTGGGTCAGTGCAGTGTGTTCTTGTTCTTTATGCATGCGAATTCATTCTATTGTATTGCCAGGTAAATAACCATTTTCTAAGAAATGTGATAGTTAAAAATCAACCATGGTCTTAATTCTGATTGTGTTTTTAAGTTCACCAATTTGTAACTTTATACCTTCACTTGTCTATCCTATATAAAACACAGAGGATGGTTACAGAACAATGTATCTGGCTGCCACATATTTCACATGATGCAGTTTCTGAACAGTCTTCAAGGGCAGACACCCATGTAGATAGCATTGCAGTAATCTAATTTGCAAATAATCTGAGTGCAGATTACTGAAATCAGGCCATTCCTGTCCCAACAGGAGTGTAACTGGGCCACCAGTCAAGCCATTGAGGCCATGTATTTCTCAAGGAGAACCTTTCTGTTCTTTCAAGGGCAGTGTAACCTCATCTACAACAGGTTGTACACTCTTCATTTTGTCAGAGGAACCATTCAGTCCTATCTGGATTTAACTTCAGTTTGTGAGCCCTTACGCAGTCCATTGTTATAGCCAAACATCAGCTTAGCACATCACAACCTCACCTGTTGATGATGAAAAGTAGATAGCATCAGCATACTCATGGCAACACACTTCAAACCTTTTGATGATCCCACTTAGTGGTTTCATATAGTTGTTAAATAGCATGGGGGACAAAACACACCCCTAAGGAATTTCATACTAGAGATGTGACAGGGTTGAACAGTATTCTCCAAGCATGAACTTCTGGAAACAGTCCTCCATGTAGGAGTGGTTCCACTGCAATGCATTATGCCTGCTCCCACCTCAAATACTTGCCCGAGGATACCATGGTCACTAGTGCTGAAAACTACTGAGAGGTCCAGGAATGTCAACAGGGTCACATTATCTCTTTCCTTATAGGTACAGGCCTGTTTCCATGCAAAAATTAGGCCTGAACCCTGATTGAAATTGATCCAGACAATCAGTCTCGACTAAGAGTTGGAACTGGTTGGCAACCACCTGCCCAAACCGCCCAGGAAAGGAATATTTTATACCAACCTAAAGTTATTACAGTCTTCCTGGTTAAGGGAGGTTTTCCTCAGAAATGGTATGAAAAGTTCTCCTGGGCAGACTGAACTGAAGCAGTGAGATGTTGTTGCTTTGGTGCCCTTACTACCTCTAAATATGCTTAATTGTAGATACACACTAGGGTTTAACTGCACCTGTTAGTTTTCCTGTTTCTGCACTTAAGCCTTCTCCTGTGTTGTTTCATTGCTTTCCTCTCCAGGGTATACCACAGAGCCATATGAGTGCTACAGTGGAGCTGGAATCTAGGGGAAATAATAATATGGGCTGGAGAGCCTTGTACAGCAAATACTGGATTGATTTTCCCTGTACCATCATGCCTAGTTTATGTTTTACAGTTGATTCCTGATACATACAACAAAATGGTTTATCAACACTGATTTTTAAAAATGTGCAGTTTTGCATTTCAAGCATATCTTAGTTCTGTGATGTCTAATTGGCTAGCTAGCTTGATAGTATAAAATTGAGCGTGCTTCTGCTCTCTGCATCACCTGCTGCACCTTTGTTTTCTTCGGGCTGCAGGGGCCCAAGTGACCAGCCATGGCTGCACCATTGCCCATGACTAAGAATAATTCACCAGACTTTTCTTTTAAGCTCCCCTGTTTACTTGTCCTGACAATGTGACAAAGGAGAAGCAAAGTTGTTGCTGAAGAATGGAGGCTACATGTCAATTAATAGTTTGCTGCAAACAAGGGAATTGACAGCAGAATTCACAAAATCTCAGCTTGTGCTTATCTTGATGAGATGCCCGTCCTTCATGTATTTTGTTCCCCTCACTCATTTATTTCCTGAATTTGACGATGACAGATAACCCAAACTCACAGTGGATAGGCATCAGGGATGAAGATCTATGATACTCCTAGATTCATCTTACCAGATTGCAGTCCACTGGTAGAGGACGCAGCAGAAATTATATTGGTCCTTCATTTAAACTTACACAAATAGTCCTTTCTCTACTACCACAACCTTGCAATGAAATGACAGTCTTGGTGATTTGTCTCTCTTCATTTTGTCCTAACACAGAGGTGAAATTCAGTGTAACAGGACAGAGTGAAAGAATGAGAATAACAATAATGAAAATATGATGAATTGAATTAAACTCTTAGAGTTAATGGGATAGAAGAGACATGGAGTGTGGCTCTGCCAGCCATCTGTAGGTTGAGTACAGAAAATGTTTTCTTGGCAGGAAGTTTCTCAGCCCTAAAAACTCATCAGTGTAGAGCAAAACAGCCATCCAACATTCTCTTGAAAGGCTTGTCAAGCAGATCTTTGCAGAGCTTTGAACTAAACAGTAAACTTAACAGTTCAGTTTGTCTTAAACACCGAGACAACTAACAGCTCTGTGCAGAAGCAGAATACTTTAAGATAATTTTGTACTTCAGGGTAAGCCATTAATCAAAGCCGGATGTAATAGTTGTTAGATATTCTGAGGTGTACTGAAACATGTGTGGTGTGTGAAACACAAAGTATCATCAAAGGCACTGCCAGATTAGTATAGATAATTTTCTTACTAACAAGTGAGAGTTTTGTTTTCAATCCCTGCTCTTTTGCAATGGGATTCAATGGCAAATGGCTTAGAGATGTAGCTTAGTGTTACACATAACTGCAAAATGAAAATACAGAAGCTGAATCAGTTTATGTTCAATGAATTATTGTCAGGCCCATGTTGACTCTTGGAAAATGCAACTTTATGAATGAATGAAATTGTGTGTACTGTGTAATTTTTTCACAGTACACAACCAACATGCAGTAATTTTTTCACAGTACACAGCCAAATACACAGTATTTTTTCACAGCCAACACTCACGCTGCTTGGATTTGGAAGAAAGAATTCTACATTAGAGTTTTACTTTAAAGTAATTGTAACTGTTGTAAAGATTTGCTCCTAGTAATAGGCAAATTTCTCTGGGTACCATTTAAAGGGGTTCCCCTAAAATGGGTTAATTTGGCTTGAACTGCATTAAATCATTTAATTGCTCACAATGCTGCTACACAATTCAGTTGCATTTTCTTCCAGGATCTTTGGAGATCATTATATATAATCTTAGACTACTATAATGTGCTCTACATAGATGGTGCTTACCTCTGAAGAGTGTTTGAAAGCTTCAGTTGGTGCAAAATGCAGCAGCTATTCAGTGCATTGTATTTGGACTAGGGTTTGGATGAAACTCAGCAGAGTCCATCCTTCTAGTATTTGGAGATACCTCTTGTGTTTGGCCTGGAGAGAAAGTCCACCAATACTTGTGAAATGAAGGTTGCACAGGTTACAACCTTTTTCTGCATCAGGTGCAGCAGCTCAAAGACAGACTGCTGTACAAGGTGCAGAAGAAGGCTGTTGTCCTCACAACCCATGGGGTGCAGTTCCTGGTGACTGCTGCATGAATGTTGGTTGTGCTCACCAGGAACTTGGACTCAGGGCTGAGACAAAGCAGACTGGAGTCTGAGAGTCAAGCCCAGGTAATTTGATGAATTCTTCTCTCAACGTAGATTCCTCATGCATCCCTAACTGAGACTATTTGACACTTGCCTTGAAAGACATGCATGCACTGGTTGTAGTTGCTTTCCAGGCTCAATTCTGTCTTGATTGTAACTGTCTGAACCTTCGATGACTTCCTAAGGGACCACCTGCACCTTTTAAGATCGACAGGAAAGACCATTGCAATGTCAACCTTACCACAGAAACCTTTTTGTCAAGTATACATGAAAGGCTTTGTGTTTCTCTCAAACTATGGCATTTAGTCCCTTAGAATTAACTCCCACAGTCTTAGCTTTTAGAAAGGGTATAAAAGACACATTTTTAACCTTTAGTCTTTTGAGTATAATCATAAGCATACTTAGACAAAATGAGAAAAGAAGCCCTACAACTCCCAATGTTTCCCCAACCATTCATGCTAGCTGAATAACACGGGGAGATGTAGGACTTTTTTTTGTTCTTGTTAAACATTTATAGGATTATGCTTAAATCATGTAGTTATACTGTTTAAAGGTTATTTTTATTGTTTTAGATCATTGTTTATTCCCCTTGCTGGCTTCTTTTAGGAAATAAGGTTCTTTATTAATAATGTATTCTGGATGCCCAATTCCTGGTTTCTGGCTATTTCTGAATTCTTAGTAATGACTTAGAAGTACTGTGATTTCCCCAAAGACTTGGTGCATAACATGCTGCTGCCTAAGGAAAGCCAAGCTACAGTTTTATATCAGTGTGTTCAAAATCTAGAGAGGTTTGGGCTCATTTCCCAATGAAATCATACTTCTGAATTTAGGAAATTTTGTACTCTGATGTCTCTGATAGTGAACCTGAGCTGCGTAAATCATGCTTTAATCATAGCCAAGTGATACACACCTTTCCCAATGGTTTCTTGATGCTATGGCTCCAGTATTCCCATTCTGTGGTATCCACACTGAAAATCTACATTTCATTCAGATCAAATCCAAACAGTTCATTTATTGTGTTTTTTCTTATGACTGGGAGCCACCCAGGGGTGCTGTGGCACAACTGGGCAGCATACAAATATTTTAAATAAATAAAATGGTAGCCATAGCTGAGAAGAACACTTAGAGATTGCTTGGTATCAAGCATGTTTCTGTGCAGTAATGCTTAGAATGATTCTTGGATAAGGATGTAGAAAATATTATGGTGGGATTTATGATCAAAGTGGATATTCTTAGCTGGGGCTCTCTTATCAATTTGTTTCCAAATTTATCCAGTCTGTACTACTCCACATTTACCTCATACACAGGGCAATCTGCAGCTGAAATAAATACATTTCTAAGTTCGTGATATGATTTGGACCAAATAAAAGTGTTTGAAAACATGCATGAGTTTTAAAAACTCACATGAAAAAACATACTTTTGAAAAATGGACCCAAACACACTTTAATCAGTGGGAAAAAACTGTATACGTTTCAAAAAACATTCACAATTGATGGACATATTTTTGTTTTGTTTGTTTTTCTAACAGTGAAGTTTTAAAATAAAACAGCTTGTAATCTATGTTGCAAAGACAGAGCTGAAATTCAGAAAAACTCACTGAGATGGAGCTTTGCTGATTTACACATCCCTATTGCGGACAAGTCCTGCTCATCAACCCTTTAAGTGATATGAATAACGACATGTGTAGAATGCATTCATTTGTTTCCTTCCAGAACAACTAGAAAGGGATGGGACCCAGAATGAGCAATTTCCTCTGTGTGTGTGCAGGCACATCTGTGTGCACGTGTACATAGAAGAAAAGGAGGGGAGCAAGGGGATGAGTGTACGGAAGAAAGAAAGGGAACTATGTTAAGACTGGCCATGTAGGGGAAAAATGGTGTGCACTGAGTTATCCTATGTTGTTTTCTTTGACAAGAAACAGTTCTCCATGAGGGAGGTGTGAGAATTTCATTTCAGTTCTCAAACCACTATAAAAGGCCTCCTTTCCAACCACCAGTGTGAATGGGAGTGCACATTCACACTTTCCTGAATGTTTGTTCATGCCTTAAAGTGGCACACCTTTTTTTTAATGTGCACTTACACAAATGAACTGAAAAAAAATCACACTCTGGTCATAAAACCAAACTGGGCTTTGAAGTGAAGTTCAGAGAATTTCAGTGAGTGTGAGCAACTGTTACTTTTGAATGTAATGGATAGCATGTGGAACTAGAGATGTATGAGCATTTTGTTTCAATTTGCAAGATACTTGAAAATTCCCTGTCTGCAGTCCTGAATATGATCATGAACAGCAGTGTATTTTCTTTGAAAATGTTCTTAAATTCCAGAACATATATTTACCCATGAAATGTATAATTGAAAAATTCACAATTTTCTCAAAATATACAAATTTTGGAAATTGAACAGGTTTTAAAAAATCTATTCTTTTTTCAAAATGCACAGGTTTTAAATCACTTGTGCGATAGTTTAGGGGAAATAGGGGATTTGCACAAAATGAACAAATGATAGCTGTTCATTTTGCATCACTTTACTGTTCATGCAAAACAAACAAAATGCAAGAACAGGTGGGGGTGAGATGAACAGCACATTCTTGTGAGCTTAAAATCCTGGTGAACTCAAACACCAGTCATTTTCCCATTCCTATGTGGGATCTTTGACATGTTAACCACGTGCTCTTCCACTGAATTATGCTTCCTATGGCCAACATTTTCTTTGGCGCAAAATACGTTTCCCCTACCCCATTTAGTATGGGATGCATTCAGCTATATTTTCAGCTTGGATGTCTTCTGTCTTTCTGCAATTCAAATTATATCTTCGGCATTTTTAGAGAGAAAATATTTAAATGTTCATGACAGTTGTAACTAAGATATTTCTGGCATGTGAGAAGAGGGGTACATTTTATGGTATGTATGTATTGCTCAATATATTTCTCCCAGAAGGAAAATTAAATAGGGAAATCTTTGAAAAAATCCTTCTTAAGTGATGAGAAAATAATTTATCTTGTATCTGATGGGGATACATATTTAATGCACAAACTTGCTGTGTTTGCTGTAGTTGCCCAAAGAATTAAATAGAAATTTGTCTCACAAAATGTGGTACCTTGTGCTGGGAATTATCTATGCGAAACTGCACTAATACGTTCTTTTTATGTAATATCCATTGCTGAATGATATTCATTCCAAGTTTGTGATAATTAGTGGTTTCAGTAAACAGAATGTAACTTGTCTTTCCTGCTTGATTAGCTTGTTGTATTTCACTGTTGCATCTGAGCTGATATTTCTCTCTCTGGGGTTCAGGGATAACTACAATATACTGCTAAAATAAGCATATAATATAATAAATGTACAATATAACAGCCATTGCTTGCTTAATCCTGGCCACCAAATACCAGTGAAAAATTGATCTTCAGCAATATGCATAGAGTGGGGCTCCAGTGAAATCACCCAGGGAAGAAACGTAATAAATATTTGAAAGCTGTTGAGAACATTTTTCGGTAGTTAATGGGCCTCTTCACAGAAAAGGAATCTCTTTCATGATCACATCAGTAGAGGGCAGCTCAGTTTGCATGCTCACAGCCATATTTCATGCAGGAATTCGCACTGTGTGAAGCAGTTCCTGAATAACTATGTAGCCCACCCCTTGTTGCCACCACTTGAAATGCTGAGTATGTTAAAAGGACAGTATGTTTGTTTGTTTGTTTGTTTTCCGATTTCTATCCTGCCTTTTTCCTACAAAGGGCTCAAGGCAGCTTACATCTCCTCCTCCATCTTATCCCCACAACAACAACCCTGTGAGTAGGTTGGTCTGAGAGTCTGTGACTGGCCCAAAGTCACCCAGTTGGCTCCATGGCTGAGCGGGGACTCGAACCCAGATTGCCTGAGTCCCAGTCCCATGCTCTTAACCCCTACACCACACTGGCTCTCATGTTAAAAGGATGTACTTGTGATAGGATTTGGAATGACAGGTGTAAGATTTGTTTGACTGGGCAATGAGCTGGTATTTGGCAACACTTTGAGAAGGAAATGACAGTGTGTGGGAAGGCAAAGCTGCAGGGATGAGACAATCTCCCCTGCTCCCCTTGGCCAACCTGCTCCCCACAAGTGTGGTGCTGAATGTTATCCTGCTGGCAGTGTTGAAGTAAGACTCAGTTCTCAATCCGTTTGACATCTGTGCACTAAAAATTGGATGGCAACACTATCCTCTTGCTTTCTGTTCCAGGCAACAAAAAGGCCAGCCTTATTTTATTAACTACCCTTGTACCATGCAGTTCTCTCAGACACTGAACAGCGCACACTTTCCAGCACTCCCTGGTAGCAAAGGATGGCCAGCATTCTGTTTTTGCCACCCTGGAAATGTTTTGTGTTGTTGGTTGTGGTGTTGCTGTTAAAAAGGTAAGGATATCAATCTTCATGCAAGCTTAGCAGAAGCCTAGGGAGCAGGGATAGCTCTGAAGTAGGCAGCACTGTAATTAAAAGACAGACTATATTTGGAAGAAAACCAGATACCACAAAGCAAAGAAAGAACACGCATACCATTCTGTCTTGGATGTTATGATTCCCAAAGCTGACATAATTCTAAAAGTCCCTTTATTTGGAGTCATTTCCAGGAGTTTCAGAACCATCATATTTTAGTGCCATCCCTACATGTCATTCCTATACATCAAGAGGAACTACGGAAAAGTATTGGCTTTTGAGGGCAGCCTTACCTTTTGGGTAACATCTTGTAGTGAATTCCCTTTGAATGTGTAGTATTTTTGTTAGAACCCATGTAGGAACTGGACCACAGAGCCCTTCCTCTGCATGCCATGTACTGAAATATGCAGCTGCTTATTTCCCAATCATCACACTGGACATCTGCAAGACTTTCTGACATCAAGTGAGCATTTTGGGTTTGCAACATTTCTGATAGTGCAATACAACCTGAGCACTATAGATTAAGTTGGTAGTTTAGATGATGCCTGTGATCTTCCATTTGTGTCCTGTAAAATACCACAAAAGTGTTGTCTGTTGTAGAACCTAGGATACAAGGTAGCAAATAAAAGACCCCCAGATTGTCATTTCATGGCAATTTCTCCCTATCAATTTTTACCATGATTTTGAGCACTTGGAGTTTGGCAGTGCTGCTGCTCTTTCATTGCATGATCTAGCCACAAATAATTTTTATAGCAGAGGGAAAAAATTAAGCTAACTTCAGTGTGAATGAAACTGGTTGTGAGTGATTATCCTGCCATTCTACTTCTTCCATACTGAGAAAAGTGCAGTCTGATGGAAAGGACAAACTGATATTACTATCTGATATTTTTTTCTACAGGAGGATCTCTTCTCTCCAGCCCCCTTCCAGTAATTAAAAAGCTGTCAACCCTTTCCAACTCTTAACTGCGTATCTGAGGGGTGTTCTTTTTTCCCCTTAGTAACTCTGAAGCTTTTAAAACAGGCCCAGTCCTGAACTGTCAGTTTGACAAATCTTTGAATAACATGGCCAAAAGGAAGCAAGGAAATTATGTTGCTAGAAGAGAGCTTGAACAAGAAATGTTATAAGGATTGATTGGTTTTAAAGTATGCTATGCTTCATTCTATTTCTCTCAAAATAAGAGCAGAGTAAAGGAAGTTTACTCTATTGTCCTGGTGGATTACTTATGCCAGGCAAGAGATGGAACTGAATTTTCCTCCTGGACTTCTCAGCAACTGATCCTGCAATTTGCTTAAATTCCAGTGAGCCAGGAACAGCCCTCTCCAAGCAGCCATGTTGTTTTCATTCCGATTGCATACAGCCAGAACTTTGCCACCCTCTTCCCATCCCTAAGGAAAGAGTGTTCCAATATGGCTGGAAGGTGGACTAGAGGGAGGGTATGACTACATCATACTGCCAGAAAGGATCCCTGACAGGCCTCTCTAACCACTGATGGAGGCCTCCTCAGGCTGTTATCCTTTCTTCTTCCCAAAGAGGGGTTTATTTCTCTTGTGGGAGGGAGAAAGGAATAGCAGGTAGAGGAGGGCTGACAGATGGGCATCTTATTTATTTAAATGTGAAATTGACTTTATTTGATGTTCAAAAAAGACAAATATTTTGGGGTGAGCACTTTTGTGCTAATACTATAATACTGCTTATATTTGTTAAAGATGGTTTAGCACTATTATTGACACATTCCTGAATCAGAAGAAGTGATAGCATGATATTTCCTGGACTGGACCATCAGACCACAAATGGACTGTTAGGACCTACTGCTTTCCTCATATGTTTGTACTAGCCAGTCTCCAATGCTCAGTTGTGAACCTTCATTTCCAATAGTCATTTGGATCATTCTTTCTATGGCCCTTATGCTGTATGGAGAGATTTGTTCCTTACACACTGAATTCATCCATGTTCAGAGGTTACAGAAGTGGCCTGTTCTTTACCTGGAAAGCCAATCACAATATGAGATTCCTAAACCTCCAGATAAGAAAGTAAGGTCAGCAGCAGTGTGAATAGGCCAAAATCTACACAATATATCCCACATTACTCACCACATTTAATGACTGTGTATTTTTATAAAAACTACAGTTTTATACAAATGGTAGATTACTTTATTAAGGTTAGATAATTCCCCCCCCCCCCGGGGGGGGTGTTGGTGGTAGAGGGGAAGCTCTTCTCCTACTTTGCTTTTCTAGAGTAAGTAATCCACTTCTCTACTGTCCTGCCTAATACACATTTTCTCTGTGTGCTCAGTATTCTGCATGCTAGGGGTAGGGAGAAGCTGATCATGCCACATTTCATCTTTCGGCATAGAAAACAACAGCAGAAGCAGCATATTTTGTGTGAAGACCCAGCATATTTTCCCCAGCTCAATCCCACACTCTTCGTCTACAGACATAAATTGCAGGAGTTTGTGCATTACTCAGGGATGTGAGTTTGATGTCAGAAGTGTTTTAATAGCTTTTGATTTACTTTCTTAAGTGCTTATTAGGATGATCGATGATAACATTTTGAAGCTTGGGAGACACTTACTCTAGTCATTAGCCTTCCAATGTGTTTCCCCCTAATAATTTGTGTTCATGGTCTGGAGAGGACCTGAATGAATCACTTCCTTCCTTTAAAAAAAAATTGATGCTGCTTGCCTTTCATATGATCACCTGAATAACTGTTGTAGCTGCAGAAAAGGTGGGGAGAAGAGAAGAAACAGAAGATGGCAAAACAAAAGAGAACTTGACCTAATAGAACGCAAGTTTCCAGAAAACAACTACTGCAAGACAATTGGCACTTTGCTAATAAGATTCCATTGGTTCATGTATAAACCTCTGGGGATATTTCTGATCAAACAAATGTGGGATTTTTGAAAAATGAGACTCCTTATACAATCCTATATCTCCTTGGATATAAGTTCACTGAGCTGAGTTGGAGTTACTCAGAGGGAAGTGGGTATAAGATTGCAACCTTATTGGTAAATCACTAGAGCTGTCTCTAAATACTTCATAAATAGTGGACTGAGGTTTAAAACTGATCAATTATGGACCTGTGTCCAAGAAACACCGAGCTGCTTTTGTTTTGCATAACTCGCAAGTATATAGCATGTACATACACATCCCCATATTAAGGAAACTGCATGCAAAACTTTATTCCTACTGGCAGTTACATGATAATGCATCCCACCAAAATTGCATCTTACCAAGCTGTATGTACCTATCTATTGTCCTTTGCATTTTTATTCTGGCGTAGGGATCAGAGAAGGGAGAAGTTAATTTGGTTTGGATTTCAATGTAAGCTTATCTTCCCCATACTCTGAAAAATATTGGAACTCTTTAAAATACTTTTAAATATGTTCTTTGGAGTCCCTTCATGTACATGAAGTCAGAGGATCTGGGGAACTGTACTTCTGAAACTATGTGCAAGTTCCTGTTTAATTCAATTTTGCTTCAAATTGCTATTTAAATAAAATGGGAAAAAGAAATAATATGGCCATAAAGATCATTCATCCAAGATCTTATTATAAAACAACACTGGTCAGCTCTGCATTATGTAAAATGTTATTCCACCAACCTCCCTATTAATGAATTTGGCAAAAGCATTAAAATGAATTTGAATCCCTTATATTGGTCCCCAAAGTCCTGCTGAGTCAATTTGATCTTTGGGGAGAAATGATTGCTAATTTGAAGGTTTTGTTGTCACTGCTGCAGCTGAAATGGCTTTGTAGAGAAGTTAAAAGGAATATAATATCCAAGTGGAATGTGTACTCTAATCATATGCTGAGTGTGCCATTCCCCCCGAGATGCCAATACACAATTGGCAACTACTGCTTTGGGATGCAGTTCCCCACCAGATGCATCGCCTAGCCTGTGTTGACTCAAATAACGCCTCTCTTGGAAAAATAAAGTAAACTCTGTCTAGCAACAAATAATGCTTTGCGTTTCTCTGGATTTTATACATGCACAGATTGTAATCATTAGAATTCCACTTTTTTTCAGAGGACTGCTTTGCCATGAATAACACTGATTTGCTAATAAAGAGATCCTTATTTTAAAGCCAATATTATTTTAAGGATACAGATCTTTTATTTTACTAGTAGGCGTAAAAGCATCTGCTAAAGCATGGACCTAAGTTAATGCACACACGGCCCTTGGAATTGCCAATTCCACTGCTTCTGGCAATAAACAACTGGTACAAGGGCTGATTTAACAACAACAGTGAAGAAAAGAGAAGAGAACAAGCAGAAATGAGGTCAAGCAGCATGTATTACTGACTACTCTAATATTGCTAGAAACAAAATTTTGTTTATTTTTTTTACTCTTCATTTGTGCAATAAAAGAATGATTGCTTGTAGATGGAAAAACATGATGTACATTAACATTTAAAAATCACATTCCAAGAAAATGTGCTGTAATGCCCTTTCTCTTTTCTCCATCAGATCATGCTCCAAAGTTATTAATGTGAATCTGACTGAGACTACAATCCTGTACATGCTTATCTTGGTATATGGCCCATTGAACTCAATGGGACTTACCTCTGAGAAGTCATACATAGGACTACACTGTTAATCTTTTAAACTTATGCTCAAGTGTACTATAACTATAGTTGCAATCACCCCTATATGCAGTTATTTACCCATACTGATCTCTCCCATCCTCCTTACCTCCACCTTAATCTGAATTCCTAGTACCATCATTTGGTAGCAAACTTTTAAAAAATGGAACTATACATTGCTGGGTCTATAAATAAATCACCACCACAGTACAATCAGGAAGAGCACAGATGGTTAAAAATTGCATGCAATAGGAAGCTAATTCTCTTGCTACAACACAGCACCACCACTCCAGGTACTATTGAGGAAGGAGATCTTGCTGAATAGCAGGTCTCACATGCTGCCCCTCAGATCTTGGGGTAGACCTGTGGAATTCTGCTGTCGGAAACTCTTGGGAGCAGCAGCTGTTGCTGCTGCTGCTCCTGGTTAGTGCAGGAAATTTTAAACTACACAAATCCATGATATGATTTGGCTTGAGGAAACTTCCTACCTAACTGTGCTATCTCAACACAATGTATCTTAAGGAAGAGCATCAAATTTTCTTGATGCTAGCATGTGCAAGGATTAAGATTCCCTGGACAAAGGGCCGGCTGTTTTTATAGAACACTTGTACTCTGCTGAAAGTTAATATTTTAATGCCAATAAATATTTACTGTTAATCTTTACTTTAATGTTTAAATTGAGTTCATCTTTATGTAACTTTTAATAAAGGAACCAAATGTTTTTACTCTCTTTCTCTGCCCTGCCTTGTCAAAGCACCTTCTTTGCTGATGCATAGGTACAAATTTGAGGGGTTCTTTTTACTAGTATGTATAGAGATTGCATTTCTGTATGGGTTTCTGTGGCTAAAACTCGGTATACTGGTGATGCATTTGGTTAATATTTTCTTTTATAGAAAGATACCATGGCCCCTCTTGGAGGCACAGCTTAATGTGGTGAGGGAATTTGAGTCTCGGAAACGCCAAGAACAGTGCTGCCCAGAGGGCAGTCTGGTCTCCTAGTGGTTTCACTCAAGGCAGAATGCTCAAAAATGAGACACAATCCATCCTCTTCTGGATAAACTGTCCCATCAGCAAAAGAGAATAGGTATCTCATATTGTGACGGGGCAGAGAAACTCGTGGCGTGCAGCTATTAGGCAGCAGTGCTATTTGAGGGTGTCACTGGCACAGGATCTTTCACAGACAACAACAGTGAAGCTCAAATGATCTTTGGCTAGTAGTACTCAGAAGAAGCCAATGGTAAACCACTTCTTCATAGTCTTACTTTGTAAACCCTATGATGAAACAACCCAAAATGTAACAAGAGAGTCTTCCAGATCAAAAGGCACTTAATCAGTCACTGGGGAAGAACTAAGGTCAAGTACAAGTAGTCCTGTTGCTAATGATGCAGCTAGATCAAAGCCAGAAGGAAGTCTAGTGGCTGACATTCACAGATGCGAAAGGAAAGTCCGATGCTTCACAACATACACAATTGGAACATGGAATATGAGAAGTATGAATCAAGGCAAATTGGAAATTATGAAGCAAAAAATGGAATGTTTAGACAGCACAGTACTTGGTGTGAGCAAATTAAAGTAGACTGGAATGGGATATTTTTATTCAAGCACATAATGTTTTACTGTGGAAATGGCAAACTCAAAAGCAATGAAGTGGCCCTAACCCTGATGCAAGATGCAGCACAAGCCGTAAGGAGCTATGTTGCAAAGTATGACCACATAATATCCACAAGAACACGTGGAAAACCTATCGATGGTCAGTACTAGAATAAGGCACAACTTTAATTTCCTGAAGTGCTGTCCAAGGTCCTCAAATTAAGTCCAGTCTTAGACTTGATCCAGGCACCTTTCCTACACTCGGATCATACAAGAGCACTGCAGCCTGGCACACTCTGTATAATTGATGCAATATATGTGCATAAACAAATTAATTAAACTACAGTGTTCTTGCTAAAACCTGGAAATAAGTCCACTGAGACCATCATTTTACATACAGCAGAATGTGCTGATTAAAAACAACTGATATCTTATAGTTAACTATACTTAACTAAACTTTGGCATACCAAATGAAGGTTCTAGCTGGGTTTGATTGAATATTCACCAGTGAGTATATTAAGCATGGAAGTAGTGCTACCACAGAACCAAATTATTTCCCTAAAAATTTCTCACCTTTTTATTTGCTGTTTTCTTCCTGACAACTGCTGCTTGTTTGTTTGACACTGGAGCAGCAGTTTCCTGGATAGGATTCCAATTGTGTAAAAATAAGGCAATGCCAAAACAACTATTAGATTTGGTTATGTGCAATGTTACAAAGTCATTCCAGAGTGAGGCAGTGCATCCTACTCTGAATGGATGAACACACAAAACATTGGAAAATAAAGTCACCCACCCATGACCACTCACTGAGGTTAGCAACTATCACCACCAAAACTGTATATGATAATTAATTCCATAACAGAAATAGTCTCCCATAAACAAATGAACTTGATAAAACTATCTGGTTCTGATTGCATTAATATTTCTAATATTAATATAATTGTGTTAGTTCCCCTTTTTAACTGACCCAGTATGAACCCAATGGTGTCTTGTTAACCAACAATAAGCCACAAGGCCATTGGGTCCAACCTCCTGCATGCAGTTAACTAATCACATCTGGATTCACAGAACACAACAGCCCATGGTTCATCAAATACCCACACTTCAACAGCCTACTCAACCTACTCTAATACTGTACACTTAACTTTCATTTCCCCCATATGACAACTGCATGATATGTCCAATAATATAGACTGGTCCAAAAAATGTAAGAATGTTCTTGCTGAATCACATCAAGACTCCCTCTAGCTACTTCTAGTAGCAGGCAGCAAGATGCTTCTGAAAGGTCACAAACAGGGCATAGTGGAGATATACATTCTCTGTGCTCTATCTTCAGAATCTAGCAATCAGGAATAGAATGTCGGTGAGTGAGACTGTTCCAGTTTTAGCTATCATGGCAAGCAGCCAGTGATAGATGCAGCCTCATTAATTTGTCTAATACTCTTAGAACATTCTAAGCTAATGGCTATTGTGAAATTCTGTTACCATCAATTTTATAATGTTCCATTTTGTTTGTCTTAAAACTATTCCAATCAATTTTATTGGGTTCTCAATCCCTCCCCTTTTTGAAAGAGAGAATTTATTTGCATTCATTCTGTAACACCATTCAGAACTCTGTAAAACTCGTCACATTTATGATCCTTTTTTCTAACTGAACAAAAAAATGCCCCTCAATTTCTTAAGCTTGCATAGGGGAGATGCTCCAACACCTCTGTTCACTGCAGTTATCCCATTAGTTGTTCTCCAGTGTACCTAGGGATCTGTCTGTATTATGGTTCTACAAACTGAGATATTCAAGAATTTGACGCTGAAGTATAGCTTTGAAGAGAACGGAGGTGGGAAATTAATGTAACCTCTTTGACAAGAGTTCTCCCACACTCATTTATTGACTAGTATCATACATCTGCCATGTGACAACGTTTGACGAGACTACCAAATTCCATGCTGTATGGTGTCATCACATTTGCTTCCTCTCTACACTTACAGATCCATCTTTAGCATGGCATTATTGAATCTCTTTATCAGCATTTACATCCAGGGGACTTGCACGAAGGACCTTGGATGCCTGGGAGCCCTGGCTTCAGAGTGACCTGAATATCATCTAATTCTATGCACACAGAACTGCAGTAGGCCCTTGTTTGCTCATTAATTAGCATTAAGGTCATAAGGAGAGTTAGCAGTTGCCTTTCTCCCTTGTTGTTGAGTGAATTAATTCAGTTGTGGGAGGACATTTTAGTCCCAATTTAGTCAGAGTGCTAAGCTCTGGAGAGAAATATGAAAGGCATGGAGTATCAAAGAAAGTAAAGGTGGGAGAGGTCAGAATGAGAGCAGACCTTATGGTGCAAATCTGAAACTGTGTAGATGATAGTTTTGTAGGAGCAATGGAAGTTGCTCCAACCCAAACCATCACTCCAAGGACTGGTCTTACACCAAAGGTTGAATAATTGGTCAGAGAAAAGAGGTGACTGCAAGAATCTATCTGTCAAAAATTTACAATGACGGATATGAAGTGTATACCTGTAGAGCATATACCTGCACACGAATGAGCATATTTCTTTGAAGAAAAATAGTAAAATAGGAACTTGGTGTTCTTTCAGAGAAAGGGAACAGCCTTTTTTCCATCTTTCTCTTCCATCTCTGCTCAAAGGGAAGGAGGGCGCTTAGGATAAGACTTGAAACAACAGCAGCAAAGAAATGATAAATGTCTAAAAATACATAGCAATCTCGATGCAATTAATGAATTAGCTTGTGGGAAAATTCGGACTGTGGCAAGCCTGCTTCAGACCTCCAGATCTTCACTTCCCCAGTGGAGTGCTAGCTTAAGAGTAACGGTAGTATATCCTAGAAGGAAGATATTTACATGCTTCCTGAAACCAGAATATTGAGGGACAACCATCATTTCACACAATATTAATTAGCAAATGAGCTATAAGAGGCTAAATACAAGACCCTTGAAAATGTTGAGGGTGTGCAGAAGCTAATATTCATGGGAAATTTCTGGGATCCAGATTTCTCAAATCATTTGGGCAGCTCATAGCTATGGGGCTGGCTGATCATGATGCTCTGACTGTATCTAGTGTGGCATATTTTCAGCATTGTGCACCAATACATTTTGAGGTATCTCAGAGTGAGGTCCAGAAGTCATTGAGGTGAGTGACATTCATCATATATTTATTTACTTCAGGTTGGGAACCTGATGTTGTAAGACTAACCCCAGCAACCATAGCCAATGGTTCAGGATAGTGAGAACAGTAGTTGAGTCACATCTGGGGAAACATCAGTTTCCTATTTCCTCACCTCTGATTTTCAGGCTAGGCAAACTTCCTTTAAAATGTATCAGAATTTTCTTAAAACAAACCCAGTATACAATTATCATCAGTAATAATAACCAATATGGTGAATGTTTTGCTCTTTTCTTGTCTAGAAAAAGTTCTTGGTGCCCTAATATCCCCGTCATAGCATTCCTTTTTAACTTCACCACTTAAAACTATTTTTCCCTCAAGTGTATACGCACATACACACTTCATGAATCCAATGAAATGGGCTGTAAACCAAGAAAGCTGATTTCAGGATAAAAAAGTTTTCAAAGATGCCAGAGTTTGGTTTTTTGTTTTTATTTTTGTTTTGTTTTTTGTTAGGGTTGATGTCACCCAGATACTCTTGAAAAACAAACACTCAGAGCAGTGGATGCATTCAATGCAAGGGAAGCATTTAGAGTTGGGAGAATAATTCTACACTTGCTTTGGCAACAGCAGCTGTCACACTTGGAATTATAATGTTCCCCTGAGTGCCCATTAATAAGTTTGCATTTCATTGAAGGAACAGGCACGTGATGCAGAAGGAGCCTACGTAGATTGTCAGCATCCCAAAATGAAGTTGAACCATGATTTAAACACACATTTGTTATACACTTATAGTAATTATAACACAAGTACTTAAAATATTATCTAGGACTGTGTAACACAATTCCATGCCCAGGATGCATGCACATACACTCCACAATACATTCTTAACTTTTAAAATCAGCATAATACTGACTCAGTATAGTCCAAAGTGGGATTCATTTGAAATCTCTTGGGCTTTAGACAAAAGGTAACTGTTAATGTGAATGACATGAGAATTTGTTGGTAAGTGTGGATAAGGATGCAAGATCAGGAAAGGCTGAAGGTAAACCTACATTTTCTGGAAGTGATTTGAACATTCATTCTTTATTCAGGAAAGAACGGTCCCAGCATGGAGCTAATAAGTGCTCAAAACTTTCACCCAAGTGTAAAATGTTACATTTATTTTCTCCCTAAAGCCTTATAACTTCAACAATTTGGATTAAACAAATGATGGATCCTCATTGCGCAGTATAGGATCAACTCAGTATTTACAATGTTTTCAGTAAACATTTGGGAATAAAATCCATCTGGTTTCTGAGAGTTCCTTCTTGCCCCGTGATGCGACATATAAATGCGATTTTGTATTTCTCCCTGGGTGTAATGTGTTTATCGACTTGATAGCTGGTGCTATAGCACCTGGAAATTTAACCTTGGCTCTCAAGTTAACATACTCTGGAGAAAGAAAGGATTCAAAACCATAACCACATAGAAGATTTTTAAGAAATTATCAAGAAACCAAATATCTGGCTCTGACCATGTAGTTCAGTATAATTAATTAAAACATAAGTTATCAGCATTAAAGAAATGCATCATGTTTGTACAGCAATTTCTATGCAGGCAGTCATGGGCACCAGAACAGGGATAAACTGTGAAGGGAACATGCTTATATTGTCTGACAAATGCTGGCCCCCTCGGCTAGGAAATGGAGATGAGCACCGCCCTCTAGAATCAGGCATGACTGGACTTCATATCAAGGGGAAACCTTTACCTTTTTATAGAGGTAAACTTGGAGAAAGCTCATAGCAGGTTCAGTTGAGACCTAGTAAGTATCTTTAATCAGGTATATTTAAGGGCAGTCAGGTCAGCAAAGGGAAAATATCTTGCTGCTTCTCTCCAATCTTATTTGGCACTGTTAGAGTCATCCAGGTCCTATTACAGCTTCCCTCAAAGACATCTTAGACTCATCTTATTAGACATGTCCAGAATAAAATTTGTAGCAGTTTTCCAAAAGCACAACTAGGTTCACTTTCCTTGGGTGAGTTTCAATTGGAGCAGCACAGAGATGTTCACAAGGTCCTATTCATGCTGGCTCCTTGTTCATGCTCCTTACTTGTCCCTCTTGACTTATACAAGCTGGCAGGGAGGGAACAGCCAACTGGGCCAGGGGAAGATCAATGTAATGCCTCCTTCAAGAGGCAGTGGTGAGGTCACTCATGAAGAAACAGAAGGTCCAAATAATTTTAGGCTGGTCATGAATGTTTGTTCCTGGGCAAACAAGCAGTGGTCAGCAGGCAGGTTGGGATGAGACTAGTTTTCTGTATCCATTTCTGTTGGGTTTTGGGACAGCTTTTTGTACAGAAACAGTTTTGATTGACTTGCATGATGACCCACACTGATAGAGGGGGAGTGTGACCCTATTGATCCTCTTGGATCTTTCAGTGGCCTTTGGTGATACAGAGCAGGGGCCCAGCTCTCACTATCTGTTCAAATACATTCACCTGATCAACTAAAATGCAGCAGAACTAGTAGGAGCCAGGGCCACACTCTTCTAGCCTAGCTAGTCCTCCTCCCAGTGCTATATCTTCCTTTACCAAGCACTATGTTAACTGGGATCCCCACAAATATCTCTGCTTGGTTCCATACCTTCCCTCCCAGGCAAATATTTGGACCCCCAGCAGGGAAGTAATAATCTGTCCTTCATCTGATCTATGAACAACCCATTAAGCAACATGCTTAGAATCTTCCTTATGATCAGGAGCCTTGTATGACTGGGATTCCTGTCATGGGGGGAGGATTCTAAACACATTGAACCAGACCATTCCACCTGACCTGGGAAAATCAAGAGTGGGGACAAAAGAGCCATTCTTTCAGTGTGTAGTGGAAGGGAGCTATAGACCTGTCGGAAATGAGAATGCAATGCATGATCCCCTCCCTCTCCATGTATTCTGCAAATATTTGTGTACATAGTTTCTGAATGTGTGGGAAGATTACTTCCATGTCCAACCTTTTTTGGCCAAAATTATGCTTAATTTATAATGTAACGGATACATATATTGAACTGGGTAATTATGCATTTCAGCAGTATCACTGCTGATTTCCCTTCTGAAAACCACTTCCAGTGCAACATAAGATACTTGCCCTCTTTCTTCTAGGATCCCAGCAAATTTTTGAAAGTACGGTTAACAAATGCAAATTTCAGACCCAGCAACTAGCTTCCTGGAGGTAGCCTATGTCTTTCAGGTTTTCAGAATTCCCTTTAAAGAATAAACACAACATTTTTACCTGAGAATTCTAAAGTTACTTTGGCAGTTGCACTAGTCTTAAGGTTCAAGGTGATATGAGTTTAGAAATAGTCCTTAAGGCACCCACTTATCAGAGCTTTTGAAGAGCTTTTCTTCAATTTACTGCTAGGAAACTCAGATTTCTTCACCTCCTTAACTTTTGTCCTCCTCCACCTTGCCTAGCTAAGCATAACATACACCCCATTTCCATGCTTCTATTTCAACAAAGTGTCTTAAAGTATAATATACACTCTAGTGGGTTTCACAAAAAATATTGCGTCCTTTCATCCTAACTGCCTAACCAAGGCCACAAACAAGGAAAGCAATGCAATCTTATCTGCCCTTCAGGGACACTGGAATCTCTGATATATCCAGAGACTTGCTGGTAAAGTTTGGCAGGGGAAAAGAGAAGCAGGTGTGTATGTTAATTATTCTTTTCCTTCACACTTTCTTTAATAGTTTCTTTCCTGCTGCCATCAATGTTATGCCAGGTTCAGGGATTCCATAGTTCCCTTATCATTTTGTGGGCATGGCCAAAGTCCACTTCCTGGTCCACCCCTTCCCTAGAACTCCAGAGAGGTAAGGGCTGCAAGGAATTCTACAGGGGTGAAAGGAGGTTCCAACATCAAATCCCTGCCTTCAGGGACTGCCTTCTTCCATGTGTGGGAGACAAGATCCAGTCTTTCCTATGGGTCTGGGATGATCTCTCAGGGATCACCAATTCATAGCTCAAATTGTCTATATTAATTTGTTGCTGTCAAAATAAAGAAAAGGTCTTAAATTCAGCTTTAAAGATCTCTTCCTCCTTCATAATAGGATGTTGATACTTTATTTAAGAACTTTCTTCCCTCAACCTGATGCTTTCCATATGCTTCAGATTGTGTCCTGGGTGGCAGCCCAGTATGTAAACCAGGGGTCTCAAACTCAACTTACCTGGGGGCCGCTGGAAGTAGAGTCTGGGTGAGACTGGACCGCATCAAGTATTCCACCACCGCGGCGGTGGTGGGCCGCTCATCCCGCGGCCGGCCAGGGCACTGCCAGTGCTTTGAAGGCCGCAGAGCCCCTCCCCCGTGCCCCACCCCTCCCGGCAATTGGCCCACAGGCCGCGAGTTTAAGATCCCTGATGTAAACAATCCACACATTCACTAAAACTAAACTAAAGTCCTTTCATGCTAATTATCTACAAGATAAATAAAACTGAAGTCCTTTCATGCTAATTATCTACAAGATTTACAACTCTATAGATAAGCTCTCCAATAGCGGTCCTTGATATGCAGATGTTAACCCTCTAATGGCTTCCCTCCCTGAGCCCACGTGGGATTACTCTCCCAAGTCATGCCTTTCTCTTCTCTTATGTAATAAATTCTATCGCTGTTCATATCTATGAAGAATGCATCGATTTTCAGCTTTTGAGAAATCCACCACGCCCACTGTGTCTGTTTCTGGCTCAGGAAGTTCAGCATCAGAGGGGAAAGGAGCAGCTTGTCCTGCCTCCTTCCAAGTAGAGCTTGCAGCTTCCTCTCTCTCATGACTCTCCGGCTTCGATAAAGGTTCAGGTGTTTGCTCAACGTGCTGGGAGTCAGAGGGAGGCGCAGCAGCTGGCCCAGCTGCCCCTACGCTGGGTTGTGGGGTCGGCTCTTGGACACTGGGTGCTAAGTGCAAGTCCTCCTCGTGAGTCACTGACTCTGTCGGGGCTTCATGCACGGCAGATTGCAATTGTTGACATTCTGGATTACTGGTGAGAATGGCTGTGGCTGATGGAAGCTGAAGTCCAACACAGCTGGAGGGAACCAGTTTGGGGAATGCTGGTCATCTCTAATCTTCATTGCTTACAAGAAAGTGCTTGAACAAAGTCATTGGGATCCCTGAATGCCATATAAAGGTTTAGATAGGATAGGATGAATAGGAAGGACTGTTGCCTCCCTGAATGTGCAAAAAGAACAGAACTGTGATATATGCTTGACAACCATTATGAAAGCACCAGCAATGCACAAAACCTAAGGAAAAACCTGGGGCTGTAAACAGTGGGAATGTAAATACTCTATTCCATCTTTTCAGATTGTTGAAAGGTTTTTGTTTGTTTTTCATTGAGATCACAGCTAGAAAGCTGTTTGTTGCTTTGACTTGCACAGTCTCAAGGTTTTGATTCCATGGATTGGAAGCAGCTCAGGTTTTGTCCTGTAATCTTGAATTTAGGGGCCCTGTCTCTCTCAATAAGGAGGACACTGGGGAGCCAGGAGACCCTCTCCTATGATCATGTGCTCTTGCCCCTACCGCCACTTCTTATGCAGGATTTAAATGACCTGAAGGTGCTGTGCAGGACCGCCTGTTTTGGCTATGTGCTTGTGCAATCACAGGCTGCCTCTGCCTTTTGATTGACAGCACTATTTTATCTGACACAAGGAGTGTGTTTTCACTCAAGACAAGTGAAGCAAAATCTAATTTGTCTGGAATAGGACCCTACTGTGAAATGTTAAACTGACCTTTTCAAGAGAAATTTACTTGATAGTTCCAAGTGAAGCCCCAGCTTTAAGCTAAACCTGTCACCGAGACATGATTAAATCTCCTTAAATGTACAGCAGTTGCACATATTATTAATGGAAATTGAAATTGGCCTAAATGGTAACCATAAATTTCAAAAAGTGGGTGGGAGGGAAAGATGATATGAAGGTTAAGGTGCCTTATACACCTAAGGATTAAACACAATGAGTAGAAAATATTGTTCCAGAACCATGAAAGAGTACAAAGCACTATCCATTGGGTTCCATTGGTTTGTCATCCACTATGAGCATAAGGAGGAGTAGTTTGAACATCTGTCTCTTTTCTTAAAAGTAAACACAAATGAAAGTTTTGTTGTATAGTTAATCAAGTAGATTGCTGTAATGTGAGAAATAACTATGTAAATGTGCTTTATTCTTTAGCTTTTGTAATCCACCTGGAGAACATTTGTTATTCTATGGATTCAATATAATAAATTAGTAGTAGTAGTATTTATTCATTTCTATACCACTTCACAGTTGAAAATATTCAATTTTCATTAATTTAGGGTCAATATTCAGGTCTTTTTTTTTAAATACCTGAGCATACACATACCCCCTTATAAAGGATAAAATGGTGTGTTTACAAAATTAGAAATATGGAGCAGCCTAATTTTAACACCTTATCTTAAAAAACAAACAAGCAAACACCCTTCATACTCATGCCTTTGGTCCTGTTAAAGCATGCATATATTTTGTTTCCATATGAAAATTAAGGATGGAGAAAGACACACAGTCAAGCTGTTTGGCTGAACAGTCTAGCAAGTGAGTACGAGAAAAGCACTGCAATATGCCCTTTTATTGAAGTGTATTAATTCTTGGGTCACCTCTTGACATACATACCAGGAAAAAGTCTTGCCTCAGAGCACTGAAAGCAGTATTGTAAATTATGGCCAAATGGTAAATGAATCTTGTCATATACCATTTATTTTTTCCATGGAATGTATAACCATTTTTACTTGTACTCCATTACATTCTGACGGCCTAAGAATAAGATGCCGTTTGATCTGTTGCAAGCATTGAACTACAAAAATCATTTTAGAAACATGGAACAGCTCATTTCAAAAACATCAGGCTATAACTCCATGACACGCAAACAGCAGTGTATCAATTCATTAATAAACTGCTTGAAGACTTCACCTTGGCCATAGCATGCTGCTATATTCTTCATACATAATGTCTGCTCTTGACCATTTTTCTCTACACTTTTTTTCTTCAGGCCTCAAAAACTATATTAATCTTCCGCTGTATACTTTCACTTTATTTCCTGCAAAAATACATCTTCCCCTGCTGGAATTGACCTCAGGTTAGGTGTCAAGGGAACAAATTATACTCTATATCCCAGGAGAAACTATAAATAGGCTGCTTTATAACCCAGTTGATCCCCCAGATATACCATAATGAAAATACTGCTAATGACACAAAAGGTTCAGATTCTTCTTTAGCTGATGGACCAAATATTAGAAATACAGAAAATCCAGAATATGCATTTAATCTAATAATAATTGTTCAGAGTTTGTAAGTTGATTGGATCAATGAGATTCTACCCAAAAAAATCTGGTTTGTGGATCTGATAACCTTCTCATGAGCCCCAGTAAACTACAGATTTTTGGAGCGAAGACTATAAAGCAAACCAGTTCATACAAAGGAATAGCTCCTCCACCTCATGAAGACATGCAAAGTTTGGGATGCATATCAACAGTGTAATCTATGCATGAATACTCAGGGGTAGGTTCCAGACAGCTCAATGGGGCTTACACCACAGAGAGCCAGTGCAGTGCTGTCACCTAGGATGTAGGCCTGGGATTCAGGAGACCTGGGTTCTAGTTCTCACTTAGCCATGGAGCCAGATGGATAACTTTGGGAGTCACAGATTCTCAGCCCAACCTATCTCACAGGGCTGTTGTGGGGATATGCCTTTACCCAGCTATGGACTAGAGGTTGGAGTGAGCCCAAGAATGTGGCATGCCAAGCCCAGGTTTACTTACAAGGGTGCTTTATCGTTCCAAGCAAGTGACTGGCTAGCTTTGCAAGAGGTGTAGCAAGCACATCATTTATGATGCCCTGTATGGATGAACCTACAAGGAATGGTCAGCGGAGCCTCCTCCAGGATAGTCGTCTGAACAAGACACGGGACAGTGACCAGCTTATGCAGCCTACTTGTGGGAAAGGGGCTGAATGTTACAGAAGTGCATTGACTAAGTGGTGCAAACCTACCTGTTTATTTCGTTAGCAAGCCAAAACCTATGCCATACCATTGAGCTCCATAGCCCATGCAGATTCTCATCCTTGTTAGTTTATCTCAAGCCATAGCAGTGGAAGTTTCCCATCTTGGCCAGGCTAAACTACCACTCAATGTGTTAACATGATATGATGTAGCATCATAAGCTAATTAAGTTACGCATGCAACAAGGCATGAGCCTATTAAGCTAATGATAACAGATTAAACGTGTTAACTGGTCTGATAAGGTGGGATTGAATGCAGCTGCATGTCCAGTTCTTTGTACATCTTTATCAGGACTGGAGAACAAGAATGACTTCAGTTGGGTAAACAAGCTTACTATCAAGCAGCATGGCACTTAGGACATGAAGAGAATAATGTAAACTGCCGCTTTCATTGTGAGAATAAAGTGGGATATAAATCTAATAAATAAATAAATAAATAAATGTAGACAGGACTGCAACCCAATAATATGATTGCAGCTTAGATATATACACACATTTTCAACTTCGATAGGTACATTTATATCTATATCCCTTATTAAAGCAGGGGGCATCGTACAATTGCCCAAAAGTTGATTGTTGATTGATGGATGTTTAATTGGGGCTATGCCTCATTCTTGCCCATAGTCTTCTGAACAGTAGTCCTTTTAAAATGATATGGAATCATTTTTCAATATTAAGTGCTCAGTCCAGTTAGGGTGCCCATAGGCCTCCAAACTTAGAGGATTATATACATCCGAGGGAAGGTGCGGCAGAGGCAATATCTGCCTCACTGTTCCTTACACTCTAATTTTGCTAAATGATCATTTTGGCGGTACTTTGAAGAGGAAGTGAAAGAGGCTATGGAGGACACTGGATACACCATAACTTGGCCTCCATGGTTTTCTCTCACCTGAATGCCCCCCTGTGTACCCTTTCCAGAGTTAAGGTCCTAAACCCTGTGTGTTTCTTTCTATGCCAGCTATGGGTGGGAAGAGACGGGTTCCAAGATCAGAGCTTTGTTGATGTGGGATCTGGGAACCCAAACTATATTACTCGAACTCAGTGATGCCTTGGATCCATAGGATCACTCCCCAATTTAATGACATTTTAAAATGGCTAACTTCAAATTTGAATTCTATGGAAAGATGCAAGACAAATCTCAAATTCTGAGAAATACAGTTTTGCCAGTAAATTTTAACTTTTGTTGTCTCGGTTTCTAAGATATATCATGAAGTTTGCTGGTATCTAGAATTTGCCAATTTTCTGATTACTGAAATGTAAATTTTTTAGCATTTGGAATCATCAAAACGAGTAGATCAGTATATCTCTTGTCTATGCCATTTCATATGCACACATTTTCAAAACCATTCTCTGTTGTTTCCACATCAATTTCCAAGTATTTTCTTAAAAGACAGCATAAAAATGGATTTTTTTTAAAGAAAATATGCATTCCAGTATAGTATGTATAATCCTAAAATATGCATTCTATGAAACTTTGGCACATTTTTGACTACAGAGCTGTATCACAAAATTCAGAAGAAAAAACTGTATTAGCTATATTATACTACATTTATTAGTCCAAATAAGTATAAATCAGCCCAGTTTGCTTAAAAATGCAGACTGGCTGTACAAAACTCTTGGGCATTCCAAGCCAAATTAATTGGCAATAATTCTGTCCGTTAATGGCTAATAGGGCTTTTCTATCAAGATATGGTGAAGAACTAGGCAACCTGCTTCTATTCACAAGTTGTATTTGGTTATGCTCTTTGTTTTACCCTGTGGTTGCAGAGATATCAAGGATTAGAAATGAATAAAAAGAGCTCCTGAAATAAATACCATTACAACTCGAAATATAGAAATCCCATGTGAAACAAATTCTAACAGAATGTATTAATTTATCCTTTGCAAAAATATCAAGGAACACCATGGGAGCTTTGGGACTTTGCAAAAATCTGTAACCTTGGCACAAGAGCTGTGGAATCTCTTACCCTGCCTGTAGGACTCAGGAACATTCCCAGTTTCTGCTTTTTGTTAAATTTGACAGAACTCTGCTTTTAAAAAGGCACTGAAGGTAGGAGATAAATGCATAATGTGGTATTGCAGGATATATATCAAAATTATATGGCAATGTCAAGATTTCAGTGATGCAGTGGGTCCATTCACATAGAACCTAGGCCATGTGAGGCGTTAAATGCATGACATGCTATTTTAGCTTGTGTCCTGGGTTTGACAGGCACATGGTTTTCAAGCATGCATGGTTTCTCTTCTCCTTTGTCTTGTCTCCTAATGTCAAGCAGTGCCCCATCCTTTGCCATGGCTGAAAATCAATCTCATGCTGCATCAGAATGGCTTACATTTATTTAATTATTTTAAACTTTTTTAGACTATCCCTTGCCATGGTCTCAGGATGGTTTAACAATAAGACAAAATAGAATAAAATAAAACAAAACACGGCATCCTAATAAAAAAAATTCCAATCAACAATAAAACCCTTTTAAAACAATCGTGTCTTAAAACACTGGGAAAATAAAAAGGTTTTAGCCTGGCTCTAAAAAGAATAGAGTGGCAACGCTGGGCAAACCTCTCTGGTGAGTGAATTCCACAATTGGGGCGCCACAGCAGAGAAGGCCCTTCTCGGGGTAGTCACCCTCCTAATCTCTTTCAAGGAGGGCTCCCAGAGAAGGACCTCTGCCCCAGATCTCAAGGGGCGGGCAGGCACATATGGAGGAGATGTTCCTTCAGGTAACCAGGCCCTAATCTGTTTAGGGATTTGTAGGTCATCAGCAGTACCATCTTCTGCCTCTCCCTCATTGCCACACTTGCTTTCCTGGTCGTGGCCACAGTTTGCTTCCTTCCCTCCACTGCTCTTCAGTGAAGCAAATGGCTGTTTACTAGATTAGCATTGTTGCTGGAGAGGAGTGCTACAGAAGTACTCCCAACTCCCCCCATGCTCTGTGCCAATATACAGGCACTCTACACTCCCCTTCCCCTCCCTCCCTGCACATGTGTCTACACTTCCCCATGTGCAGGACTCACACATGCCAAGGGCTGCCTTCCCCACTGCAGCTGGGCACATGAAGGACATGGGCGCCCATGGCAGGGGCACAGGCAGTGTCTTGCTGGGCAGTGTTTCCCATAGGAGATCCTGTGGTCATAGCAGGGATTGTTGATGGTCCTTGGGGATGTTAGGGGAAAGAGAGAGGGGAGGGAAGAATGGGACACTTCAATGGGAGTGAGAGATGGGCTTTTTGGGGTAATCACCCTGAAAGGGATGCTTCTCATGTGTAAGGCAGCCTTTGCAAGAGGAGGCCACTGTTTCCCAGAATAGCAGAAGTACACAACATTTTCTAAGTGCTACTCCAGCAACCAGGCCAGAGCACCAAACATAGCTATCTCCATGGCTGGTCCTGCTGGAGGTGGTGTGGCATGATGTCCTGTTTCCATATCTGAAAATGGAAACTTCTGTGTAGTTGCCACACTTTTACCATAGAGTTCTGCAGCAGGAGATGCTCTTGTCTTTCTTTGCTAACCTGGTTATCTGCCTAGCAACTGCTGCATTGTGGACAGCAGTGCTGTGACTGGCTGCTCCATGCTTTCTTTCTGCCTTGCCAGTGAGTGGCTTCAGCTGCCCAGCTACAGTGACCAGATCTTGCTGGCAACAAACCATGGTGAAGCATGGAAACCTTACAACAAGCTGTTGTTTGTAGTTGGACTGAGTGTAGTTACAACACATTTGGTCTCATGTAGTTGCACTGAGACCAAATGTGCCATGGTTCACCATAGATATGGGGTTCAGAGGTAACAACAAGCCATGCCACCATGGTTTCCATCATGGCTTGCTACATGAGCACCTGTCCCATTTCAGAAACATGCACAAGTGCATTACAAAAGCACTCGGAAGTCAGCCAGTAAGCAGTGCTGCTACCAAGCGGGTCCTTGCATAACACACCTTCAACGCCACCCTTCCTTCAATGAGTCTGTATTTGCTCTACTGTTGTCACCTGATAGTATTGCTTCTTATCCTCTTTTGCTAGCACTTGCTTACTTAGCCAGTAAGAATAGGTGGTGAGCAGGAAGTGGTATCGCCCTTCCTTTCACCATGCTTTATTGTCTAGTTCTGACACAGCTCACGCTGTGACACACGAGTGTCTGGTCTGATGGAACACACCTGAGTTACCTGATCTTCAAGCAACTTGCACTGGACACATTTCATTCATTTATTTACTTTGTTTATTTACATAATTTACATAATTTTACATATTTTGATGCTGTACATCAATAAGATAACTGAGCCGTGGGAAATAAAAGAGAAAAGGCAAGCATAGTGATCACAGTAATAACAATTGAAATGCAGAATTAAAGCCTTTAAAATCAGATTATGCCAATAAAAATAGCTGGCTGATTGAGGGAGCTTGTTTAAATAAAAATGTCAAAAGCAGGCACTGAGAATGAAAGAACGTTCATCTTTGTCTCATGTGAACAGTTTGGGAATTCCATAGAGAACGAGTCAGTACATTGAAGTCTACATTCTGAGTGGACTTCAAATTGCAGGCCCATTTGCAAGGGCCAGGGTTATCTCTTCTGATTATTTTAGTGACTAAGCAGCCTGGTAAGGCAGAAAGCTCAGATTTCCGGATTCCAAGTTGTTTAGGGCTTTATATGCCAATAGCAAACATAAAGATGTCCTAGTAACAAATAGAGAGCCAGTGTAGTTCCCTTGGTATAGGTGTTCCTTTGCAGTCTCAAGCTGCCTGCTTCCTTGATGTTTAAAGCCCTGCAGGTTTTGATCTTGTCATCCTTTCACTATGGTTTTTTTCCTAGTGCAAATGCTGTGATCTGCATGCAGGATTGGGAAGATCAGATCATGTCAAATTCCTTTGATAGATGGTGATGAGTGGAGAGCCACCTGCTATTTGATCCCAGATGCAAAACTCATTAGCCACACACCAAGTTTGCATCAAACCAAATCTCATAGTTTGCTGATCATTCTATCATGTTGGGGCCCCAATGTAGCTACTAATGTGATATATAGTGAGAGTTGGTGGCAGAGGCAAAACAACAAAATGAACCCTTTAACACATGAGTGCATAGGGAATGGCTTGAATTGATGGAGTTGCTTTTCACATTCTAAGCGTAAGCCATATGGTTGTGACAAATTATTTTAAGCTGCAGTTTTCTGGAGGGGTAGCATTTATGGTTCCTAGAAGCTTGTTTAATTTTGAGCTAAGGAAGGAAGTAAACAAGCATAAGGCAATAGCTGCAACAAGGCCCTTATTATGTTTGGGCTGACTGTCACACAGAATTGGGTATAATAAGAATCAAGGCTGAAAGGTATTTTGGCTCTGACAAGAACCCCGCAGGACATTCTCCAGGGAAGAAACTTTCCTGCTAGCAGTAATACAATGCTTGGGCTGATTTTTATTTCTATTTTAAAAAAAAAAATTCAGAAGCTACTGTCCCTGTTGGGTTCTTAAGCAGTGGGTGGCATAGGTTGGAAGGAAACCCAGCAAAAGATTAAGTTTTATCAGGCCAGCTTTTCTGTTCCTTTTAACAAGGGGCATAAAGCATTAATGCCACAATCAGGAGTGTTTACTGCTGCTCAAAAACAATCCTTATAGCTATTGTTTATAATATAAAATGCAAGCATAGCAGGCAATTTTGAGGTAACCATGAGGGAGGCTAACAGGGAAGGCTAAAATGTTCAAATCAAAATTGTTTGCCGATACTTCCAAATATGTAAGTGTTTATCATCACTTCAGGTTGAGGATGCCTGCTATTTAACACAAATAGATACTGGAAACAAATAGATTATAATTCGAAGCATAATCATAAAATCAACTGAAATCAACAGTGGGTTAACATTCACTTGGGGTGTTTGTTTCTGTCATTGCACTGATGTAATCAGGTTCCCTAATTCAGTTGATATGGATTAGATTGCATTTCCTAAGGGCTAATTTGAATTAAGCATAAAGTTAAAGATAGGACTAAAATTAGGAAATAGCTGTCCATACATACTGTATTTCATTGTGTTTATCAACATATTGTACACTGCCTGGATAGCCCTGAATTGGGCTATAGGTTGGGACATATAAGTTTTAAGATAAACACATAGATACATACATGCAAACATACAGGGAATAAATGAGTTCTTGCTCTATAAATGGTATTGTTCAGGTAGCTTCAAATGGTTATGCAACAAAAGGTGTCCTTGTTCACTCCTTCATTTTGATAATCCACAAGATGAAATTTTATTTTATTCATGGATTCAATGTATGTCTTGATCTGTACATAAAACAGCATATTCTTAATTCCCCACCATCAGATTTTTGGTTTTTGAAACCAAAACAGGTTTAGTAGTGAGTTTTGTGAGAATATGACCTTTAAGCCAGTTTCTCTTTACAATTTTAATTGTCAGGGCTCTGGATGCTATAAGAGCATCTAACAAAACAGTGCCCTTGAACTTGTCTCTCTGAAACTGTGGAAATGGGTTTTCCTTGCTCCTCAGCTGTATAATCCAGCTTGTCTTTGAGGCAAATGTTCCATATGTTTAAAAAGGTATGGGAGATTGTCCAAATGAATGTAAGGACCAAAGACCAAGATATAAATCTAGACATAGCCAGTTAATTATTAGAAACCCTTGCAGTGAGAAAAAAGATTATTGTCTGAAAAAAATGGTGCAAACAGATGTGCATTTTAGAGACACATCACTTTGTTTCCACAGTTCAAAATAGCCATCAGGTTTTTCTATGGATTAATTTTAATCCCTGAGCCAGGATTCCAGCAAGCCATCACTTCTCCTTCACAAACTGTAGCCTTCAAACAGGACCCTACTAAAAAAGCAGCATCCAGGTTCTCAAGATTCTCAGGTACTAAATCTACTCAACACCACAGACTGTCAAGGAATGATGGTAAAGAAATTAAGGGTTTACCCTAACAATTTACCCTAACCCTGCACTCCTCAGGTGTGTTGGATGTGGCCAGATGAAGGATGCTTGGAATTATAGTCCAACCTATCACAAAATTGGGAAAGGTTGCCTTATATACTTCCTGGGTGTGTTCCTTCATTGTCACTCTAAGGTTGTCTCATTTCCAAGACCATTCTAGGGTTCTGAAGGATCTACCACCAACTATCTTCGTTTTCTGCTTCTGCTTCTTGACCTCTATACCTTCTTCCTTGAGTGTCCCCGTAGGCTGATCCATGCCATTTATGACAGGAACAATGAAGTCTAATATATTGAACTGGCAGTTGAAATGTATGTTTAGGAAAACATACCTTTTAAAATCGAATTCCAGTTTGACTTCCACTGCCCTTGGATAGGCAAGAAGTGATGGATGACACAACAGACTGTGTTCCCTTAAAATCTGAGGTAACCAAATTCTAACTTCAAAATCTCACAAAAAACTTCCTCAGACATATTTTTTAAGGAAAAATGAAAAATGTAAATGAGATATATGCCCTGAAAACTGGAAAGATCACAGTGAAATACATAAATATCTTTCATTACTTTTACTTTCAGGCTGAAATGCAAATCAGAAATTAAAGTGAAATGCCATGTATATGTATGTGTGTAAATGACTGGCTTCCTCACGCTTGCACTTTCCAGATATTTGAGACTTCATATCCCATAACCCTAGCCAGCATAACAAAATCCTAGAAGTTGTAGTCCAAAACACACAGAGAGTACCACGGTCTAGATCAACTGGTCTACGATATAATTTCCATTTGCATTTCAAATGCCTTATCATCTATCACATCTAGTGATGCCAGAAAATTTTGCAATTCATCTGTTCACTCGTCGAACTTCACCCATTCGTAATGCTGCTCCCAGGCCTGGAATACCACTTTACACATTCATGATTAAGTTCATATTTATGACCTTCAGAGCACATGCAGTCTGTATCTGTTCCAAACAATGTCAGTTTTGTGCACCTGCTGCATAGGCTGAATTACCTCTTTTGTTTTCTAGTACTCCGAGCTCCACCTTGGCTCTGTGAAAAGGAGGACTTAGCAACCTCCCCTGATGTTTTACCCATCCTAGAGTCTCTGGGATGTTTTAGCTCTGGCTCCAGGGTGTCTATACACAATTGCGGGGGGCTGCACAAGTGCAGCTCCTAACATCTTTGGTATTGACAATGTGCAAACACATGTTTACACTGAATGAACATTTGCTTTGAAGGAGACCTACATGGTGAGTTTACTTTCCATGTATGTAATGAACTGACCCAGTGTAAGCTTGCCCATTTTCAAGGGACTGAAATGCAAAATGCTTTATGTACTGCCATGCTGGAAGACTGAAATGTACGTCCAAAACAAAAATATAACTAGAACTGGGCTCCAGCTTCATCTCAGCCATGGAGCTAACTGAGTGTTTTTGGGCCAATCACAGAGTCTCATCCCAACTTACCTTACAGGGCTGTTGTTCTGAAAATGCAAGTGAGAAGAGGAAAGACATGACATATGCTCCCTTGGGTTCCTTGAAAGAAAAAAAGGGAGATATATAAATATAATACATAAAACAAATAAATAACTTTATTTATAATAAGTAGCTACTACTACTTTGATTTATGAGTTGGTCTGTAGCTGAAGTGCTCAAGGTAACATATGCAATTAAGCAAAACAATAAAACACATGATAAAATTAACAAAGCGCAAAATACATAGAAAGTATTACTTTAAAAGCACTAACAAAAACTCAGCATTTAAAAGCAATAGATAGCTCAACCTGAATACAGAGAAGATTATTTTAAAATACAGCAGTACACATATTAAGAATAAAGACAGAGCAGTGAAAAAGACCTGGTCCTGAAAAATCCAGGAAATTCCATAAGGTCTTTCCACACCTGGGGAGCCTTCATAAGTAGCCACATAAGAATCTTAGTGTGTAGTGTTCATTTGGGACAGGACTTCTCATGAAGGTTTCATGGTACAGGGCCTCTCAAGGCATGAGAAGGACGCACATGGGAAGAAATGGGCCATCACATACTCTAACCCCAAGCCAGGAAAGGCTTTGTACAGGAACACGCAGCCTGAATTAGGCCTGGAATGAACCAGAAAAACAGTAAAGATTTATAATGTTCACATATAACACCCTATAGTGGCTAGTCCCCTAGCCACTATAGTTTGCGCTGACTGAAGTTTCCAGTTTATCTTTAAGGCAGCCTCACATACCAACCATTGTAGAACATCAGTTGGGAGGTTATCAGATGGATTACTGAAGTCAAGCTGCCCTTATCCAGAATTTCAACCCAGAGGCACTCTAAATTACGAAACAAACATTTGCTTAAGAGACATAGCTGGATCTATGAGTGCTCCAAGCTAAGGATTTGATCCTCTGGTAGGAGTGCAATGCCTTCTGGGACATCACTCACAGGGACAGTCAAACTATCCACCAACCGTGGCTTCTTCTTTTCTGGATTGAACGTCACTTCTTTGGTTCTCATTCAGTTTATTATCATGGGCAGACACCGATTAAGTAATTCCATCTCCTCATCTGGTTTAGATGGGAAAGAGAGATAAAGCTGGGTATTCTCAGCATACAGATTAAGCTACACTCTAAATCTCTAAGTTGCCTCACTCAGCAGTTTCACATAGGCGTTATATGGCAGGTGGACAAGACTGAAACGTGCAGGACCCCAAAGTATAACTGCCATAGGATCAAGCAGATGTTCCCAGCACCACCTTCTGGAAACAGCCATCCAAGTAGGGGTGGACTCATAGCAAAGCCATGCTACCAATTCCAGATGGAGTTGGCAGAATGATGCCATGGCTGGAAACCACTGAGAAGCCCAGGAGCATTAAAATAGTTACATTTGCTCTGCTTTTCATAGCAAAGGTAATCCCACAGGGCAACTGAGGCAGTTTCTGTGCAAAACCACTAAACCCTGAGTGAAATTCATCCAAAATGACTTTTTTGTCCAATTCTGGCTGCAGCTAATCAGCTGTCATCCACTCAACTGCCAGCTTTCATGGTTAGGAAAAGGCAACTCAGTCACTGGAGCTAATTAAACGACTGCATGTATATTCCTCCTTTCCTGCTTATGAAGAACTAACTCTATAACTTGTCCATATACACACTTCTTTCTTCATTCATAGAAAAGTGTACCCCCTGCTTTATATTTTAAACCTTCTGTCCAACACCTGATCGCCACTCCTTTGCCAACAAAACATGTCCCAAGGGAAGGAGATGCAAGTCCCAAATAGAAAGAAAGAAGCATTCCAGCAGCACCTAAGAGCCAAAAGAAGCAAGTAACAGCTGGCTCCTGACCTAAGAAATGTCATGAATTCAACACATGGAATGATGGCTTATGAGACTGAAAGTGCCAGTTCCGTCCCTTGTTAACCCCTTTTCAGTGGTGTTAAAGAATGCTATACTGTAATTTGCTGTGTGCAGTTGAAAGGGTACCATTAACAGACAACATAGCAGCTGGCAAGCTGGAGAATAAAGATTTTGAAAGGAGTGTGAGTTCATTAGCCTTTAAAACAGAAAAAGTTGCATATTGTTAACTATTTTTCTTAACAGGTGCTACAGTCCTGCACCTGTGGAGTCGGTTCAACTGACAATTCTTATGATTTGATAGCCTACTTCCATAGACCATTTTGGTAGACATTGTACACTGGCAGACTTGAACACTGCTCTATTTATCCACAATTTCAATGTATTTTCTGCAACTAAGTTATATTTACCTGAGAGGTTTCAGGGGGAACAGGTTTCTGAATGTGCAAGAAATCAGTTGAAACAAGCAATCCTTTATTTTAGATCAAAGAAGTAAAGAATACGTCATTAATCTGTATAATGTAATACTGCATGCCTGCTGACAGCTGTGCACATTGCCTAAGAAAGCACAGGACCATTTCTTTAGGGTTCATGTGTTCGGTGGTTACAGATTGCCTATTAACATTTTGATATATTGTGAGAACCAAGCTGAGATATTGTCCCGACAGTGGGTGGACTAATGCAATTTACTAACTTTAAATAAAGTGTGCATGTATTTTGTTATAATACCGTAACAAATTTCATTTGCCTGACAGAACAAAAAAGAAAGGAAAGGATTTACAAAAAAAACCCCAACAACACCATGCTGTCAATGAATAATAATGAAGTTATTTAAATGCCAGGATATTTGAAGGAATATTTTACATACTATACATTATCATAGATATGCGTAACTATGCCTGAAATAAATTTATCATGTAGGAGCTCTGTGGGTGGATAAGAAGGTTAGTGTTGGTTTCTTGTGCTCACATAAACCACTAGTGAAGTCATTTATTTTCAGTTAGTTTTTGTTTATGGATGCACCTCAAATCGTAGGTAGATGTGTTAAATGTATGCCCTAAATCTTGCAGCACTAATCTGTCTATCTGCCTCTCCCTTAGATTCACATATGGATCTATGCACAGCAATCAAAATTGAAATATAAGGGCTGCATGTCCTTCTATAATCTCATGATAAAATAAAAATAAATAAATGAGGCTAGGGAGTAAACCAGCATAGGCATGAATGAAAAGATTTAAATATGGATTAAAATGCATATTCACACAGTCCTTTCTCTGTGTATTTAGAAAGAAATCCCAGGAGTTTAATGGAATAGCTTCCTAAGTGAGAGCCTAAGGGAGGCATGGGTAACACACACAGCTCCCCACCACTAACGAATCTGCTGCAGAAGAAAGGGAGCTGAAGCGGGGGGGGGGGGGGGGAGCTGATTTGTCCACACCATGAATTTGATTGCAGTCTTGTTGATTTGAATTAACAAGCCTTGTTGATTTGAATTAACATGGTGGAAGTGCCCACTTCCATTAAGGTGAGTCACAAAGAAGAGATTCCTTTGCAGGCGTGTCCTGTGATCAGTAATGATGGTGTGCAATGTCACAAATTGTGCTTGTTTGTTTGCTCACAACAAACAGACACGGGCCAACTCACAGTAGGATTCTTTTAGTGATGTACAAATAAGTTCAGGTGCTTCAACAAGCAATTCAGGACTCGGGTGGGGGGAATCTATGCTAGAGTCACTTCCATTTTTTAGGAACCACACTCTCAATATATCTATACAATGCAATCAACATTGTTTGTTTGTTTGTTTGTTTTAGTTCTACAATGTCCACTAGTCAATGACATACACCAATGAATACAGCTTTGTTTCCATTGTGATATTGTGTCATAAAAATAATAATACAATAGCAGGAGAAGTAGGAGGCATCAGAAAGATGAAGTGTGCAATGAAAAGCTGTATTAACTAAGTGTGAGTGTGAGTGAGTGTGGACAATGAAAAAGCAGGGCAGGGACAGTTTCTTCTGCTCCATCACAAAGAAATCATAAGGAGAAAGGGCAAGTTGAGAGGCAGTGTAGAGAGTTGCTATTGACTGTTCAGATGGATTTGTCTGATTCTGAGAAGGAGGTGGATGGCCAAGTGGATGGTGGTGAGGACTTTGAAGTCTCAAGGTTAGCTAGCAAAGTTTCTTAGGCAGAGAAAGGGAACTGGCCTGCTTTGGAAGGGGCAGAAGGGTTTTCAGGATAGGAGCAGATACAGGAGCCAGTCCTTGACCCAGTAAGGATGTGACAGGACAAACAATCTGCCCAGTTAGAAGGTCTCCAGCATTCCCACTGTCTTGTGCTCAAGCAGTAAGAACCACCAAGACAAGTTGCAGACAAGTTGTAAGCAAGCACAATGTGTGATATTGCACAGCATTACTACTGACCATGGGGCACAGCTGTTAAAGCAAGTTTCCAAGATTCTGACTTCATGGGTCTTGTTTTCTGATCACTGAAAACAGAGAGATTCTGAAGGAAAAGATCTAATGCTGTGGGGCTGCCCTTTAAATTTCATGTTGAAGTGAGAGGAATAAGAACGCTGTAGTCCCACCCTTGCATGTTGCATCCTCTCCATCTCCCTGTTCCTTTTCCTTCTTCATGGAGACCTTTTCAGAACGGCAGATGAATAACTATCAGATAACAGTAGGAGGGGTTATGGGTAGCCTCTGTTTCTGTTGGAGTCCAATGCACAGGGGAGGAGTGACCTAAAGGAACAATTAGCTACTTAGGACCTTTGCAAAAGAAAAATGTTGCTGATAAATAACACTAAAAGCTTTAAAAGACGAATAGAATGGTGAAAAGTAGCCAGACAATATTCATTTTGAAATTATTAACCATAAGTATCTGCTGTTATTTATCATTTATAATAAGCTTTTAGCCTGTGTGGCTGTTTACCCAGGAAACCAGAGAGAGTTCTTTACTCAGAGATATTAGATCCAAAGTATGGGCAATGAGTCAGAAAAACTGTGAGGAGGGAGACTGAGACTGTTATCTTACCTATGCAGACTTACTTGGAAGTCACATGGCTAGATTGTGTTGCTCAGACAACATGTGTCAGAATCCGGACAGCTTCAGGGTTCCTCCTGCTGGCCAAGTGTCAGAATAACAGAATAACAGTATTGGGGAAGAGCTGTTTAAGAACTGACTCTCCCTTCCACCCTCCAGAAGCTGTCTCAGCAGTACTGGTCTCTAGTCTATTGAAGCTTTTGCTGTGTTTGCTTCTTGCTCCTGGATCTTGCACCTGTCCCTTCACCTTGCTCCAGGACCCTGTTCCTAATCCTGCTCCAAGGTACCTAGTCCTTCATGCTGCCCCCCGGCTCTTGACTTCTGGCTTGTGTTTGACTACTCCCTTGTTACTTGGACTGTGCTTCAACAGACCCCTGTTTTGACTTTGGCCTGATTGACTCTGCCATTTGGACTTGTGACTTGGACTGGTAATTAGATTCTGGCTTTGACCACTTTGCCTTGCTTCCTGGATCCTGGTACATTCCTGAGTCCTGATGCATTATCCTCTTCCCCAGATGCCCACACCCTGAACCCTTGCAATATAATCATGAAAAAATGCAAGCTTCATATCCTTTTGGGTTAGTTATAGTTTTGTGAACAGAGTAGAAAAGGAGTTGAAGAACTTTACATAAGAAGGAAATGTTCAGTACCATTTAGAAAAATGAGATGTTAAGATGTTGTATGTCTTCTGTAGTCAGGAAGAAAGTGAATGTTCAAGCTCCATCTGAAGTATGTGTGAGGGTCTCAGAAAGTGGACAAGAGATACATAATAAAAGATATTTTCAGATCAGTGTCTGGAAACCTAGTGGGAACTCCTAGGGCTTCACTGATTCTGTGCATTGTTTATTGCCTATGCATGTATATAAACATCATCACATTAACCTGTACCTTAGGAACAATTCCTATGGCTCCTTGCCTCACCTGACCTTTATGTAGTCAGAAGACTTCAAATCTTGGAATGAAAAGTTAAATGTCTAGAAACTTCATAACAGTTTTGTAACTTTGTCTTTGATGATCTGGGTTCACCTTTGGACCTCTGATGCCTATAATGGTGTTAGAATCAAGAGTATATTCTGACTTTGTGGAATAATAAAGAGGGAAATGGGGCAGCAGGAACTATTATTTCAGGTATGTGATGTTTAAGCTTAAGATAAAAGCGTAAAAGTCTTAATGTATGCAGGTATATCTCTTTTAGGTATTTAGGATACAATTATTAAAAGCTATTAAAAGGACCATTGATTCTGATGTTCATCTTCAAAACATCTCATTTATAACATTTCTCTATGATTTCTATAACTGTTACAAAACAATGAACCTCTTCTTTTAACTAAACAATACTATAAATGCAGATGAAAACGCTCATGCATGAAGTTATTGGTAAATCTTGACAGAAGATTGCAACTAAATAACTAAAAAGGATACAAGGAATCTATCTATCTATTGAGAGAGTGTTATGAGTTGAAACCAGTTTGGTGTCAATGGTTAAGCTGATCATGGAAGATTTCATGTTAGAAAAAAAGAGTTCTGTCCAGGTCACATGACTACTTTGTGCATATGAGCTGGTTTGTTACTTTTCAGCCAAGAATGCAGTGTGTATGTGAATATCTTGTTGCCTGAACCTTCTGTCAGCAGTACCAATTACCAATTAGCATGATTCTCTTCAAACTGTGTGATCATGGTTTCACATACCAAACAATTATTTGCTCTCATAATGAAGAAAACAGATGATCCGTTCTTTTTCTGCACAGTGCAATTTGTGCTGGAAACCAAAGCATGAGTAGTTATCACAACTTGATTTATTGAAGAATCTGAAGTGATCTCTTAATTATATGGCTTCTTGCTGCAGTAACTTGAAGTTGGTGTCATTTATCTGCAAGCTTGACCCACTTGTATATTATATTGACTGTGCTTAAATGTTGTCCCACTGGACTGTTAAAATATAAATCTATGAGGATCTGTTGATCTTGTGACTTTTCTAAAAGTACTGTGTAGTTATATGCAGGAAAATAGCATTTTTGAATTTAATGGCTGCCAATGTTAACTCAGATATCAAGCAACAGAAAATTTAACTAGGGAGGCCATTCCAATCTCTCCAGCTGGAAGCTGTCATGAAATTTATATGGAAGACTTATTCCCAGTACTTAATTTCTAAAAAGAGGGGTACCAGAGCTCACCTGTAAAGAAGGGTGAACAATGGTTGAAATCACTAGGATTCTGTTAAGATCATCTCACCACTTCTCTTGTGGTTGATTCTCTTTCACTCTGCACAAACAGAATATATGAATCATGCGGTTATCAAATGAAAGATTTGTACATGCATTCATCTCATGTATTCCTACTCAGAGATCCATAAAAATCATATTTTCCAGGAATCATTTGAAGATCTGATGAGGTGTGATTACTTAGTGAACTATAACTTGGCAGTGGTGGGATGGTGGGATGAAGCACCCATGTCACAAGGAGGCAAAAATGTCTGCGGAATTAGATGCATAAAAAATAGGCAGCATAGACACAGTGCTGCACATCTGAAATAGAAAGTATTGTGGAAAGTCAAAGCAACATTTTTGGTAATAATTCTCTGTGTTCAATTAATTATGAGAGACAGTCCTTATCATTTGAGGGCATATATAACATTAAACTAAACACCTTAACATTCCAAATCTAGACAGATTTGGCAGATTTCCATTCCAAATCTAGCGCTACGTGGGGCTGCCCTTGAAAATGGTCTGGATACTGCAACTGGTACAGAATAGAGCTGCCAGGCTGCTGACGGGGGCCGGCCATTACTCTCACATAACGCTGGTCCTCTACCAGCTCCACTGGCTTCCAGGTGAAGTCCAGGCCCAATTCAAGGTGCTGGTTTTGACCTATAAAGCCCTAAATGGCTTGGGACCAGGATACCTGAAGGAACGTCTCCTTCCTTATACACCCTCACACCCCTTAAGATCTGCAAGAGAAGCCCTGCTCCGGGAACCCTCTCTAAGAGAAGTAAAAAGGTCATCAACTCAGAGTAGGACCTTCTCTGTTGTGGTGCCCGGACTCTGGAATGTACTTCCCAAAGAGGTACGCCTGGTGCCAAGTTTATACTCTTTTTGGTGCCAGGCCAAAACCTTTTTATTTAAACAGTATTTTAAAATTTAATAACTTTTAACCTTCAGTCACTCTGTTTGCTTTGTGATTTATTGTTTGGCTTTGTTTCTGTTATTAGAAATTGTTGTTTTAATTGTTCTTTTAAATATTGTAAGTCATCCTGAGATTTTGTATAATAGGATGGCATACAAAAGCTTTTAATAAATAAATAAATAATAAATCCATATATCTTAAATTTAGATGCTCCCAACCCAATCTCATATTTATTAAAATATGCACAGGAATAATGTAGGTGGCACCATTGCTTTGGATAGGTATCTCTAACCACTCTAGTATGAACTAAATAAAGAGTTAATATGCACAAAGAGGCTAAATGTGAACTTCAGTAGTTGGCAAGCTGTTATAATACCCTAAAGAGCAACAGTGTTTTCCAATAAAAGAAAACATTTTCTTTACTGAACAAGCATTTTGAATTGTACCACTTGGCTTGCCAGGAGTGAAGTTCCTATCTTATCTCAAGATCAGATGGCTGAGACTGGTGTATTGCAAGGAAGTAATTTATCCCTTGTTGTCTTGACACTTGGCATTTATGACAAACATTACCACCACCTCTTAGAACTAGATTAACATTTCTTATTGTAGCAGTTACTTTGAGATGGCATTGAGAAGATGCAATTTTAATTTTTCTTAATCCAATATAAATGCAAATGTTAACCACTCACATGGTGGCATGTGTACATAATTAGGTGTCATTATATACTACACGAATCATTTGAAAAGCTCCAGAGAGTTATTTTGCTGCATGTCTTAAATTGGAAAGCAGCCAAGCAGTTTGCATCTTATTTTTGCTTTGGTATTTATGCTTGCTTAAAATAGTTCTCTGAAATTACAGGTCAACAGATTATGGGACAACATATGAAAAACTGAATGACAAGGTGGGTCTGAAGACCATTTTGAGCTACCTCTATGTCTGTCCAACGAATAAGCGCAAAGTAAGTGAAATCATATGATTGCCTTTAATCATAACCAAATGTTTCTTTTGATTAGTGTCTTATTATTTACATAGCACTGCCAATGCACATGAAGAAACAAACTAAAACAAGCAGATTACAATTTAGAGTATACTGAAATTTTCTTTTAATCTTCTCTGCATTCTGTTTCTCATTTCGTTCCTCCGGGGAATAATACTTCATCCACAAACTGATGATCATACAGCATTCCACATGCATCTGGTGTGTCATGAGGAGACTGAGTGATCTGTCTGCACCACCATCTTCCATGCATTTAGCTTAACGTCTTCATACACATGTACAACTAAATGCATATTTGGGAACATTAAGCTGTATTCGGAGCCCTTTGCATAACTTGAAGAGAGCACATAACTTGAAGAGGCCTTAGTCTTGCTCATTGATGTACATGTGGAAAACAATATGAGCAAAAGTTTACATATTGTTCTTAACCTGCAAGTCATGAGTAGGGGCAGTGTTGTGGGTACTCACAAGGAGCTTCTAAGCAAGGCTGCAGGAGAAAGTGCAGTCATTGGTTTCATGAGGCCAGGCAATGAAGGATTCCTGTGCCAAAACTTGATTTAAATTAAACTCACCTTGGCCTCTGATGAAGAAGCAATAATCCAGTCTTCAGCTCCTATAACAGGCCTTGCTTGTTGCCATCTGGGACTAATGGAAACTTCTAGCTGGTTTCCTGTACTGACTTTAGGAAATAGTTCTGTTCTGGAGTTTGATATGATGAGCTGTTCAGGCATATCAGTTAATTAAATAAGTCACAGCAGGGATATTCAGTGCAGGTAAAGCAGAGGAGAAGTTGCAGATAAAATGTTCAACGTCTGATGCCAATATGGTAGTAAAAGGGGCTCAAGGGGTTGGGAAGAACTTCAGGGGAACTAATGTCACTGATGGAAGCCTCCTTGACAGAACTTTAAGATTGGTTGGAAATGAGAAGCAAAGCCCATTTGGTGCTTCCAGCCAAGGTGGAGTTTCCTGAGTGAGGCAGGCAGCTAAAGCTTCTCTGGTGCTTCAGGGCTGTTAACCTATATTGCAACTCTATTGGGCCTATATTGTAGTATGTTCAGTGCCAAGTTAAGACATTTATTTTTACAGGATTTTACAGGTGCAGTCCTATGGTCTTCTGACATTGTCTGGAAGGCCAGAGGATTAAGAGTTGCAGCTCTGAGATCCTGTGATCTTGGACCTGGGATTCTGAAGACTGAGCCCCTGGAGATGATGCAGAAAGAACTGTACCAATTGCCTTCTTCTGGGTAACAATAGGGTCTCCGAGGGGGGAAAAGGGTGTGTGTGATGGACTGGGGAGGGAGAGGTATGTGCCAGCCTCCTTCCCTTCTCTTCCCTAGAGTTTTATATGGATAGCCAAAAAATACCCAGCATGATGTGAGGCAGCTGTGGAGGGACAAAAGGTACATAGGCCTCCAAGTTCAGAAACTTATGTGCATCTACAGCATGGGGCACAGATGGGTGTCCTTGGTCCTTCAGTTTTGTTTTTAGGGTGTTAAAGTGTTGATAGCTATTTACACCACTGCTGGCTTTTACTCTGGTTTTTACTATTCTGTTTTAAACTCTTCAAGCATTTATTTTTCATTGTGTTTTGCTTTGGTATTGTCTTCAGTGAACTGCCTGGAGAACTTTGGCTGTTGTGCAGTATAGAGATATAGCAAATGAATATATCGATAAATGAGAGGCAGATTGTTTCCTTGCTTTCACCTTAGCACTATGTAAATCACAAGGCAAGTAGCCCTTTTGGTGCCAACCCTTTTGCTAACTGGTGAAGCGGCAGCTCTTAGTTTGAATCTGTGTTATGTGTTTTGTGTCTTCATGCCAGAATTTGAGCAATCTCAGTTCCATGCAGTGATTGTTTTATTCAAATATGTTCTCAGCTCTACCTGTGGTAATTCCCAAAGCTCATGAGGAGGAGGACGAACTTGAGCAAGCAAAACTTGTATGGAATAGAACACTTTTAACATTTATTGGAGCCAAAATATATCTTCTAATCACCTTCATTAAGGTATCAAAATTGTGACTGTTACATTTCTAGTTACTGCTTGCTGCTAACTATTGATTAACTTGCCTCAAATGTCACTAGGCTCAGACTTTGAAAGGAGTTTTGGGAACGTGGAATATTAGTCCTAAAGGAAAGTTCACATGAATCAAAAGTAGGATTTTCACTTCTGTATCACCAAAAGAGGGGAAAAGTGGGCACTAATTCACATGACATTTGCACATGCTAATTCCGATATTTAGATGCCAATTTGACTATGCAATTCCTTCCTTCGCTCTCCCACTGGCCACAAAGGGGGACTTTTAAAGGTCCTGCTAGGGTTTTTTAGGGTTATTTTAAATGGTTTTGTGCAGAAGTAGTTGTTATTCTCAGAAAGTCTCTCTCTCTCTCTCTCTCTCTCTCTCTCTCTCTCTCTCTCTCTCTCTGTGTGTGCGTGTGTGTGTGTGTGTGTGTGTGTGTGTGTGTGTGTGTGTCTGTACAGAGAGGGAGAGGGAAAGGGTCATTGCCAGCCCTGGACATGTTTGAGTTCACTATTTCCCATTTCATTTCATTTCATTTCATTTCATTTTCCTGTTTGCCTCCATGTGCATCTGTATCTTCTTCTGTTTCACATGACTATCCCTTTGAACATCATACTAAAAATACAAGACATCGACTAGCATATCTGTTTTTTGGCACTTTCTATAATATGTGAAGCTGCTGTTGGCCAACTAGGTCTGCTATAAATTTACTCCACTGTCATATTATTGCCCAGCTGAACTGAAATAAAGTTCATGAACAAAGTGCATTATGCAAACTAGGATGGTTTAGTCAAACTTTTATCTTAAAAGGAAGAATTGATTTAAGTTGAATTATAGCAAACCAGAGGAGAAATCTTCAGCATGAGTTGTTGTGTGAATTTTTATGTGTGTGAACTGGAAATTCATCAAAGATTTATTAATAAAGATTTATTATGAGTGTTGTTGATGTATTCCCAAATGGATGCTCTGCCATTACATTTTCTATTTATCATTTTTATTTGCTACAGTGCAAACAGCTGCACGGGTGCTACATCTTTCTTTTCATCCTGAAACAGTAAATTGTACTAATCCCAATGTAAGTTTTAAAAAATCTGATATAGTTGCTGTTTTAAAGTATGCTTGCTTTAAGACTGATCACTATAAAGTGCCATCCTATACACATCTGTTCAGATGTATAGTTCTATTAAGTCCAATGGGTGTGAATAGGATTGCAGCTATAATGCATATTTTAATGAACTTGCTTATCCTATAGAGGTTTGGCAGTCTTGATGCCCAATGCCCTTTGTATTTTGTACAATAGGAGTGATTGAAGCTCTCTTCAGACATTAGCAGGAAAGGGTTGATATGAGGGGTAAGTAGGGCTCTGTTAAACAGACCCATCTACCATCATCATGCAGATTATATAGCTCTTCTTCCAATGACTGAACACACAATGCACCTACCTGTTGTCTTGTGCATATAGTTGTACATGTGAGGAACACTATGTGAAGTAGAAACCCCGTACTATTAAGTTTCCCACTCCTGTGGAGTTCTCTGTGTATACAACTGTATATGAGAAGATCCCTTCTCTGCACATGCCCATGGCATATGTGTGGTTGTTTGGGCAGGTGTTTTATAATGTGTATGACAACAGTGGGCAGACAACTGAGACCCAGTGTGGTGTAGTGGTTAAGAGCATGGGACTGAGACCCAGAGGATCTGGGTTCTAGTCCAGGCTCAGCCATGGAGCCAACTGGGTGACTTTGGGCCAGTCACAGACTCTCAGCCCAACCTACCTCACAGGGTTGTTGTTGTGGGAATAAGATGGAGGAGATGTAAGCTACCTTGAGCCCTTTGTAGGAAAAAGGCAGAATATAAAGCAATAAATAAATAAATAAATAAATAAAACTTGGTGGTCACTCTCCACATGATCACAGAATCATAGAGTAGTAGAATTGGAAATGTCCAATAAGGCCATTGGGTCCAATCCCCTGCTCAGTTCACTACTCCATCTCTCAGGGATGTCTGTCTAGCTGCCTCTGAGGTGGGAGAGTCCATTGTCATGCTGCTCTAGCAGTCAGGAATATTGTCCTGATGTGCAGCTGAAATCTTGCTTCTTGTAACTTTTTTCCTTTATTCTGTGTCCTATACTCTTGGATGACTGTTCAGACACCCTGGCTCTTCTCTGTGTGGCACTGTTCAAGCACTATCACATTGCCCCTCAGTTTTCTCTTCTTGAACATGCCTACATCTTACAGTCTCTTTTTATTTGATTTTGATTCCAGTTCCCGAACATCTTTGTTAGCCTTCTGTAAATGTTTTCCAGTTTCTTTGCAACTTTCTTAAATTGTGATGTCTAGAACTGGATGCAGTACTAAAAATGAGACCCAAACAGTGCTGAGTAGAGGGAAACTAGTACTTCCCATGAGTAGGAAGTAATACTTCTGTTGATACAGTCCCTATTACCATTGATAAGCACTCTGAATCTCATTCTGTAGCCATCTCTGGATCCATCTTATCAAGCTGACTCTGAATTTTGTTCCATCTGCCAGTGTATTATCTATCCACCCAATTTTGTGGTATCTGCAAATCTGATAAGCATTCCATGTACCTCCTCATCCAAATTATTAATAAAAATGTTGAAGAGCACTGGGTCCGGGACTTAACTCTGTGTTATCCCACTCATTGCTTTAGCCCATTTTGGGAAGGTACTGTTGATAGGCTCCTTTGTGTCCAATTCTGTAGCCAACTACAAATGGAGCAGTTGCTCCATGTAGCAGTTTAGTTAGTTTGCCAATTAGGATATTATGGGCATTTTGCCAATATCTTCACTGAAACCAAGATATATTATGTCCACAGCATTCCCACAATTAACTGGGATTTTAAAAAATAGATCAAATTAGTCTTCTTAACTAATCCATGTTGGCTTCTAGCAATCACTGCATTGTTTTCAAGGAGTCTGAAAACTGAATGCTTTATAATTGGTTTCTGATTTTTTTCCCGGTGATTGATATCAGTCTGACTGGTCTGTAGTTCCCAGGTTCTTCCTTTTTTCTCTTTTTGAAGACAGGTACTACATTAGCCAAGCGCATGGTCAGAAACAAGCCAAAGGTCAAGAACCAGGAGGGCCAACAGTGGTGCAGGTACCTTGGACAGGATAGCAGGGTGGGAGACATGGCATGGTGGGAGACACAACATGGCAGGAACCAGTTGCAGCAAGGGTCAGGGAAGATGCAGGAGCTGAAGCACTGCTTGTAGGAAGCCCTGCATTACTGAGACAACATGGTGAGGCAGGATACACAGGCAAGAGGCAGGCGCAACACCAAGGCAACATGGAAAGGCAGGAACCATTTGACAGGATGCAGACATAGCAGCAAGCAGGCACACCAGTGCTGCTGAGGGAACACAGCAAGGTAGGATGCAGACCTGTCCTGTTAAAAGCAGTTCTGGAGGGAGTAGCTTGCTCTCATATAGCTCTTCCCCAGGATCCCAGCTGGCGCTCATTAGTAGAGTGAGAGGTTCAGCAGGCCTTGGAACCAATCCTATAAATACAGTGGTAATTGTTCTGGTTCTGGTCATCAGAGCAGCCCAGATCCTGACACCAACCCATCATAAATAACATTTCTTGGGAAACTTGAGTGTTTTCCTCGAAGAAACAACTTCGAGCAGTCTTGTAACATACAGTCGGTCCTGAGCACAGAACAAAACCAGCCTTGGTCACTCTAATGGCTGATCTTGATAAAGAGGCAGGACGTTGGAGGTACTACATTCCAGTAGTTTCAATCCTACCTGTGTGGATGAATACAGGAAGCAACACTGGGTGACTAATCCTCAGACCTTTGGTCTATGGGGTTCCACAGGGTACCATCTTTTCCTAGGTTGTTCAACACCTATATGAAGTCATTGGGAGGAGTCATTAGGGAATTTGGAGCCTGTCGCCATCAGCGTGCTGATAACACAGCTGTTTCTCCCTGTGACATCTGAAGCAAGTAGAACTAAACAAGACCTAGTTCAGTTCCTAGACTCAGTGCTAGGCTGGATGAAGGCCAATAAACTGAACCTGAATCCTAGCAAGATAGAAAGGCTGTGAGTGAATGGTTCCCAAGTCCTGGAGGCTGGCTCATTGCCTGTTATGGATAAGTTGTGCACACTTCCAATGAACAGGTTTGAAGTCTGGGGACAGGTCTACATCCATTCTTGTCACTGTAGTCCTAAGTTACCATGGCAGTTCGGAAAGCCTTTTACCACTTTGACTGGTTCACAAGCTATGGCCTTTGAGAACTTGATGACAGTAGTACACTTGGCTGCTTGTAGCCTCAAGGATAGATTACTGCAATGCTCTTTATGTGAAGTTACTCTTGAGTCTGATCTGGAAACTGGAGTTACTACATGAAGCAACAGCTTTGCTGTTGCTAGGAGTACCCAGTTCCTTTGTTACAGGACAATTACAGGGCACAGTTCCTTTGCTGAAGGAATGGCACTGCCTGCTTATTTGCTATTGGAACAGCTTTAATGTTTTGCTGCCACTGTATAAAGCCCTAAAGACCTTGGCCCAGGATATGTAAGGCAGTGGCTTCAACCTGCCTGTTCATTGAGGTCATCTGATGAAATCCCTTTGGTGGTCCTGGATGGCTTTATGGCCCAACTGCAGTCTACCCAGAGAGGCGTTTTTATTGGGATGGTTCCATCTCTGAGGGGCTCCCTGATGAGGAAGACACCAACATCATGTTGCTTCTGGCACCTTCTGTTATTGCAGGAAGCCTTCTTTGGTTGACCAGTCAGTGTGTCTTTTGACGCTATATTATGGTTTGTTGTTTTATTTTATAAAATCATTTTCTTGCATTTTAAATTGTTGTGCACCACCACTCTGAAGGATTTTCCTTCAGAGGATTATGTAAATGTCCATTATCATCTTGATAATGGATTATCTCCAGTAACTGAGGCAGCATGATGGAGTAAGAGCAGCTGGGGAGCACAAGAAAGAGTCTGCTCTTGCTGTCAGGTCCTACATACAGTCTACTCAGAGGTATCTAGTGGATCCCTGCAAACAGAATGTTGGTGTGTGCCTGATCCAGCTAATATGTACTAAATTTTGCCCCATTATTTTTATGATCTAAGCAGAATAAAAATGGTACTCAGAGTTAATAGCTCATATGCTTCATATGTATTGACAGAAATTCCAGCAACAAGTTTGGTTTAACTATCTAAAAAATATAGCAGAATAGATAAAATGTACAAAGCCCGAAGTCTTTTTTATTATTTATTATTCCTCCTGAATGAGGATGAATTTATTGTTCAGAAAGGAAAGGAAAGTAAAAAGGTTCATTAAGATGTTAGAATGACATCTATAGAGACCAGATTGTATTTAAAGTTGTTTGGCTTTTAAGTACTCCCAATAGCAAACTGAAAAGAATTTGACAAAATCCTGCAGAGAAAATGTATCCCAAAGCTTGGAAGGTTTTAATCATACAAGCACCCCACTGAGCAACAATTTATCAAGGATCTGTAATATGGAAGTACTCATAAAAAGCATGTGGTTATTTTTCCTCTCTCCATGTGCATATGAATAGAAGAAAAGTTTGTCTACACATAGACAATTTTTTAAAGTACTGGAAATCATTTGGGATTGGCTTCTGTTCCTGTGGTGCAAAATACAGACAAATTATGCCTTTATTTATGCATACATACTTAGCCATGTGCTATGTAGCACTCTGTGGGATTCCTGCAACACCTTCCTTTTTTGCCTATATGAATATGTTAACAAAATTATCAAAGCCCTTTGAAAGATGAACTTTCTGTTCTGGGGATATTTCTGGAACCCCAGCAGCTCAGATGAACCATCTTCGACTAGTTCGTCTGCTACATTCTCTCTTGGATGATGAAAACTTGGCCGCAATGGTACTTGTAGTCTCAAGACTAGATTGTTGCAAAGCGCTCTGGCTGGTGCTGCCCTTCAGGCTGGACCAGAAACTGGAGCTAGTGCAGGATGCAACAGCTTGACTGTTGTTAGGTGCTTCCTCTTTCATTGTGCAACTCCTTTGCTTAGCAAGGGGCACTGGCTGCCTCTTCATCATCAAGGCTTGTTTAGGCTTTTGGTACTACAGTATGAAACTCTGAAAAGCCTGATTTTTGAGAGATAGTTCTCTCCTTTACCAACTTGCCTGGTTACTGATGTCCTCAGATGGGATGCTTTGAGTAGTTCTGCATGGATTTATGGTCCAAGAGGAGTTCACCTGGAGAAAAGCCTTCTGCATGGTACTATCCTTTCTAGGGAACCCTGCCACGATCTGCTTGGACACTATGCTCAACTTTTAGCCTTTCCCTGAGTGATGAGAAGCAGTGAGGTGACCCTCCCCATCTATGCAACACCCTCCTCACTGTGGCCTGGCTGGTGCCAAATTTGTCACCTTTTCAGTGCCAGGTTAAGACACTCCTTTAAAGATTTACTTGGCCACCCATTTCAGGTGTTTTGCAGAGTAATTTTTGCTATTGTCTGTTTTAGGTGGGTTTTTTTTCCCCTGATTTTTATGACATTTTATTGCATTTTTATTTCTGTTTTAACTGACTGTTATAAATAACCTGGAGAGCTTCAGCTGAGGGCAGTTCAGAAATAAATAAATTAATAAGAACATCCTGCTTTGAAAATTAGGCAGGAAACATTTTGTTTTTCCCGACATGTCTTTATTTCAGAAAGTTGACTGATCAGCCAAACTTGACTGATTTTTTTATTTATTTTATCTATTTTAATCTTTTTATTATTCACTGCTCCAGAATGTATTTGAATGTGGAACAGTATATAAATGTTATAAATTAATATCCAGAGTTTTGCTATCTTCTACAATTATCTGTTTTTTTTAAAGTCACACATTTGTTCTGTGCTATTTAATAAAAATGTAGATTTTCATGTTATAAAAAAGCAAGCTAAACAAAATGTTTAACCTCCTGCACCAACCAAATCCAAGAGGTACAGGTATTTCCAGGATTCAGAGAGCCATTCAGAACCTGCCTGCCAAGAGTCTGTCCAATTAGAAGAAAAGCGTTGGTTAGTCTAGGTCAGCACGACCCCCCTAGTTGAATTCAGTGGGACTCAAACTCCAAAAAGCAAAGTACTCGAACTCTTTGTCTTGATACATGAACCTAATCATTTTGTTTTCTCCCACATCCATTTTTTAATCTCAAATCATTTATATTTACTGGTGTATGAAGAAATTTGAAAATTTCCAAGAGACTTCATCAAAACAGAAGCTAAACAAATTCTCACACATCCAAATGTAGAAACTGCTAGGACTTAAGTGACTTTTTTCTCCCACTGGTAGCCTTGCACTGAGACAAGTAGAATGATCTTGCCCCCACTTTTTTTCCTGGCTGTTGGTGCTGCTTTGGCTGTGATTATCTTGTTGTAATGGTGGGATTTTTTTTTTATCCTCGTATTCCTTTTTATATTGTTCTCCAGTCTGAATCACTCCTTTTTGGAGGGGAAAAATGAGATACACAAATACAAGAAAATAAATCATGCATAAAAGTGAAAGGCCTTTGAACACTGAGGTTCCATTAATCTAATATGGCTAATATGCATCAATAAAAACCTCTTTTCCATTAATTGTCCAATTTCTTTTAAAGCCAGTCACCATTACCATGTCTTGGAGCAGTAAATTACATAAATTAACTATCTGTGGTGTGAAGTACTGCCTTTTGTCTGATCAGAATTTTATGTCCTTCTTGTCTAATTGGCTAAAAGTATTGTATGACATTCTTACAAATGTAAATGATGTAGAGGACATCTAGGAAATAACATAGCTTCTTGCATCAGAGTAAATAGGGACACTGTTAATTGGTATATAATGTGGGGGGAAAAGCTTACTTTTAAGAGGGATAATGGCTGCTAGCATAGATTGTGTTCCTGTTTTACTTTTAACTGTTTTCCCAGCTGCCATGTTTTGAATACAGTTTTCCAGGATGTTTGTAACAGTTTTCCCAAACCTGGTACCTTCTGGATGTGACTGGTGTTGTTGGAGAAATCCACAACAGATTCAACTGACTTTGGAGTTCTACCCTGAATTCTACAGTGGTATGACTTTTCCTGAGTTGTAAGGATTTGGTGAATTTATGAACCATTTTCTCTCCATAATCTCACACACATTTACTCTTATAAAATATAAAATGTAATTTGAAGATTGAATTAAAATGTTCATTTTCCCCATAGATTAAAGTGTGGGTATGAACGCTTTTTGGGCTATGCGTATTTTTAGAAGTATGTATTTGCACAAAATTTGATCCTGTTAATGAGCAGACAATTGCCACCCAATAGCCAAAGCTCTCTGTGTGGCTCAAAACAACTTTTCAAAAATAAAAAAGCAATAAGAGAGAATTAAAAAATAATGTAAATTCCAATATGCACATTTCATAGAATTCCAACATACAAAATGTAAAAGCATTTTAAACATCTAAAATAATCCCTGTCATTCTGTATTTAATAAATAGCCAGAATAGCCCAACCTATGCTATTAGATACCATGAAATTCTGGGAATTCAGGACAGTTTTAATTGTATGTATTTATTTCATTTTTTCTACTGCCCAATAGCAAGGGGCTCTCTGGGTGGTTAGCAAAAGTGAAAAATCAAAAGCATTTAACAAGGAAAGCAGTGGTAACATATAAATAATAAAACAATAGCAATTGCAATCAAATCAGCATAGAAAGTCACCAAGCAATATAGAATAAAATACAGAATTAAAACTAATATTAAAAAGTGAACTATTAAAACACTGGGAGAATAGGAAGGTTTTCATTTGGTGCCAAAAAGAATAAACAGTAGGCACCAGGCACACCTCTTTGGTGATCTTGTTCCATACTCAGGGTGCCACAACCAAAAAGGCACTTCTCCTGGTAGCCACCCTCTTTAATTTCCGGGGGTGGGGGTTGGTTGGGGGTGCTTCTGTAGAAGAATCACAGAGGATAAACTTAGGGACCAGGTAGGTACATAAGAGATATGATGCTCCTTCAGATGACCTGGCATAAGCTGTTTAGGGCTTTCATGTTAATACTCGCACTTTGCATTGGGCCCAGACGTCACCTGAGAGTTTTAACCTGATGACAAAAAGTTGACAACATTGGCATCAGGCAGGTCTCACTGAGAAGAATTTGGGGAGCCAACACTGAGAAGGTCCTTCTCCTTGTTGCCTCTTCCTGTGCCTCAGTTTCAGTTGGCAGGAAGAGGAAGACCCCAGATGCACATTGTAGACACCAATCTGGGTTGACTGAAGCTGAGAAGTGCTGAAAGAGTGGTTCTTATTAGATGCTTTTACTTACTGTTATCCTGGGACAAAAACTGTATGACATGAAGAGCAGGAAGGTGCAGCCCGTGGTTTAGATCTGGACATTCTGGTCTGGTACAAACCAAAGTGATATGTGAATATAGTCACGGAAATTCAACCCACTAACAGTGATGCATCCAAGGTTAGATCTCAGAGCCACTCCAGAAGGACCCCAAATTACCACCTGAGATGAGCAGGCAATGGAGCCCATTGCAAACTAAGTGATCCTTCTTATTTGCAAACACATATGTTTGTAAGTATGCTACATATACGCCAGACTAATATATTTGGCAGTTAAATATGCCAGACAAATATGTTTGTAAATATGCCAGACACCTACATGGTTACGTGTACTCATTTCATTATTTTATTATTAATAGGTTTTTTTAATAGTATTTCCTACAACAAAATGGGCAAGTAAATGTGCTCAGTTGTAAGAGCAGGGAAGAAAAGAGACTTGCTTCCTTAAATACTATGATGTAATTTTCACATGTGTGAAATCGCACATGTTCCAAGTACTTTTTTATTACTTTTTACTCAGGGTTGGGTCGGCAGATTATTTTTCTGTCTCATATAAAGCAGGGATGGAGAACATGTGTCTCTCGAGAGCTGGTGCAGCTCCCACCAAGCCTAGCCAGCAGGGCCAATGGTGAAGGTAAAAAGAGTTGCAATCTGACATCTGAGATGTTATTGACCCCATTCTACATTATCAGTAACACAGAATCATGTGTAATGAAGAGACAGAGGAAGGGAGGAAGAGAACGGTGTGTTTCACAACCGAAATAATACATAAGGCCATCTATCTTCCCAGCCCTATTATTTATTTGTTTGTTTGTTGTTTGTTTGTTTATTTAGAGTTTTTGTATGCCATCCCATTAAGTCTGGGTTCCAAAATTAGCTAGTTACACTATTACTCCCATCTATTTAATATAAAGTAGCACTTGCCTTTCGATCCTAGCCAGACTTATTTGGAAGTTTCAGCTAAAATTAGTGGTCCTTATTTACATGCCAGATGGAGTGATATTATTATTGAAAACAAGGGTTCTAACCTGGCTGGAACCTTTGATGAATGTATCTGTTTTGCATCTGTTCATCTTTTGTAAGTGTACCTTGTTGTAGTACAAACTGATTCAGCAAGTGGCTGGATGGAAAAGCTGTCATACCTCTGCTGGTTCTGATTCACTTAATTATTTAACCACTCTAGTCCCTAAGAAATGTGTTGCATCTATATGCACACAAATGTATTTGCAAAACTATCTACTATGTTCAGTGAATGTCAATTTTTTCCTTTAATGCTGTTACATTTCAGCTTCTCTCTCTTTCTCCCTTTCTTTCTCTCAGAAATAAGCATCGTTAAGGCTATGTTCCAGACAATAAATGACTCCATTTTTCCCAGTGGATTTTTTGAAACATAAATACAAAAACATTATTTACCATTGAAGATGTTTATCAGTCACTATTGGGGTTTTAGTTGGGTAGATTTCAACAACTTCTTTTAGATCAATCTATAATAATAAAAATAATAATCTAATAATACCAAACAGTATAAACTTTGGGGATATAATAACCACATGTAACCTGCTTACAGGCAAATATCTCTAATCTAACTAAAATATGGTACCACCTGATCCTGTGATTTATGGCAGAGGAGAATGGATTGGGGAAGGGAGGGAAATCTCAGAACTTCATTTCTGTTGAAACATTCTCCCTGTGAAAATGTTTCCAGAACATAGTCACATAGCCCATAATGCTATTTACTCTTTTCCTATTAACAACAGTCTGAAAAGAGAACACAAAAAAACTTATTGTTAGCATCCGGAAAAAACTTGGAGTTTGGGGAATAATATGACTGAATGTGTGGGTGTCTAAAGCAACTAAGGCCTCCATCCAATATGGCTGCCCATAACCTGCTTAACTTGGAGGATTACAGGCATCCAGTGCAGGGTGGCCATCTAAGTTTATGCCCATAAGGAAAGGCTAAGGTGTGTCTGTGAGTCTTCACATCCATCAGATCTACCTCTCCCCTCCCTCCCCCCCTCCCTCACTTGCCTCTGAAGTACCTCTTTACACCAGCTCCAAAGTCCAATTTTTGACATGTGATAGGAGTTGTGAGTTCAGAGGGAGAGCACTCCAAATGCAGAATCCTGGTTGTGAATGCAGAGTGCATTTCTGAGGTGGAAGCAGGGGTTCCCGAGTTTCCTATGGTCATTGAGACACTGTCTAATGGTCACAGCAATGCACTGTAAATCTGCAGGCCTCAACACAGTTGCTAGGGGCATCTACCCATCAAGCAGAGATGAGCTGTCCCAGCCCTGAGGTGGAGGCTAGCAGCCCCCACATCCCATTCTACCATGATCTTACTTTTCTTGACACTAATGATTCATGATAAATGTACAGAGAGATAAGATTACATTTTTAAAGCATGCGTGTATGTAGATGGAATTAAAACGTATTTGTGCATGGGCATGGAATACATGACAGCTCATTGCAGAATTTGGGCCATTGTTTTTATATTGTCTTTTGATGAATTAAAATAGAATTTGTAATTCTATTTTATTTGATTGTTTTTATACTTTGTTGAAAGCTGCCCTGAGAACTTCACCTACAGGTGGTATAGAAAACCTTTTTATTTTCCCAGTGTTTTAAGATCTGATTGTTTTATTGTTGGCTGGAAATTTTATTAGGATGCTGTGTTTTATTTTATTTTATACTGTCCTGAGACCATGGTATGTGATAGTCTAGAAACGTTTTAAATAAATAATAGAAATGAGAAGATGAAGATGAAGAAGAAGTGCTACTGAACTCAGCTGGCAATCCATTTGCACATACATGCATAGGATTGCTCAGTAAGTTATCAAACAGCACGTGTGAAATTTGTTTGCAAGATACTTTAGTTATTTATTTATTACTCTAAAGTGGATCTGATTGTTTAACAGTTTCCAAGTATGTTACCTTTTCGGAGTCTATAGAACCAATAGAATCCTAAAGTGATGTAAAAATTGAAAGAAAGAGAAGAATTATGGTTGATCGGAGGAAATATTTTTACTTGAGTTGAAAAGCTGCCAGCTAATTTAGATTCTATGGCTTCATATATTGCACACTGTGTTCTTCCTAAGGAACCAGTACATTTGTGCCTTGTACTTTCCAACGCCATTGTATCTTTACATCTCCAGTTAATTAATAAAACTGCACTTGATAGTATCTGCCAACACTTTCATCCTATTAATAGCACAGTCTCTTCTCATCAGATATTGATTACATCCTGTGGGCCTGGGTTTTGTTTTCTCTTGTCTGGCACTCCTGCATTAAATTTGGCTTTTATATCTTCCAAACCTTTCATATTTAATTGCTGTGCTATGCAATGCATCTTTTAAAAAAATGAATGGATTGAAGTTCCCTGGATCCTTCCATCTCCTGCTTTTTACACTTACAAAGCACAATCAATATGTCTAGGGTTGTATATTATATGAGTGTTCGCTCTACATATTTCTAGGATATGATGCCACTGACAGTTCTTGGATTACATGTAGAATAGAGGAGTTGTTGCTTAAGTTTAAAACAATGGAGAAAAACCTAAAGCAGATCCATCCTCTAGGAAAGCCATATCAGTAAAGCAAATAGGGAAAAGTAAAAGGGAACTTCAGATTGTTTTGATTTATTTGGGGTGGTGGAAGTGGTGGTTGTTGTTATATACCATGAAGTCATCTCAGACATATGTCCTATGTAGAAAAGCCACTCAAAATGTCCTATCCATGTCAGTTCCTGTACATTCAAGGCTGTGTCTTCCTTTCTGGAGTCAATCCATATTATATTTGATCCTCTTTTTCTTCTTCTGCCTTCAACTTTCCATAGCATGAATATCTTCTTAGTTTTGCCTTGTCATGACATGTCCAAAGTATTTGATCTGGATGCACTTGTTTATTTTTTTCAGTCAGCCCAGGTTACCAAGCTCTTCTCCAGTATCATGTTTCAAATACATCAATTTCCTTCCCGTCTGCTTTCTTCACTGTCCAGCTTTCATATACATATGTAGTGATTCATAATACAATAATGTAGCCTTGGTCTTGGCCTTGGTCTCCAGTGAAACATCCTTAACATCCATCCTTCATTGCTGCCCTTCCAAGTCTCGCTCTCCTTTGAATGTCTTGGCTACAGTCTGCATTTTAATTGCTGACGGAGCCAAGTTACAT